>NC_044304.2:14615685-14951993 GCF_007474595.2 Lynx canadensis
AATTGTGCCACTGGTAGCTATAAACAGGTTAGTTAGGTTTCAGGTGTTTCCGTTTTTATTGGCACTATCTTATTCTTGGATATTTTACCCTTCCCTGCAGGTTAGGTGTAATTAGGGAAACACTGTCATGGGATAAATTTGGAAAGTGTTCTAGAGAGAATTACCTCTTTTTCAAATCCTTGAATGTTGAGACAGCACAGTTAGCCACTGACTATGATGGTATTTTATTCTTTTAAGAGAGAAGGCATGTTTTTTTCCTTTATTTCCTTACTCCCTTTCATGTTCTTCACTGCTACCCAGAGCTTGAGCTCTGAGAGATGAGGTGAGGATAGCCATTGTCTGGTATTTGGAAGAGTTTCTATGCTCTGAAGTTTATACAGTTTCAAAAATAATGACTGTTAAAAACAAAGTCAGTTGATTCTGGAATGGTTGGTTACTTAGAACTCAGTATTAATTTTTTTCCAGAGCAACTGTCTTGTAAGTAGTGGTTTGAGCTATTAGTTACCATGAATAGGAGCGTGGCAGAAATATCACTCTTTTCCTCTCTAGCTGTGAAGAGTATATTTTCAAAACCTGCCACAGGGCAACTAATAATTGAGTAAATCAATGCTTTATGGACAAAAATAACCCTGTTAAAACTTCATGTTCATGAAAAATTATATTATTGAAAGGAAATATTGATGTATTTGTACTAAGTGAAAATAACGCTAAAGAATTCATTGCTGGCACATAGTAAATGTGTAATAAATAATTGTTGAATTAATATATTTTAATCAAACTTTGCCCACCAGAAACTTTAGCAACTTCCTGGGTTATGTAGGTGTTTAGAATATTTATACACTACTATCTTTAGAGTCTTGAGATTAGAGAGAATTGGGAGAGTTTTCTTAAGGAAGAAATGGGAAATCTAAGGATGAGACATCTCCAACTTTTTGTTCGAAAGCTTTTTTTTTCAACGTTTATTTATTTTTGGGACAGAGAGAGACAGAGCATGAATGGGGGAGGGGCAGAGAGAGAGGGAGACACAGAATCGGAAACAGGCTCCAGGCTCTGAGCCATCAGCCCAGAGCCTGACGCGGGGCTCGAACTCACAGACCGCGAGATCGTGACCTGGCTGAAGTCGGACGCTTAACCGACTGCGCCACCCAGGCGCCCCTCGAAAGCTTTTTAAAAATAGACACAACTCTTTTTTAAAATGGTACCATTTTCACTTCCTGGGAAAACAGGAAGGAAAGGAACTTGTCATCTTTCCACTCTCCTTATCCCATATTCTCACACTTGCAAATATTTGCTCCTGGCAAAATTCTCTCATTCTCTGGCCAACCATGTGCCTACTTACTCTAGCTTGGCCCCAAATCCTGGAAATGCCCCTTCTGTCAATCTTGTACTCAGTCTTCGTATCCAAGCAGCCACTGTATCCTGCTTACATCTCCTAAATCTCAAAGCCATTTCCATTGCTACTGCTTTAGTCCACTCCCCAGTTTATTTCCTAGACCATTTTCCTATTTTCCCAGTCAGTCTTCCAGTTACCCCACTAGGTCTTTCACATTTCTTCTTGATGGTCTTTGAAAGACACAACTAGCAGTGCTGCTGTTACCTCAGAATATTCTAGCCCCTTAAAAGGCACATAAGGCTCCTATGTTGGCCCATGCCTACATCATCATCCTCAGGTGCCATTCCCTGCATTGCATGCTGTTCCATTGTGCAAATTCCATGATTCCCCATCACTGCTGGACTCAACTTTGGCACCTTTTGCACATCCTGTTTTTATTGCCTCAATATCCTTCCTTCTGCTTGCCTGGGAAGCTCCCCTTTGTCACTTGTGAACGTGTTCATGCAACATCTCCTTTGAAGCTGTGTCTGGCCTCACATATTTTTTATTTTTGTATTTTAGATCTTCATTTTGTTTATCATGTTACATTGTAATGGCTTGTTTACAGATTTTTTCCCACTGAACTATCAGCTCTGTCAAAGCTGGGGCCATGTGATATTTATTCAGGTTTGTATCCACAGTCCCTGGAATTTAGAGTGTGTTCAGTAAATATTTGTTGAGCTACACTAAAATGTTGAGTCAGACATTTCTCCATGCCTCCCTGCCAGGCTATAACTTAGGTCCACAGTTACCAGCAGAAAGGAGGTGTGGTAAGTATAGGAGCGTGTCCATGAAGTGTTTGCCAGGTGCGAGAACTCCAAACCTTTCCCCGAGATACAGATGGTGTGGTTGTATTAAGCAGAGGGTCTCTTAAGAGAAAGTAACCTTTTGTAGCAAAACCCCCCAAAACTCCACTTGTTATAAACTAGCCATTTAAATGTCCCATCACAATTTAACCGAGTATTTTCAGACGTCACATTGATGTCAGGGTCAACCGGAAGAGGCAAATGCAGCTGTAGAAGCACAACCACTTCAGCTGGAATATCCCTGAAATAAGCAGGAGCTGGATAGTGATGCTGGCCTGGCGGGAGAGCGATCGAGCTTAGTAGCAATCCCAACCACGGAAGCGCTTCCTGAGCTCATGGCTTTCCTTGGCTCGGGATGATAAAGAGCTGGAATATGTTGCTTATTCTCAGTGTGCTGAAATGTAGTATGTGATTTCAGAAGGACATGGCATGAGGCCACATCAGATCCTCAAAACTAATAGAGACAACAGGTGGTTGGACTTGCCCAAGGTCACACCGCTAGTAAGTGTCATGTGAAATTTAAATTCCTGTATCTTTTCTTGCTTTTCCTCCAGATTTCTCTTTATTGGTCATACTTCTGTTCCATGATGCCCCTTTAGTTGTTTATTATAGAGTTGACCACTTAGGGCTCCACTCTTGCCCTGCTTGTGAGGATGGGAGGAGCTTGTTTTAAGATTATATTTATTTTGAAAGTTTATTATTTTTTTATTTTGAAAGACGGCACAAGTGGGGGAGGGGCAGCAAAGGAGAGGGACACAGAAAGGATCCCAAGCCGACTCTGCACTGCCAGCACACAGTCTAATGTAGGGCTTGAACCCACAAACCATGAGATCATGACCTGAGCTGAAGTCGGATGCTCCACTGACTGAGCCACCTAGGTGTCCCTTAAGATTTTATTTTTTAAGTAATCTCTGTACCCAAGATGGGGCTTGAAGTCACAATCTCAAGATCAAGAGTCACATGCCCTACTGACTGAGACAGCTGGGTGCCCCGAGAGCTCCTTTTAGATGAAAAAGCTTTTTTGCCCTCAGACCTTCCTGTGTGTGAGTGTGAGAAATAAAATGGTTTTGCATTTTGATTTTGCCTTTATTCCTACATAATGCAGAAGTGTAGCTTTGACCTCAGGTGGCTTCGGTTTCACTCTCCTTCAGCTACTGGCCACCACAGGACTAAGGTCATTTTAGTTTTGTGGAATGGTTTTGGTGTCCACTTCCCCCCTCACCCCTTCCATTTTCTACCTCTTTGAAGAAGCTCAGCCCAAATTATGTTAAGCCCCAGATCCATATTTCCAGTGAATTGCTCTGCCTAGGGTACCCCACTCTAGCTAGTTGCCACACAGCAGAGCCTGCTGAGTTAGATTCTTTGAAGCCTAAAAGTTAAGGAAAAATGGTTTGGCCTAGGCTCTTTGGCCCGTGGGATGTCAGGGCTTGCAGGGGAAGAACTTGCTACCTGATTTCAAACATGTGCTGAGAATGTGACACTTGGTAAAAAGTAAGGGGAGCGCAACATTATTGTTCCCTGGCATGTCAGCTGACAGTTCTACAAAGGGTTCTTTTTTAGCTGTACATGGTTAGCGATGACCTTAGTACAGGGCATCTCCACTCCTAATTTCAGCCTCCTGAGGGGACTTCATTTTGGTAAAACAGCCAGGCTGGAAGTTTGAGCAGATAACTTCTCTGCTGCATCTCATTCATTTTTTTCAAGTGTTTAACCCCCTATGGATTAACCACTAGGGATATGGTGAGCAGACAGCCTCATTTTCCAGGGCTTGCAGATCAAACGCCTGGAAGTGGATCATGTGCCCTATTATCCTGCGTGAAAGCGGATTAGGTGCCCTGCTGCCCTTCATCCCAGGAATACATTGTCAAGAGGTGCCTGTATGTGCAAGTACTTCCTGAAGGAGTCCTAGCAAGACCTGAAGTTTTGCAGCGGGGGGGACCGGGGCCTTGAGGGCTGGGAAGGTCCCTTGAAGCCAATGCTGAACAAAGAGGGCTGCTGGGATTTGCGGAGCACGATGGGATGGATGCACATTTACCAAACTCTTCTGAAGTGCCAGGAGGTCTTAGTAGTAACACAATGACTCCATTTAATATTCATGATAACCTTATGAAATTTGGTACCACTATTCAATTTTAGAAGTCAGGAAACAGGGACAGAGAGGTAAATAAAGTAACTTGCCCAAGTTTACACGCTGAGAATCCGGGACTTAAGCTGAAAACAGACCTATTCTTTCGGCCAACTGTTGAACAAAGATCCTGAAGCAGAGGGTGTTTGGGGCTCCTGTGAGGAGGCCAATTTTCTGGCAGGTGAGAATGTGAGGAAGGCTGAAGCCCGCTTTGTGAAACCCTTGGGAAGACCTCCAAAAGGCAGTGACGTGGAAGAGTTTTTAGGAAGATAAACATGGCCAGGTTGCAGAATGAGTAATAAGAGCGCCTCGTTGGCCGGCCACCAGCCTCTCACCCTTTTGGTGTCCTTACAGTGGGAGGGAGCCTGGTGCGGTGGGTTTGCGGGCTGTTTCCGCAGCGGCGGCTCCCGAGTCGGGCTGAAGCCTGGCTCTGAGCCGGGGAGGAAGCAGCGAGAGGAAGCCGCTCCCGCCTTCCTAGAGAGGAGACCGCAGTGGTTCCGACCGGCGCGGGCTGCTGACGTCACGCCCGCCCGGCGTCCAGGCTGTCTGGGAGCGTCCCGACGCCGAGTGTCCAGACGTGTGGCGGGCGGTGCCGCGGACAGCACCGTGGGAGTTGAGTCGGCCGTGCCGGGCTGCGGTGATCTCGTCGCGGCGCCACCCTCCGAGCCGGGGTCGGCCCCCCGCAGCGCCTCTTCCTTCCCGGCGGGCGGGAACCTTTGGAGCGGGGGTCGGGCGCCGCCAGCGGGGGCCAGCTTGCCCTGAAGAGGGAAAGGAGAAGGCTGTTCGAGAGCCCTGGTCTGGGAGTCGGGAGACCCGGGTTCCATTTGTATGTACTTGAGGGAGGAAGCGAACTTCTGGGTGCGTCGCTTTTCTGGTTTCCAGAAGCGAATGCTGTTCCTTGCTTTTCCAGTTGGCAGAGTTGCGTGGGTTGAATGAGTATAGGTGAGAGTTTGCAATTTACTTTAAGTTTTTATCCTCTAATAGCAACAAAATAGGTACTATATGAAGACACGTTTAGCAGCAGGTCCTATTTGTTGAAGGCATTTTCCTAAATACTTCCATGTATTGACTAATTCATGCATCATCACAACCCTATTAAGTAGTTATTGTCAACGCCAGCCATGTAACCTTTGAAAACAGATCTCAGAAAGGTTAAGTAATTTACCCAAGATCTCTTGTCTAATAAATGGTAGAACAGGGATTCAAACCCAGAGGAGCCAATGGCATACTTCAAGTTTAGTGGAGGAAGACATTTTATCAGAGCATCAAACCAGTGGAAAGTGCTACAATAGAGCCATGTGAAATCCTTTGGGAATCTAGAGGAGAAAGGGCATTGCAAGTCAAAAATTTTTCACCAACGAGAAGTGTACAGTTCACATTTTAGCTGAATATTAAAGTTGAGTAGCAGTTTGAATTCATTTGTTCAGTGTCAAATAGAAGGTGTTTGTGGATTGGGACCGATTAGACTGGTAACCAGATCCGCGCCTTTTGCTAGAGTGTTCTTTCCTTTCCATTCAGAGGGAGTTCTTAAAACCTTTCCTCTGAAGAGGGGTCCTGAACATCTTCTATAAGACTCCCCTAAAAGACTTCCCCTGTCCTTCCTTGGAGATTCTGCTTTACAGAGATGCAGTCTTATTTTCCTGAAATTCCTCTACTTCGGATTGTGGGAAGATAACTGTAGGGGAGTTTCCTTGCTGTTGACTCAGCCTCTTCTCAAGAAGAGCTGATCTCACTGTTTGATGCATAGTAACTGCTCAATCAGTATTTTCCAAGTAAATGAATTCAATAAGCAGCCTCAACCACAGACGGACTGGACCTGAGGTTTTTGCTCTTTTCCCATCTGTTTTTAGAATCAAAGGATCACTGAATATTTGTACTAGTTTTCCACTTTCATTTCAGATACGAAAACAAATCACAGATGAAACCAAGTGACTAGCTTCAGGTCATT
Source organism: Lynx canadensis (assembly GCF_007474595.2). Taxonomy (NCBI): domain Eukaryota; kingdom Metazoa; phylum Chordata; class Mammalia; order Carnivora; family Felidae; genus Lynx; species Lynx canadensis. The sequence continues at coordinate 14,621,937 of NC_044304.2, forward strand.
GAACAAGTTAGTGGCAGAGCCCAGACGAGAATCAGGCCAATGTTTGTTGTAATGTCCTCTACTGTAGCCTCAGTTTTTGGCTTTTGAAGTCAACGGCTTTTCCAGTAGATTTGGGCTGGGGGCGGAGAGGTGGGGGGGGGGGGGGCTTCGGTTCCAACCTTATCTCCTGTGGAGGAATGTTTACCCCAGGATAGTCCTTAGGAGCACCTGCCCCCTTTCTTTGTGCACTGTCAGGTCTCTCAGAAGACTACCCACTTACTGATTTTTGTCATTGGTAATACTCTTTTCAGGAGAATAATGATATTCTTCATTCAGACTTAAAATAGTTATTTGGTTAGGGATGGGCTATTCCTGAGTTCCTCTGAATCCAGCAGCTGACAATTTCTGGGTGCTTTTTTCTCCTTCCTCCATGCCTTAGATTTCTGCCCTCCCTCAAGAGAAGGTTCCAGGAGACAAACCAGTGTCGCTTGTGTTCCTAACAGCTTATCTCTGGGTAAGTGAAATCTAACTAAAGAGCCCACGATGGGTTGTTAACGGGGGTGCTCATTCAGAAGTGGTGGCAGACCTACAGTGGGACCCACCAGTGACCACCACACCTAAACGCTGCAGACTGAAAACACAGAACCACCCTGAAATGGGCCCACCTTATTCCAATCAGAGTGAGTGCGGCCCGTTATGGAAGCAGGCAATGAAGTAACTGGTTACAGGACAGATCAGAGAATGTACTAATTGTATATCACATGTACTTAAACTGTAGCAAGAGTAGCTACCCCTTCTGCAGTTATCTGGTGGAACATCTGGCAGCTTCACTGAACTGCTTGGTATAATGCCTTAATGGTGTAGCAGTCAGATGTGAGAAAACTGGTGGTATATTACTGGAAGACCCATCACAAAGGCGATTTAAGTGTCTCCTCAGGGAATATGAATGGGCTCCCGGCTCTGTTTGGCACAAGAGTCTAAGTAATGGCAACTTCTGTTCTTGTGCATCAGAAGGCAAGATGGAGCCTGGGATCTGTTAAATTCAGTAAGAAAAGCACGGTGTGAACTGGATTCGTAGGTTATGGGAACTCTGTGAATAGGTTGTGACTATGGTCTGAAGGATTCAGTGTAGTTTAATATGTATGCATAATATATGTACACATGCACATGCCTAGAAGAAAGGTCATCAAAAAACCCAACTGTATTTTCACTAGGTGGTGGGATGTCAAGTAATTTCCTTTGTGGACTGTTTTAGAATGAGCATACATTGTTTGTATCTGTAATAAACAAAACGAAACAAAACTTTCTGAGACAATAAAAATAAAGGAAAGAAAAGTGTGGTTAGAGTTTGGGTGTTATGTTTCACTATTGAAACCATATGGGGTTAATTTTTGTATACAGCATATTTACACTGGAAGTTTATACAGAAGATAAAGATGATACAGTCAGGAAAAATATTCAATATATTTAACCACCAGTGTGGTACAGTAATGCCCAATCAGACCAGTCTCTGATTTTATACAATTTGTGCAGAGATCCCAGTGTGTCCCAACTCTCAGCCCCAGTAGATCCGTATGGACCAAGAAAAAATGATCCTGAAGACACATTCTTTACTGGGAAAAAAATGAATAAATAAAAGCAAATAGCAGAGCAGCAGAACCTATAGAACAATTTTATTTATGCAGAAAGAAGCAAATGGTATGTGTATAAAAATATATAGAAAAAAGACTGAATGAATCTACTCCAAACTTGATAATCTCTGGGAAGGGATTGGGTTTGTTTGGGTAGGGTGGGCGGTGATGAAAAATGACTAATTTATCCTACATACTTTTATATTATTTGAGTATTTAAAAAAAAATTTTTTTTTTTAACGTTTATTTATTTTTGAGACAGAGAGAGAGAGAGAGAGAGAGCATGAACGGGGGAAGGTCAGAGAGAGAGGGAGACACAGAATCTGAAACAGGCTCCAGGCCCTGAGCCGTCAGCACAGAGCCCGACGCGGGGCTCGAACTCACGGACCGCGAGATCGTGACCTGGCTGAAGTCGGACGCTCAACCGACTGCGCCACCCAGGCGCCCCTATTTGAGTATTTTAAAGTGAGGATATATTCATATGTAACGTATATTTAAAAATTGAAATAAAAAGCGGCCTCAGAGAAGAAGAATGTGTCAGTGTCTTCAGCACCATCCAGGGAGGAGGTTGCTAATGTGTGGCACATGAACATCTGTTCTCAGATTCCGTGCCCTTATTCAGAGCATCGGGATTTCAAAGTCTGATGCCATTAAGATCATCTAAATACTTCTCTTTCTCCAGTTCTAAGGAGTGTCCTGATGACGATGATTTGGTTCCCATGCAGTTTTGCTGTAGTGGAGAGAGTGTGTCAACTAGCTGGACATGCAGCATATCAATTTCTCATTATAGATCAGCAAAGTGACTTTCTGTTTTCTGTATCATCTTGTGAATTTGATTAGTATACATCACATTCTGAAGCACTTTAAAGTGTCACAGGTGAGGCTGGGTTCTGGACCATGATGGTATAGTCAAGTTACTGTCTAATGGGAATCTCTTCCCCAAGGACCACCCCTATCCTAATTTTTCTCTAAACAAAGCAATGATATCTTACTTGCTTTCAGTAAGCAAGGCTCTAGTTTTTAAACCTAAAGATCTTCCAGTTAGACACAGGGGAGAGCTACAGATGCTGAATGTTTTGGAGAGAGAGGTCCAAAGAGACACCTATCAAGGTGAGTGAATAGGAAGGATTGGGATGATGGACCCGGTAAAAGTAACAGCCTGGAATACCTTTGAAATCTTAAAAGAGAAACTCTAATTGTCACTAGACAATGATGTAAACTTGTACTTTTCCCAAGCAGCACGAGCAAGACATTGCTTATAGGTATCCTAAGGAAATGGAATTACTTTTCATCTGTTTTTTGAGGACTAGAGACTATAGGTAGGTAGTACTTTTCCCTAACGGTTTACCCAAGATTAGAATACTTATCCTTTTCACATTCTACCGTTTATCACTCTGGATCATCTTAAATTACCTGGATTAATTTTTAGTACTTGAGTGTTTCAGAAACAATCACGATAGGGAATTGTATAGATTTCCCAAGATATGTCACTACGTAATCTCTTCTCTCTATGATCTAATCTTCTCCCCAGGTTATTGTGATCTGTATATATTATTGAGAAGAGGATAAAATCAAGATTCTGCAATGCAGGTCCCTTGTTCTGCACAGAGGACATCTTCCTTCATGATTTTTTTTTTAGGCAAGAAGACCAAGCCTGATGTAACAAACAGTGTTAAGTGACTTGTGGAAGATGACGAGGATGTCGAGGGTCAGGGAACCTGGTCATCAGGGGTTTACAATTGGAGAAGGTGACGATACATGCCGGACAAGGAAGAGGAGGGGCATCCTGCAGGAATGCCTGAGAGTACAGTACATGCACACGTACACACAGAACATTCCCAGGACAGTGTTACTGTAACCATAGTCATCTTTGAGAAAGTACCTTGTAAGTATCACGAACTTGAGAGACAGTTTCCTGTAAACTGCACCTACTGGACAGACGTTCCTTGAGTGCGTTACAAGCAGCACGAATGCCCGCCAAATTTCACTGCAAATGAACCATCAGAAACTTAACATGCAGAAGAAGCCTTCAAGGTGTAGTGAATGTGGGAAATTCTTTACTCAGAGGTCGTCTCTTACTCAGCACCAGAGGATTCACACGGGAGAGAAGCCCTATGTATGTAGTGAATGTGGAACTTGTTTCCGTAAACAGTCAAATCTTACTCAACATTTGAGAATTCACACAGGAGAGAAACCTTATAAATGTAATGAATGTGAGAAAGCCTTTCAAACAAAAGCAATCCTTGTTCAGCATCTGAGAATTCATACTGGAGAGAAACCCTATAAATGCACTGAATGTGGCAAAGCTTTTTGTCAGAGCCCTTCCCTTATCAAACATCTGCGCATTCATACTGGAGAGAAACCCTATAAATGCACTGAATGTGGCAAAGCCTTCAGTCAGAGCATTTGCCTTACTCGTCATCAGAGAAGTCACTCTGGAGTTAAACCTTATAAGTGTAATGAATGTGGGAAAGCCTTTAATCAGAGTGCATGCCTCATGCAGCATCAGAGAATTCATTCAGGAGAGAAGCCCTACACATGTACTGAATGTGGCAAAGCCTTCACTCAGAACTCTTCCCTTGTTGAACATGAGAGAACTCACACTGGAGAGAAACTTTATAAGTGTAGCGAGTGTGAAAAAACTTTCCGCAAGCAAGCACACCTTAGTGAACATTACAGAATCCATACTGGAGAAAAACCTTATGAGTGTGTTGAATGTGGGAAATCCTTCAGGCACAGCTCAGCACTTGTTCGACACCAGAGGCTTCATGCTGGAGAATAAAACTTGGGATATAAACCATGTGGAAAGATTTGTATGAAAATGCCACCCCCCTCCCCCCCAAATTCTTAGATATTGAAGACTAAGTCTTCAGCTAGGATGAATGTTCTATATGTTGAGCAAGAGGCAGTGTGTCCTGAAAGTTAAGAAAATAGATCAGAATTAGATAGTCTTGAGTTTGATGCCTTCTCTGCCACATAATGGGTGTACGACCTGATTCTGAGCCTGCTTTCCCCATCCTCAAAAGAATAATGACGATGTTTACTAGGGTTATCTTTAAAACTTTTTTTTTTTTAACGTTTATTTATTTTTGAGACAGAGAGAGACAGAGCATGAACGGGGGAGGTTCAGAGAGAGGGAGACACAGAATCTGAAACAGGCTCCAGGCTCTGAGCTGTCAGCCCAGAGCCCGACGCGGGGCTCGAACTCACGGACCGCGAGATCATGACCTGAGCCGAAGTCGGCCGCTTAACCGACTGAGCCACCCAGGCGCCCCTGCTAGGGTTATCTTGAGAATAAAATGAGTTGTATGTAATAAATAACTGCCATTAATTGGTTTTGAGTTATAGATGTTCCAAAAATATTTAAATCCGGCTACTGAAAACAAGCAATGTTCAGCATTACTGTTTTTGGTTCTTGATGTACTTTCAATGTTTATTTTTGCGAGAGAGAGAGAGAGAGCGCATGTGCAAGTGGGGGAAGGGCAGAGGGACACACAGAATCCAAAGCAGGCTCCAGGCTATGAGCTGTCAGCACACTTGGGGCTTGAACTCACAAACTGAGAACATGACCTGAGCTGAAGTCAGATGCTGAACCGACTGAGCCACCCAGGCACCCCTCGGTATATTTTTTAAGAGCATTCTTGATTTCATTTTTTTTTTTTTTTTTTTTGGTACAGTAATCTCTATACTCAACATGGAGTTCAAACTCATAACCCCAAGACCAAGAGTCACGTGCTTTTCTGACTGAGCCAGTCGGGTGCCCCTTAACATTCTTGAAATTGGGCTATGATTTCATGCTTAATCTACAGAAGGATATTTAAACTATGTCTAGATTTAAATAGAATACAAGACTAGTTTACCCTTGGGAAAATTCAGATTTAGAGAAAAAAGAAATTATTGGTATTTGAGTGGACATTGTGCAGTGGATTTCTGGGTCCCCTGAAGCGCCTTCTTTAGATTTTGTTACCCTCACTATTGGACCTTATGTCACTGTAAGCTCTAGACTTCTCTTTTCCATGAAGAGGAAAGCCTTGCTGACTCTAACTGAATAAAAACTCGTGTTGTGGGACTTTCGTTTGGTTGGGGAGTGGTGAGGAGAAGTTCTGTGAAAATAAAGAGGGGTGGAAATAACATGTTGATTAGTATGTGGCTGTGCTTGCTTGGAATTTGTGAAACTGAATAAAGAAAACCTCATTTAAAATGGGAGTTGGGAGGCCAGAAGGGGGAGCTCACACATACCACACCTCACACCTCGCACCTTCCCAGAACCAAAAGAAAGAGCCACACCTTGCATTCCTAACAGGGAAGAAGCCTACTCTACTAATCCCCGCCCAGGGAACAGCCCAGCCCAGGAGACGGTCACAGCTCAGCCAATGAAAAGCCATTACACTTGAAACACCCAGTGTAGCTAAAGGAATTTTGTTTATAGCAGCTCCTCCCAATTCCCCCTTTCCTCTGTAAAAGAGCCGTCCTCTCCTTTGTTCTCCTGACTTGCCTATGGTTTTATAGTAGCTTGCATGTCCTGAATTGCAACCGTCTACCATTTTCAAGTAAATCCATTTTGCTTGTAAAATAACTGACTTTTATTTTTAAAGGTAACGAATTCTTGGAGCACAACAGGAAAGGAGGCCTCTTAAGGGAACAGGAAGGGCAGGAGACATAGGAATTCTCAGGTGTCAGCAGGAGGTACCACTGAGCGACAACTTTCGGTTTATTCTTCTCATGTGTTAACGAGTCCAGAGGCTGGCAGTCCGTGGCTGCTGTAGCAGCTCCTCCAGGCATGCTGCCAAGACCCAAGTGCCTTCAGTCTTTCCACTGTACCACCCAGAGCAAAGGTCTGCCTTCCTTAGGCCAGAAAATGGCTCTGCTCTTGCTACGTTCCATGTATGTGCTCCTGACGGTATGTAGCGAGGACGAAGGTTCATGCTTGCCAAACCTGCTTTTTTGTATCAAACACCTGGAGGCTTTATTAAGTAGACTTCACTTGTATCTCTCTCTCTTCTTTTAATGTTTATTTTTTATCGTTTTTAACAATTTTTTTATCTTTATTTTTGAGAGACAGAGACAGACAGAGCACAAGTGGGGGAGGGGCAGAGAGAGAAGGAGACACAGAATCCGAGGCAGGCTCCAGGCTCCGAGCTGTCAGCACAGAGGCCAACACGGGGCTCGAACTCACAAACTGTGAGATCGTGACCTGTGCCGAAGTCAGAAGCTTAACCGACTGAGCCCCCCAGGCGCCCCTTTAATGTTTATTTTTGAGAAAGAGAGAGTGCGTGAAAGAGAGCATGAGCTGGGGAGGAGCAGAGAGAGACGGGGACAGAGGATCCAAAGCAGGCTCTGTGCTGACAGCCAAGAGCCTGAGGCGGGGCTCAAACTCATGAGCCGTGAGATCATGACCTGAGCCAAAGTTGGACGCTTAACTGAATGAGCCACCCAAGAGCCTCTCCCTGCTTTTATACTGTTATCAACTATAGTTACCTTGTTATATATTAGATCCTCACTTGTATCAAGATCACTTGTATTAGGTCCTCAACTGTACAAGACCCACTTCTATCTCTAAAATTGCCGGGGCTGTTATACGGCTACCTTTAGCAGGAGCTGGGGAAGTATTCTTAACTAGCCACATTATCATCTTCCTCATCCGAAGTGGCCTTCTCCTCATGAAGATACTGAAGATTTTGTCATTTAATGACAAAATCATTAAATGACAAAATTCTCAATAGCAATTATGTTAAGTTTTTGAATTTTACTGATCAGGAAAAACACTCATAACGACATGTAACAAGCAGGACAGATTAATATGCACAACATAATCCCAATTTTGTTTAAAAAATATAATTTACATACATACATACATGCCCCACACATGGAAGTTCCAAAATGTTAATAGTTGGTAATATCTACAGAGTTTGCATCATGTCAAAGGGGTATTGATGAACAAAGTTTTTATCACACATTTTTTCCGAATTTTCTAAATTTTCTGTAATGAACTTGTATTATCTTTAAATAGGAAAAAAGATGCCATTTTAAAAAATACCCCATATACTCTAAAGGAAGACCAAGTCCAAAATATTTACACTTATTCAGTTTCATCTTCATTGTCAAAAGAAAGGAGGGAACTGTTCTTGATCTGCTTTTGTGAGTTCTTTTTAACGGAGTCCTGCTTATTTATTTGACCTTCATTTGCCTTTTTCTTTTTTGAGCTTGCTGTTAGACCTGAATATTTTTCGTCTGAGGAACGCTTGACTGGTTTTCGATACATGATTCTTCCATCAGCCATAGCCGGTTCTTCATCTGCAGCAAAGACAAAGTTAAAGAACTTTCTTCTCTCATTTTGCCTTTATTGGAGAGTCAAATGGCAAGAAAAATCTCAGATGGTATTTAAAGATGTCCTGAGTCCATTCGATCTGGTCTTCTCCACTGCTTCTAGCTACATACCCACAAGATGGGCAGTCACTTAATAAAAACTCACTTCCTGTGAAGTATTCCATAACATTGCCAGTCCCCAATTAGTTATAATCTGGCTGTATTTTGAAGTGTTTTGAAAAGTGATTGTTTTGAACTCTAGCATTTTTCCTTAAAGCAATGTAATTAATATTTAGGAATAATGAAAAACATACCATGTAGCATACCGCAGTTCAGGCACTGATTAAATAAATACACCTCTGTTGACTAATCTGTAAACCTAACCACTTTTTTTTTTTTTAAACAGGATGTTTTTATTTAAATTTGCACTTTATCCTTGTAACAACCCACTAAAGTAGGTACCATTATTGTCTCCATTTTACTGATGAGGGAACTGAGGCTGAGAGGTGAAATAACTTGTTCGTGATCACACATCTGGTGAGTGTTACAGCTGAAGTTTGAACCTAGGACCGTCTCCTTCAAACATACCATACTATTACATAAGATAGTTTCGTATTTCAGGCTCCTTAAATTGTTAGAAAAAAAATCAGATTACTTCTAGACATACCTGCTTTGGCAGCCTTTATTTCTGCTTTAATTTTCATGACTTCTTCAGCTGACAGGTCTCCCTTTTTTAAAATCACCACTTGGGGCTGTTCATCTTCTTTGTCACTGTGATCACCATCTTCATCTGGGAGCTGAAGCTGGATTCTCTAGGGGAAAACACAAACACCACATGTAGACGTCTGACCTTGAACCAAATACAACCATGAGACACCGTAATTACTAAGGGAGAAGGGTAACTTTATTGACAAAATGTATTTGGCAGTGACTTTCCAAGTAACTCTTTTTTTTTTTTTTATTTTTTTAAATTTTTTTTTTTTTTCAACGTTTATTTATTTTTGGGACAGAGAGAGACAGAGCATGAACGGGGGAGGGGCAGAGAGAGAGGGAGACACAGAATCGGAAACAGGCTCCAGGCTCCGAGCCATCAGCCCAGAGCCCGACGTGGGGCTCGAACTCACGGACCGCGAGATCGTGACCTGGCTGAAGTCGGATGCTTAACCGACTGCGCCACCCAGGCGCCCCTCCAAGTAACTCTTAAGAGCCTAACCCTGCCACACTAGGGAAGAGATCCACCTGCCAGTTACCCTGAAGTGCCTGCCCACAGGGATCAATTTCCATCTCAGCAGGACCCCAGCTCACGGTTCCCAGTGTCAGGGCCCTCTGCTTCAAGTACTGCCCACCCAGCCGACTCAGGGCAGTGCTGAACCACATCAACTCTGTCTGCTCTTCACCAACTGTTTTCACTTCCATCTCTTCTCAAAGTTAGACAAAAAATCATCAATGCCGAAGTACAGAAGGCAGCAAGTAAAAGGTGTTCTTCCACCTCTGATTATCTCTCCTCCCGTCTGACGGCTTCAGTCAGGTGGGTATCCTACAGCCATTTCCTAAGTGTATAAAAATATGGAAGTTTGGAAAACATTCTGTATGCAAAAAGAAGACCGTACATACTATGGGACTTGATTTCTTTTCTTTATGAAATTTCCCAAACATAAAAGTACAGAGAATACCAAGAGAAAACAGGTACTCACTATACACATTACAAGTGGTAACCTTGGGTCAGTTGATTCGTTTTCAAAAAATGTCAGCTACCATAAAAGCCCCACTCCTCCAACTTCTTTTTTTTAAGTTTATTTGAGAGAGAGAGAGGGAGAGAAGGAGAGAGGGCTCACGCACGCGCGCATGTGGGGTAGGGGGCAGAGAGGGAGAGAGAGAATCCCAAGCCGGCTCTGTACTGTCAGTGCAGAGCCTGACTCGGGACTTGAACTCACGAACCATGAGATCATAACCTGAACTGAAACCAAGAGTCGGATGCTTAACCAACTGAGCCGCTCAGGCACCCTGCACCCCAACTTTTTTTACTCAAAAATAATCTTTGTATAGTACCTTGGAATTATCTGTTAATATGAAATTCTGTATTTTAAAAACCACTGCCTAGTATTTAATTATATATATGGTCATCTCATGGTTTATTTGACCAGTACCCTGTACATAAAAATTTTGGTTGTTTCTAGTTTTTTCCACTATGCACACATTTTTATTTACTTTTTCTACTATGCACTTATTTTTGTTCAATTTTGTGAACTCATGTGTAAGATAAATTCCTGGAAGTGGAGTTGCTGGGTTGAAAGGTATGTACATGCACCACACATTATTCAAATAACTTGTTACTGCACCTCTCACAGAGCCTTCCTTGTCTCCTAGACAAGGCAACAAAGCCCTAAGGCACCTGGCCTAGAAACACAGCTTTCTCCTACACCACACTCATAGCCTCTGGACTCCAGCCGGGTTGGAGGATTGCAGACACATGTCCATATTAGCTCCTTTGCCTCCCCTATCTCTGAACCAGTTCCTAGTGCCTAGAAAGCCCCACTGCCCCTGGTGCATACCTGCTCAAGCTGCCTTCTAGACTTAGATTCTTTAGAAGTACTTTCCTGATCTCACCTTGTCTTCCTTCTCACACTGTGCATAGCTCATAGGGTGCATGTACCATACTGAGTTGCCAATATTTTTCTATCTGGTTCTGCTAGGTGAGTTCCTTTGAGGTACTAGAGGCACCGAGCCTCTAGAGGCTCAGAGCCTGGCAAACAGCAGGGGCTCAAGAAGTATTTGTTGATCTATTCATGAATGACTAATAGGATGAAAAATGATGAACCTGAAAGCCCTGGCCGGCAAGTTACAGGCAAGTTCGCTCATTTTGTCTACATCCCAAATCTGCTCGATCACTTCACAAGTGCATTCTCTTTAATAATATCCATGTTAGTTCACTGATTATTCATTAGTTTTGCATTATTTTTTTCTGAAAGTTTCCAATAAATGATCACAAACTAGTGGGTAATTAGTACTAAAATTTTTTAATGTTTATTTATTTTTGAGAGAGAGAGAGAGACGGAGCACGAGCAGGGGAGGGGCAGAGAGAGAGGGAGACATAGAATCCGAAGCAGACTCCACGCTCTGAGCACAGAGCCCGATGTGGGGCTCAAACTCATGAACTGTGAGATCATGACCTGAGCCCAAGTCAGATGCTTAACCAACTGGGCCACCCAGGAGCCCCAGTAAGTATTTTTAACCAAGGAAATGGGACAGTGAAATAAAACAAATCCTGGGGTGCCTGGCTGCTTCAATAGGTGGAGTATGTGACTCTTAATCTTGAGGTTGTGAGTTCAAGTCCCACAATGGGTGCAGAGGTTACTTAGAAATAAAATCTTTAAAAAAATTCCTGGTGTTTATTAGATTGAGAGTCATTAATTCTGACTTCTCTTTTTGTTTATACGACTGGCTGGAAAATAAGAGAAATGGTTAAAGAAACGGTGGTTGTTCAAAGCCACTCCTGAATTAACTCTCAAGAAGGTGAATAAGGTAATTTAACTTGACTATATAATGATTTCCCATGAAACTCTTCTTTTTGTTAACTAGATTACTAGAATTACTAGGTTACTAGATTGACTAGATGACTAGATTGATGATTATATTGCCAACCTGATTAAGAGTGCTGTTGGTTTCTCAAACACAGAAACATAGGGGTATTTGTCTGTGGAAAAGTCTCTTGCATAAGTTTAAGTCACTGATATGAGTTGGAAAGTACCACCCCCACCCCAGGTTCTCCTAAAACAGCATTCCCAGCTAGAATCTTCAGGGTGTTAACCACACACACATGATCATCACAAGGACTTCAAACAAACTATAAAATTAGGTTTCATAGTCTCCTCATTGATGAATCCATATCTCTTTTCTGAAATCTCATCCTTTGTGTCATCATCACCATTTTTGATCCTGGGGATCCGTCACTCCCTGATCAAATTCTCTCTAACCAAAAATGGCTCCTTGTTGCCAAATGAATAGTCCATATGGCTTTCTCTCCAACTGGTTCCTCAATCACACAGTCCATGCTTTACCATCTTTTTTTTTTTTTTTTTTTAAAGATTTTACTTTTAAGTAATCTCTACACCCAACACGGGGCTCGAACCTACAACCCTGAGATCAAGAGTCGCATGCTCCACTGACTGAGCCAGCCAGATGCCCCGCTCACTCACCATCTTTACACTTTTATCCACCCTTCCTTCCATCTCTACCTGCTGACCTACCCATGCTCAAGATTCAATCTAAGTATCCCTTCCTCTTGAAGCCTTGCCTGATGATAAGCACAGTCAATAGAACTGGTCACCTACTATTTGGTCCAGGCACTGTGCCAGGTGCTAGGAAAATACAGAAAGATTAAGATACTAACTCAGAGAGTTTGATTTAGTGGTGACAATCACAGGAAAGCAAGTAGTTGCAATGCAAAAAGATGAATATCACAGATATGGACAAAGTGAACAGAGGAAAAGTATTTGTAGGAGCTTGGAAGAGGTTCACAGAGGTGGTGACCTGTGAAGGCAGAGACGAAGCAGCGAAGAAGGTTTTAAAAGAATATGGTATTTTGGAGATACATCTCTGTGTTCTTTCATTTTCTTTCACAATGCCTGGACTTAGCATATTCTCATTGGATTGAGTAATTTCACACAAGTCAATCTTGTTTCCTTTACTAAACTCTAAGTGACTTGAGGGGCGGGTATTAGTTTAAGTGCTAGACACAGAATGCTAAGTAAATTCTTTATTTCTCCACACATCCCCTAAGCATAATAGTCTCTTCCTACTGAAAGAGATAGGGCAGGTTTTGAAGTGAACCAGTTAGGGCTGAAGCCTGGGAGGGCTCAGAAGTTGACTCCCACTGATCTCTATCCTTAAACTGTAGAGGGGCTGCTCTTACCTAAAGCTCCTCTTCTACTTAAATCCAAAATATTCTTTTTTTTTTTTTCAACGTTTATTTATTTTTGGGACAGAGCATGAACGGGGGAGGGGCAGAGAGAGAGGGAGACACAGAATCAGAAACAAGCTCCAGGCTCTGAGCCATCAGCCCAGAGCCCGACGCGGGGCTCGAACTCCCGGACCGCGAGATCGTGACCTGGCTGAAGTCGGACGCTCAACCGACTGCGCCACCCAGGCGCCCCTAGATCCAAAATATTCTTAAACATACTTTTGGTGGGGAGGAGGAGGAGGGAGGTGTGGTTGTTAAACAATAAAGCATAACAATAGATCCAGGGCATTCTTCCAAAGATCCAGACTCCAGGTCTAGGGCATCAGGTCATTTGATCGAGCGGCCTTCAGTAACTTTATCTGGAAAACGAGACTACGCTACCACCCATCCTGCTAACTACAGGTTTTGGGATAAGCAAGTAAGAGAGAGAAAAGTGATCTTTCTTAACCATCTACCAAGGACGAGGCGCTTTACCTGGGTCCAGTCATTTTCAAGAATACAACAGCACTACGAAAAACGACAAATATCTTCCTGGGTATAAGAGGCTGTAGTAGTTTGAAGAGGACCAGCCTGGGGACTGAAGCCCACCCAGATTAGGGGCTGGGCGCAGGTGAGGGGAGGGACCCGTCACTGCCAGGCAGGCCTTCAAGTCCAGGCAGAAGCCGTTAGTAGCGGGAGGGCAGCGTTTCTCCGGTAACGCAACTGCCCTGGGCTCACCTTGGTCTCCACGGTGGGCCCTTCTTTGTAGCCGACCCTCTCTTTGAAGCGGGCCAGGAACGCCGGCTCGGCTGGCCGCACGTACGAAACCTGGTTCCGCTTGCTCATGGCTGTCCCGGGAAAAGACAGGTTCCCTGGGCCCGCTTGAGAGTGTACATTGGTTATGGCGCCTGCTCGTGACGTCACGCAGTCCCCGCCCCCTGACTGGAGGCCGGGCAACATGGCAGCCCCCTTGCTGGCGTCAACGTCCGACCGGAGCGCCAAATTCAAATTTGCGGCCATCTTGAGCGTTCGGAATCCCGGCGCGCTGCGCGGCTGGAGGTGGGGGTATCCGCTGCATTGGTCTTGGGATCGAGGCGTGAGGGCGCCATGGCGCCCGGCTGCAAAAGTAAGTAAGGAGCTCCGGCTTCGTGACCCTGTCTCCGCCCCCAAATGCAACTGTGCAGGACTGCAAACCCCAGCCGCCCGCAGGGTTCCCGGCTGGGCGTGAAGGGCAGAAGCGGACCCAGCGTCGCGGGGCGTTTGGGACCTCTCTCGGACCCTCAGTCAAAACGCGGCTCGAACAGCAATCTTCCCTTGTCTCTGTGTATTGGGCCCACGCCACAAGCCAGGCACAGTTCTAGGCGCTTGGGCTGAGCAGGGAACCGGAGAGCCCTCCAGGAGCTTGACGTCCAGCGACCTGCTGGTTCTTCCTTCCCGTTCTCGGTTCTGTCGTTTCGTGGCTGCCCTATTCCCGTGTCCCGACCGGGGCTGTCTCTAAGTATCCTTGCCTGAGGTCGGCCCAGGCTCTCACCACCTTCTGCGTGTTTCCACGTTACTGATTGTCCTGAATGGGAGAACTTTTCATGCTCCAAGCACGTCTTTGCCTTCTGGAGGGCCTGCTGTACAATTTCAGATAAGCACAGGATGTCTTTCTATTATCACAAATTCCTATTTTCTTCTCAAGGGGACCCGTTCCGTTTCTTCCTTTTAACTTTGGAGAGGAGCACTGCCGATTTTGATAAACCCTCCAGTTTTCACTAATTTCTTCGTCCTTTGGCGTTCTCGAGTACGTGCCCCATGTCTTACATTGCCTAATCCTTTAAGGATTAGATTTTGAGCTAATTCGATGGATCTTGGTGAGTGGTATGAATGGTAATGAGGAGAGGCCGATGTTAGAAGATTGAAGAAACTGAATTTGTGGTCGTTGATGAGACTTCCAACAACATTAACGCTTGCAGCTGTCAGTTGTAATTGTTTTCTAATGGATTTGTTGTTTTCGTTAACTTTTTAGGTCATCACTGTGTGCTCTCTTTTTCCATCTGAAATGTTTCTCTTGTCATTTTCAGTATTCAGGGAATATTAGCGCGCACATTGGTTCATTTGTGGAGTGAAATGTTCAGTGTGCGTTCTGCGCAACCATGGTATTCTGTAAATCTGGACTCAAATGAGAGAGTTGATAACCTGTGATAAAGTTAGAGCATCTGTTTACATAATGGAAAGTGACATTTGTGTGTCACTGTCTATGAAAGGACTCTGACCTATCTGTAAGTGATGGGAACAAGGGTATTCACAGCTCTCTTGTGTGAAAATGGTGATTTCCATGGGAAACGCTTCTGTTCCTTGAAGTCTCTTCACAACGTCAAGGTTGAGGACATCCCAAGTGCTGCTTGCATTCCCAGCAGTCCAGAGATCTGGAGCAGGACTTGGGGAACTCAGGCAGTGCTCTCCACCACTTTTCCTTTTGCCAAAGCTACACAGGGACTATTTCTTTGCTGCCAACTCTTGGAGAAGCTGCGAAGGAAGGGCAGGTGGGGAACTGGGCAATCTGGTGCATTTCCCACTTCACAGATCTTCATCTGCTTGAGGGGATATAGCTGCAAAGGGTAGTTTCCAGAACAGTTGTTCTGTGTGAATATTTACTTTGAGCTTCTGTGCTATGAAATTAAGAATAGAAATAAGCAGAATAGGAGGAATAGAAATTAAGGTGTTTTTTTTTTTTTAACTGATGTCCTAGTATTTATTTATTCAAAGTTTATTGAGTGTTCACAGTGTGTCAGGCAATGCCCTAGATAATGCTTTACAGTTCATTTGGAAGAGAAAGAGAGCAAACTAATATATATTTTGATGACTGTAAGTCCCTTGAGGGAAAACAGGCCCAAGAAGGGGAGTTAGAGTGATAGATAATTGGGTGGGTGTGTATGGAGATAAGCTGGTGTTTCCCATAATTCAAGGTCATGGAATACTTGACCCATACTTGACTAAATACTTGAGTAAATCCCCAAAGTCAATACTTGAGAACACAATACTTGAGTAAATCCCCCCCAAAATGTTACAGGCAGAAGGTACAACACATGTAAAGGTCCCAAAGGGTGGCATGTTCTAGAAATAACAAGAAATCTAGTTTGGTTGTACTGGAGCAAGGAGTGTAATAGGAAATGAGTTGTGGAGGTGGTGACGGGGGAGGCAGGGGCCCTAGATCATGTCCGGTCCTGTAGGCTGTTTTAAGAACTTTGCCTACTCCGACTGAGAGGGACAACCACTGCAGAGTTTTGTATTTTTGTTTTTACTTTTTTTTAATGTTGTATTTATTTTTGAGGGAGAGAGAGAGAGAGTGGGAGGGGGCAGAGAGAGAGGGAGACACAGAATCTGAAGCAACTTCCAGGCTCTGAGCTGTCAACACAGAGCCCGACACGGGGCTCAAGCCCACGAAATGTGAGATCATGACCTGAGCCCGTTGGATGCTCAACCGATGGAGACACCCAGACGCCCCTAAAAAATAACTTTTAGAGGCGCCTGGGTGGCTCTGTCAGTTAGGTGTTTGACTTCGGCTTAGGTCATGATCTCATGGTTTGTGGGTTCGAGCCCTCCGTCAGGCTCTGTGCCGACAGCTCACAGCCTGGAGTGTGCTTTGTGTTCTGTGTTTCCCTTTCTCTCTCCTCTTCCCCAATTCATCCTCTGTCTCTCTCTCAAAATAAATAAACATTAAAAAAAAAAAAAAGACATCCACAAGAATAGCAGCTTTAAAAAAAAAAGAAAAAATAATAAAAAATAACTTTTAATTTTGCTACAATTTATGGAAAAATTGTGAGAGTAGTACAAAGAAATCTTGCATAATATTCTTTACCCATAGTGACCACTTTCCATTTTGCCGCATCTGCTTTATCATTCTTTCTCCCTCCTCTCTTACCCTCCCAATTGTGTGTGTGTGTGTGTGTGTGTGTGTGTGTGTATGTATGTATACATATTTTTTATGAGCCATTTGAGAGTAAAATGGGGACATGATATACCTTTACCAGTGAGTAAATATGTATACTTATCAGTGAGTGATTTCTAAAAACGGGTATATTCTGTTGACTAATCACATTGCAGTTATCGAGAAAGTTTACATTGATATAGCACTCTTGTCTAATCCACAGTCCGTATCTTACTTTTATCCATTGTCCAATAATCTACTTTCATAGTTTTTCTCTAGAACCAGATCCTTCATTGCATTTAGTACTGATGTCTGACTTTTTTTTTTTAACAGTTTGAGATGTAAGTCAGATACAATACAATCCACACCTATAAAGTGTAAAACGGTTTTTAGTATATTCACAGATAATGTGCAACTATCAGCATCGTCCATTAGGACATTTTGGTCACCTCAAAGAAATCTCATACCTTCAGTCCTCACCCTTCCCACCTCCTTATCCCCCCACCCCCAGCCCTAAGTAACATCTACTCTTTTCTTCATTATTCAGAGTGGCATATTGAAATCTCCAGCTGTTGTTGTTGAATTGTCTATTTCTCCCTACTCTTCTGTCAGTTTTCACTTTGTGTATTTTGGTGATCTGATATTAGGTGAATATATGTTTGTATTTGTATTATTATCCTGAGGGATTGACCTTTGTATCATTATAAAATGTCCCTCTTTAAAATTTTTTTTTTAATGTCTTGTTTTTGAGAGAGAGACAGAGTGCGCGCAGGGAGGGGCAGAGAGAGAGGGAGACAGAATCTGAAGCAGGCTGCAGGCTCTGAGATGTCAGCACGGAGCCCCACGCGGGGCTGGAACTCACGAACCGCGAGATCATGGCCTGAGCTGAAAAGTCAGATGCTTAACCAACTGAGCCACCCTGCTGCCCCTATAGAATGTCCCTCTTTATCTCATTTATCTTTTTCTCAACATTTGTTGTTGTTTTGTCCAATTTTGGTTTAGGTGAGATACCGTTTTTAATTCTTTTACTTTCAGTGTATTTTTATCTTTGAATCTAAAGTGTGTTTGCTGTAGATAGTATATAGTTGGAGCATGTTTTCATTAGTCTGACAGTCTCTGCCTTTTAACTGGGTTATTTAATCCATTGGCATGTTGTTATTGATACAGTTGGATTTACATCTGCCATTTTACTTCTTGTTTTCTACGTATCTCACATCTTTTATGTTCCTCTGTTCTTCGTTTACTGCTTTTTCTTAAAGCTTTTTAAAAGTTTAAATGCATATCCTAACATTCTAATTAATTTAAGGTAGGCTTCATGCCCAGTGTGGAGCCCAATGCAGGCTTTGAACTCACCACCCTGAGATCAAGTACTGAGTGAGGATCAAGAGTTGGATATTTAACTGACTGAGCCCCCCAGGTGCCCCTAACATGCAAATTTTATCAGAATTAGCTTTGGGTTTATACTAGCTTAATTCCAATGATATAAACCTTACTCCTATGTAGTTCTATTCCCTCTCACCCCCCCTTTTTTTTTTGATATTGACTTGGATATGTCAGGTAGGCAGTTAGATGTGAGAATCTGGTGCTCAAGAGAGTGGTCCAGGGAGAAGGTTTAAATTTGGGACTCGTCAACATACACTTAGCATTTAGAACTGTGACCCAAGAACCGTGAGATCATGACATGAACTGAAACCAGGAGTGGGACACTTAACCAACTGAGCCACCCAGGCGCCCCACCTTTACCATCTTTTGAAAGATGGGTCTGCTAGCAGCAAATTCTCTCTGAGATGCCTTCTGGTCTCCATCGGTTATGTTGAGACGTCAGCTGGTAATGTAACTGGGTTCGCTTGTAAGTAACAAGTTGTTTTTCTCTTGCTGCTTTCAAGATTTTCTCCTTCTCTTTGGCCTTCACCATTTTTATGATAATGTGTCTGTTTGTGGATCACTGTGTTTATCCTGTTTGGAATTCATTGAACCTCCTGGAGGTATATGTTGTTTTTTCAATGAGTTTGAGAAGTCTTTGGCTTTAAAATACTTTGAAATTTTTTCCCTGCTATTTAGCTTTTCTCTCCTTCTGGTACTCCCCATTACACCTATGTTGGTGTGCTGAATGGTGTCCCACATTTTTCTGAGGCTTGCTTCACTTTCCTTCATCTGTTTGTTCTTTGGCTTGTATAATCTCTGTTGATCTGTCTTTGAGTTTGCTTATTTTTTCTTCTACCAATTCACATGTACTGTTGAGCCCTTCTAGTGAGTTTTTATTTCAGTTATTGTACTTTTTGGACTTCAGAGTTTCAGTTTTTCAGAATAATTTCTATTGCTATTCTCTATTTGATGGGGCATTGTCATCATTCCTTTAACCCTTTAATTATGATTTTCTTCAGTAATGTGAACATGTTTATAATGGTGACTTTGAGGTCTCCCAACATCTAGATGCTGTCATAGGCAATTTCTCTTGCCAGCTTTTTTTTTTCTTTTTTGTTTTTCATAGTTTATGGGTCATCCTTTCCTGTTTCTTTGCATGCCTTGTCATTTTTTTGTTGTTGTTGTTGGATACTTAACATCTTAGATAATAAATTTATAGCAACTTTGGATACTGGCCTTTCTACCGTCTGGGGGTGGTTATTTGCCTGTTTGTTTAATAACTGGCTGGATTGCTTTAGTGACATTTGTTTCCCTCCCAACGTTAAGCCTTTGATGTTGCTCCTCAGAGAAGTCCAGTTTTGGGTACACCCACAGTCACCCTGATGACTTTTGGTGGTTTTGGTGGGGATCTCTCTCTCTTTCCCTAACCACACGTAGCTCTTAAACTTCAGGAATACCAGCTGATTGCCTTGTTGTTTTCCAACAATGCCTGGAATATTGCCTTATAAATCAGTCCAATTAGATTCTTGCCCTTTTGAAGGAAAAGTTTCTGAGGTCTGTGTTTGATATTTGTTCTCATCCCGGTAAAGCCGCTTCCAGCTGTCTTAGCTCCCAGTTCTCACCTGCAAATTAATAGGCCTGCAAGTTTTGTTTGAATATTGAATCTCCTCCTAATTGCTTCTCCCCACAACCTTCACTGTTCTTGAGTGTGCCATTGGGCTTGAACTTCTCCTTGCTTTGTTGGAAATGAAGTCAGCTCCTTTGGAACTATCTCTTTGTGGTCTGTCTCTCCCCTGAGGCAAAATCTCTCATCCTAGGCTCTGGAGCTGGGGGTGAGAACAACAACAGTGTTCTTTCAGAGTGACACCTCTGGTCTAGTTGCTGAGTATTTGTTGGGAATGGATGTGTGTGTGCGCGCGCGCGCACTTGCGTGCCCACCGCAGCAGCCTGGGGTCCTCTTGACTTGCCTCTCCTAGTGGAGAAACACTGTCTCACCAGCCAGAATAAGGGTCGTCAGGACCCCAGTGTTCTCAGCACACTATGTCCAAGGTAGAGCCTCGTTCCACAAGTGAGGCTGGGTGGAAGAAGGGAACCCCCACCTCTCAGTCATACTTACCTGGGATTTAGCCTTAGGCAGCTGGCTGGAGGCTGGGTGAGAAATTGGTAACCTGCTCCTGGGAAGAAAGCCCTCCAAGTAGGAACTGAGTGGGGGGAGGAGGATCCCTGTGTTCTTAGCTGCAAAGTCTGGAGTGAAGACTCCCAACTCGTTGAGCTGGGAGGGAGGGAGCCATCTTGGTTCAATAGACACTCACTTCTCTTGTGAAATTTCCAGTGATCTTGACTAGATGTTTTTTCATTTGCTGTTTGCCTTTATGGCTGTTTCTAGAGGCTTTAAGTGGCTTTTATTTTTTTATTTTACCAGTTTCACTGGACAGTGGGTCAGTATAGTTCCTCTTGCAGTCATGCTGGAAGTTGATCTCTGGCTTCTTTTTTGGCAGAATAATTCTCCCTGCTAGGTTGAAAATAGGTGGCAATTGGGGGAATGAGAGAGTGAGAGAAAGAAAAACAGAGACACTGTTGTAATAGCTCAAATAGGTGATGTTGCTGGCTTGATTTCATGGTGGTCATAGCAGTGGATTTAACCAGAAGTTGTAGGATTCTTGATGGATTTTGAAGGTAGAGCCAAAGATTGGCTAACAGGTTGGATATGAAGCGTGAGAAAGAAAGGGGTGAGGGATAACTCCAGGGTTTTCGGCCTGAGCAACTGAAAGATGGAGTTGTCATTAATCAAGGAGGAGAAGCATGTTTGGGGTAGGGGTGGGGTGATCAGAAATTCAGTTTTGGACATTGTAAATTTGAGACATTGCCAATTGGGCCTCCAACTGGAGATGTCAGGTAGGCAGTTGGATATGAGAGTCTGTTGCTCAAAAGAGTGGTCCAGGGAGAAGGTTTACATTTGGGACTCATCGACACATACTTAGCATTTAGAACCATGAGCCTGGATGTCCTCACCAATGGAGTGGAAGAGAAGGAAGATCGAGACCTAAGCCCTAGAATGCCTCACTGTCAAAAGGTCAAGGAGCCAAGGAGACTGAGGAGTGTTAGCAATAGAAGAGTAGGGTAGATAAGAATTGGATTTTTAGGGGCACCTGGGTGGCTCAGTTGGTTAAGCAGCCAGTTCTTTTTTTTTAATTTTTAATGTTTATTTTTGAGAGAGAAAGAGAGACAGTGTGAGTGGGGGAGGGGAAGAGAGAGAGGGAGACACAGAATCTGAAGCAGCTCCAGTCTCTGAGCTGTCAGCGCAGAGCCCGATAAGGGGCTCAAACGCACAGACCGAGAGATCATGACCTGAGCCGAAGTCGGCCGCTTAACCGACTGAGCCACCCAGGCGCCCTTTTTTTAAAATTTTTAATGTTTATTTTTGAGAGAGAAAGAAAGAGAGACAGTGTGAGTGGGGGGAGGGGAAGAGAGAGAAGGAGACACAGAATCTGAAGCAGCTCCAGTCTCTGATGAGCTGTCAGCGCAGAGCCCGATAAGGGGCTCAAACGCACAGACCTAGAGATCGTGACCTGAGCCGAAGTCGGACGCTTAACCAACTGAGCTACCCAGGCGCCCTTTAAGTGGCCAATTCTTGATTTCAGCTCAGGTCATGATTTCGGGGTTCGTAAGTTCGAGCCTTGTGCTGACAGCACAGAGCCTGCTTAGGATTCTCTCTCCCTCTTTCTCTGCACCTCCCCCACTCATGTGCACCCTCTCTCTCTCTCAAAATAAATATTTTTTTAAAAGGATGGGATTTTACATTGCAATTTTTTAAAATCTATTTTGGGAGAGAGAGTGGGGGCAGGGGATGTGAACAGAGAGAGAGAATTCCAAGCAGGGTCCATGCTCAGTGCCAAGCCCCATGCAGGGCTCGATCCTACGACCCTGGGATCATGACCTGAGCCAAAACCGAGAGTCCATCACTCAAACAACTGAGCCACCCAGGTGCCCCTATATTGCAATTTTAAATGCCTGTAATAACTTCTTGTCTGTTTTTCTAGCTGAGTTACGCAATGTGACAAACTGTCAGTCTAACCAACCAAGGTAAGAAAAAAATCTTGTCACTGAGACCAAAAGAATTAGGGATGTAATATATTTTTTTTAAGTTTATTTTTTTATTTTTGAGAGAAGGTTGGGGGGGAGCATGTGAGAAGGGGAGGGGAGAAAGAGAGACAGAGGGAGAGAGAGAGAGAGAGAGAGAGAGAGAGAGAGAGAGAGAATCCCAAGCAGGCTCTGTGCTGTCAGTGAGGAGCCTGATGTGGGGCTCCATCCCACGAACTGTGAGATAATAACCTGAGCCGAAATCAACAATCAGGCACTTGGGTACCCCACCCATGCGGATGTAGTATTCTTAGAACGTTTAACAAAGTAAGGGATACTTGTTTCAGCATAAAGCTCAGTTCTTAGCTACCTGGAAATCTGGAAACATCACACTTCTTCCCCAACTCTCCCCCCATCCTCTTACCTTCCAGGCTAAAAGATGGAATCAGTAACATAATTCTCCCTTGGGGTGACTATTTTATTATGGCTGTTAAGAGGGAAATCAGAGACAAGCAATGCTTAGAGCTCCGTGGAATCAACTTCCTTTGAGTTGATTTCACGTAAAAGCTTGTGATGATGAGTATCGTGAAGCAAATCAGTAAAGGGTGTGAGTCACGTGCGACACTTCTAGAAGAGGTGAATGTAAGTGAGTAGGTTGGGGGCTTTGTTGGGGAATCTCAGTATGGAAACATTACAGGCAGTATGGGACTCAGATCCTTTTTTAGTTTTCTCCAGTAAACTTAGGCTGGTACATTTCTTGTCTTTAGTAATGAAGGTGATGCCATCAAAGTTTTTGTGCGAATTCGTCCACCTACAGAAGGTTCTGGATCAGCTGATGGAGAGCAAAACTTATGTTTGTCTGTGCTCTCCTCTACCACTCTCCGGCTGCACTCCAACCCTGAGCCCAAGACCTTCACATTTGATCATGTTGCAGACATGCACACCACTCAGGTAATGATAATTTGGGAAACTTCACTTTCCTTTTGGATAAGATTCTATGATTTGTGAGGATTTCATTTCTGGTCTCTTTAGTTTGATAGATCTCAGATAAGGAAGCTCAAACATTAAATATTTTAGATGTAATCGATTTTAAAATATTTTAAATTTAATTTTATTAGGTTTTTTTTCCTTCATCAAACTTTGTACCAGAACGATCAGCCGGCTTTACTTTTCTCTCACCATCCAGTGATGGGGGTTAGTGGAGGTGTATTTTTCAGAGCCAGTTGGGTGATTGATAATAAGTATGGTTCAGCTTCCTAGTTTAGGGAGAGTATCTTAGTTGTGGCCGCTGTAACAGAAATCTCAAAAACAGGGGGGCTTAAACAGCAAACATTTATTTCTCACTGTTCTGGGGATGGGAATTCTAAGATCCAGGCCAGGAGATCTAGTGTCTGGTAAGGACCTGCTTGCTGGCTTTTAGACAGCTGCCTTTTCACTGTGGAGAGAGAGAAAAAGCAATTCTCTTGTGTCTCTTCTTAGAAGGGTACTACTCGCCTCACTAGTGCTCCACCCTCATGGTCTGATTACCCCCCCAAAGCCCCAAGTCCAAATACCATGGGGATGAGGGTTTCAACACGGGAACTTTGGGGAAGACACGTTCAGTCCATAGCAGAGAGTAACAGGTTTAAGATTACTATGATGTCAGTAACTGGTTTTCTAATTCAGGACAGTTTAGTTAAGATCTAGTCAGCACCATCCATTAGAACTTTCCGTAATGAGGGAAATGTTCTATATCTGCACTGTCCATTACAGTAGCCCCTAGCCATATGTGGCTATTTAAGTTTGAGTGTATTAAGATTGAATAAAATTTAAAATTTAGGGGGCGCCTGGTGGCTCAGTGGATTAGGCATCTAGCTCTTGATTTGGGTTCAGGTCATGATCTCACAGTTGGTGAGTTCGAGCCCTTCATGGGGCTCCATGCTGACAGTGCAGAACCTGCTTGGGATTCTCTCTCTCTCCTTCTCTCTCTCTCTCTCAAAATAAATAAATAAACTTAAAAAAATAAAAAATTTTTAAAAATTTATTTTCTCAGATATGCTAGTGCATGTGGCTGTTGAACACTTGAAATGTGGCTAGTGCGTCGAAGGACTTGACTTTTAAGTTTTATTTAATTTTAATTAATTTGAATTTAATAGCCACATATGGCTAATGACTAGTGTATTAGACATCACAGATCTTGATTACTCCTTTATACACATGGATGTTTTTAGTGAGACATTTGGATCCTTGGATTTTTTTTCATCTAGGACATGGCTGGTCAGTGGAAATATAAAGTTATCCACCTATATAATTTTAAATTTTCTAGTAGTCGTGTTGAAAAAAAGTAAAAAAACAGGCAGGCTCACTCTTCCTTCCTTCCTTTCTTCCTCCCTCTCTCCCTTCCTCCCTCCTTCCTTCCTTTTGGAGGGACTGGGGGAGAGAGAGAATCTTAAGCAGGCTCTGTGCCCAGCGTGGAGCCTGATGCAGGGCTCGATCTCACAACTGTGGGATCATGACCTGAGCTGAAATTAGGAGTTGGATGCTTAACTGGCTGAGCCGCCCAGGTGCCCCAGACTTAATTTTAATCCTATATTTTATTTAACCCAGTATATCCAAAATATCTTTTCAACATGTTATCAATATAAAGCAAATTATTAATGAGGTATTTTCCATTCTTTTTATTCATGCTCAGTCTTCTAAACCTGGTGTATATTTTATACTTATAATAAATCTCAAGTTGGAGTAGCCATGTTTCAGGTGCTCAATAGTTACATGTGGCTCATGGCTACTGTATTAGTGCAGGTTTAAGAATTCTTGCACTGTTGGTAAGATTGCATCTACTTATGTGTGTAAAAATGAAAGCAAAAAATCAGGTATTGATTATTTAGTACAAACTTGTGGGAAAAGCACTGAAGAACACACAGGGCCATGTATCTGATGCTAATACCCATATGATATTTGTACGTAATGTGCTGACAAAATTCTGTATGGATTCTAGATGTGAGTTTTAAACCTAGCATTGTATAGGGGGTTAGTAGACGTAATTATGTTTAACGTTTTATCATCTTAGATGTTTTAGCTTTTTTTCAATACTGGATACAGTTTTTATTTTATCACAAGTGTTGTAAAGTCTAAGCACACTGTTTTTATTGTTATGTTTTAGAATGTAATTTAGGAATGTGGTTCATTTTTATGAAATGTTAACATACTTGGTGCTTACATTTGTAGGAATCCGTGTTCTCGACTGTGGCCAAGGGCATTGTGGAGTCTTGCATGAGCGGGTATAATGGCACCATCTTTGCATAGTAAGTTGCCGACTCTGTCCTTACACAAGGGTGCAGTAGTGAGCGCTTCTGTTCATTTCTTATGGCCACACCGTGAATTACCACAAACTTAGTGGCTTGAAACAACACAAATGTATTGTCTTTCAGTCCTGTAAGTCCGAAGTCTGACATGAGTCTTGCCGTCTCACTAAAATAAATAAGCTAAAATAAGTAAGTGTCCGGCGCTGTGTTCCTTTCTGGAGGCTCTAGGGAGAATTCCATTCATTTCCTTGCCTCTTCCAGCTTTTAGAGGCCACTCATATTACTTGGCTCCAGGCCCCTTTATTTTCAAAGCCAGCAACATGCAACCTTCCAACTCTGCTTCCTTAGTCACATGTCCCTCCGACTACAGCTGGGACAGGTTCTCTAATTCATGTGATTAGGTTGGACTCACCTGGATAATGAGGGTGGCGGGGGATTAAACGCTACCTTGTGGAGAAAAGAGTATTTATATTATTTGAAATTCTTTTCTGAGGAAGATTTGTCTCTTCTCTCCCATTTTTTAAATTATACTTTGGGTTATAATCCAATACCTTATTTTTATCTTGTTGCTCATATTGTCCTAGATTGGCCATTGGAAGCTGTTTGAGGCTGGTTTCTGTGTCCTTTTGCTTGAGCACTTCCTTTGTGACAACACAAGCTGTTCCTGGCTCATCTGTATTTTCCCTGTCCTAGGGCTAGAATCAGCCATTTCGACAAGGAGCCCTGGTTCCTTTTATTGGAGAATGGTGCCCAGGATGTGGGCACTAGGTGTGTTTGTTGCTACTGGAGTGTCATTGCTTCTAGGCCTTCTCAGTAGACAGCTAGGTAATATATGTATACATACTTAGTCGTGTATGTGGACATACCTGTAATTGTATCTGTATCTATCCGTTTGCATATATATATATTAAGTTAAACATGAGTTCATGCTTATGTCTCTGACTCTAATCCAGGAGGTTAGAATCCATATGGGTTCATTCTAACCTTCCTTCTTTGTTTATCTCTAACTTCCCTTGCTGGCATTGAGAAACCTGGCTGCCACTTTCTATCATCCCTTTACTGATTCGTTCAGCCCCAGTATACATGTAAAGTACTTTCAGAATTGTTATTCTGTATCCCTGTGAGAAACAAATTTACACAGTACAATGTTTATGTACAGTTCATTTTCTTTAAAAAAAAAATTTTTTTTTTAAGTTTATTTATTTTGAGAGACAGAGCAGAGGAGGGGCAGAGAGAGAGGGAGAGAGAGAATCCCAGGCAGGCTCCGTGCTGTCAGTGCGGAGCCTGACGTGGGGCTCGAACTCACGAACTACGAGATCATGATCTGAGCCAAAACCACGAGTCGGATGCTTAACCGACTGAGCCACTCAGGCACCCCTCTTTTTTTTTTTTTTTTAAAGCCTTAATAATTTCCAGTCAAAACCTCCTTTTCTGAAGTTACTTAGGTTAGCTCCTTTGCTGCCCACTGACTTTGGTGTAATGTCACACACTTGTGATGTAGTTATGTGCATTCCATTCTGGGACCGCTGACATCCTAGTTGATGTGTTTTGCTTGTTTTTTAGTTTGCATGCTTTAAAGTTCACCCTTTGTGATACACAGCTGTATTGTGTTTTGATAAATGTAGAGAGCCATGTATTTACTACCCCGGCACTGAAAATGACTGTTTCTGGGATGTCTGGGTGGCTCAGTCAGTTAAGCGTCCGACTTCAGCTCATGTCATGATCTCGTGGTGATCTCACAGTTCATGGGTTCAAGCCTCGTGTCAGGCTCTGTACTGACAGCTCAGAGCCTGCAGCCTGCTTCAGATTCTGTGTCTCCCTCTCTCTCTGCCCCTCCCCTGCTCACTCTCTGTCTGTCTGTCTCTCTCTCAAAAATAAACAAACATTAAAAAAATTAAAAAAAATTTTTTTTAAACATTTATTCATTTTTGAGAGACAGAGAGTAACAAAGCATGAGTGGGGAAGGGACAGAGAGAGAGAGGGAGAGAGAGGGAGATACAGAATCCGAAGCAGGCTCCAGGCTCTGAGCTGTCATCACAGAGCTTGATGTGGGGATTGAACCCATGGACTGCAAGATCATGACCTGAGCTGAAGTTGGATGCCCAACTGACTGAGCCACCCAGGTGCCCCCCCCCCCCATTTTGTTTGAAAAGGACCATTTCTTCACCTTAAAAGTTTCCCCTGTTTGTCCCCCTTGTAGTCAGCCACTCCCCCTCCCCTCAACCCCTGACATCCAGGGTACACGAATACATTTTCTGTTCCTATAGTTCTGCCTTTTCCAGAGTGTCATATGAATGGAACCACACAATATGTAGCCTTTTGGATCTGGCTTCCTTCTTTTATTAAAAATGCCTATAGGATTTGCCTGTGTTGTTGCAGGCATAAATAACTTTTTTTTCTTTCTCAGTAGTTTTTTTTACTGTATGGATTTATCATCTTTGTTTATCCATTTCCCCGTGAAAGGATATCTTAGTTGCTTCCAGTTTTTAGTGATTATGAATATATTGCTACAAACGTTTGAATGTTGGTTTTTGTGTGAACATAAGTTTTCAAATCATTTGAGTAAATACCTAGGCATGCAATTGCTGGGTCATATGGCAAGTCTATGATTAACCTTATGAGAAACTTGCCAAATTGTTTTCTATATGTATATTTAAAGTGAGTCATGATCCTCAACTTTCTAAATTTTGGCAGCCTTAAAATATTGCTATAGATTTAATGTGGAATGTAAGATGGAGTCCAGAAGGCATTGTGACCTTGGCATTTGTGCAAAGTGAATTTTAGTATCATTTCAGATTTATAGGATATATAGATTAATGGGCATATATTTGTAGTGTATTATTATTTTTTTTAGCAGTAGGCTTTCAAATTGTATTTAGAACTAGAGCTTTTTTTTTTTTTTAATTTTTTTTTTTTTTCAACGTTTATTTATTTTTGGGACAGAGAGAGACAGAGCATGAACGGGGGAGGGGCAGAGAGACAGGGAGACACAAAATGGGAAACAGGCTCCAGGCTCTGAGCCATCAGCCCAGAGCCTGACGCGGGGCTCGAACTCACGGACCGCGAGATCGTGACCTGGCTGAAGTCGGACGCTTAACCGACTGCGCCACCCAGGCGCCCCTAGAACTAGAGCTTTTTAATAGAATGTAGTGAATTATTTGATACATTTGAGGGGTGGCTGGATGGCTCGGTTGAACGTCCAACTTCAGCTCAGGTCATGGTCTCGTGGTTTGTGGGTTCGAGCCCCATGTCGGGCTCTGTGCTGACAGCTGAGAGCCTGGAGCCTGCTTCGGATTCTGCGTCTCCCTTTCTGTCTGCCCCTGCCCCTGCCCCTGCCCCACCCACACTCTTTCTCAAAAATAAATAAACATTAAAATTTTTTTTTAAATATATTTGGGCAGCTAATGCTTTTTGTGCATGTGCCCTTGGTTTATAATTGTGTCAAAACACAAGAAAATAAAAAACACATTAAGAAGTATGAACTTTAGGCTCATATGCACATATATACTAACTTGAAAGTTTGCCTTTGCTTTTCATGCTTACTTTTCAGCTGTGTTCAGGAGAGCTGAGTGTTTTCTCTTGAGCAGTAAGACAGAGGCCTATTTTCTCATTTGTCTTAAGAGAAGAAAGATTTTTTTTTCCCCACAGAGTATTTTGAGTGGTAGAGTTAAAAAATGAATTGGAGGGGCGCCTGGGTGGCGCAGTCGGTTAAGCGTCCGACTTCAGCCAGGTCACGATCTCGCGGTCCGTGAGTTCGAGCCCCGCGTCGGGCTCTGGGCTGATGGCTCAGAGCCTGGAGCCTGTTTCCGATTCTGTGTCTCCCTGTCTCTCTGCCCCTCCCCCGTTCATGCTCTGTCTCTCTCTGTCCCAAAAATAAATAAACGTTGAAAAAAAAAAAAATGAATTGGAAATAGAGCCACAATTGCCAGAGACTGTTATCTTTAGAACTGTTATCTTTAAATACCTTACAGTTATACTAATTATGTTTAATTTGTGGCATATTCATTAATAATGTAACCAAAATTTCTTTTGGTAGAAGAAGGTAGAAATGAGAAACACTTGGAGAGAAATGAGTGAAAGTTGGATGCTTAACTGACTGAGCCACCCAGGTGCCCCCTGTTTTTTCTTTTTTTAAATCTTTTGGGGACATTTAACCAAAAAGTCGATTCAGATTTTTTCTTTAATATTTGGGCTGTGAATCCAAACTAAAGACATTTGACATCCTGATCGACATCTATCTTTAACATAAACGTTTTTAGTTTTAGTTTTTGTTACTCTTGTTTCTTGGGGTAACGGAGGAGACATGATGCTACGCACAAAAATCAGGCCTGTACCATAAGGGTTTTTGAAATTGCTTTTTTTTTTTTTTCAACGTTTATTTATTTTTTTTGGGACAGAGAGAGACAGAGCATGAACGGGGGAGGGGCAGAGAAAGAGGGAGACACAGAATCAGAAACAGGCTCCAGGCTCTGAGCCATCAGCCCAGAGCCTGACGCGGGGCTTGAACTCACGGACCGCGAGATCGTGACCTGGCTGAAGTCGGACCCTTAACCGACTGCACCACCCAGGCGCCCCAAAATTGCTTTGTTTTTAAATGAAGACATTTAAGTATCTTTAAAGGCATAATTTAGGAAAGGAATTGCTAAATTGTTAGAACAGAAAAAGTTGAAAACAAAATTCCAGTTGGTTCTGGTTAAATAAATGATACGTTCATGGAATACAATGTAGGTAATAAAAATAATGAAGTAGATCTCTATTTACTACATAGAAAAATATCTGAGATAAAATTAAAGGACAAAACAGATCACAGAGCAGTATTTCAGTTTTGTAAATAAAAAGTAAATGAGGGGCGCCTAGGTGGCTCAGTCTGTTAAGTGTCTGACTCTTGACTTTGGCTCAGCTCATGATCCCAGAGTCATGGGTTTGAGCCCTGCGTCGGGCACCTTGCTGAGCGTGGAGCCTGCTTAAGGTTCTCTTTTTCTCTCCCTCTGCCCCTGTCCCCAGCTCCCTTAAAAAAAAAAATTTTAAACAAAAACTCTGATGGCTATGTTTGTATAATCCTGAAGAATTACCAGAAAATTAACAGTGTAGCTCTTGGTGGTAGAATAGGAGAGAAAAAAAATGAATCATTCACTTTTTACCTAATATAATTTTTTTTTTTAATTTTTTTTTTTTTCAACGTTTATTTATTTTTGGGACAGAGAGAGACAGAGCATGAACGGGCGAGGGGCAGAGAGAGAGGGGGACACAGAATCGGAAACAGGCTCCAGGCTCTGAGCCATCAGCCCAGAGCCCGACGCGGGGCTCGAACTCACGGACCGCGAGATCGTGACCTGGCTGAAGTCGGACGCTTAACCGACTGCGCCACCCAGGCGCCCCTAATTTTTTTAAAAAGTAAGCTCAGCACCTAATGTGGGGCTTAAACTTAACTACCCTGAGATCAAGAGTTGCATGCTCTACTGACTGAGCCAGCCAAGCGTCTCTACCTAATATAATTTAAAAAAAGAAGGAAAATAAGATCTTTGCGGGGAAAATTTTTTTAATGTTTATTTATTTATTTTGAGAGAGAGAGAGAGAGAGAGCACATGCGCACACGCATGGGAGAGGGGCAGAGAAGGAGAATCCCAAGCAGTCTTCACAATGTCAGGGCAGAGCCCCATGCGGAGCTGTATCCTGCAAACCATGAGATCATGACCTGAGCCGAAATCAAGAGTCAGACGCTCAATCAACTGAGCCACCCAGTCACCCGATGTTTGTGGAGAAAATTTATCTATTAGTAGACCTTATTAAAGTAGGAGGGTAGTCTTTTAAGTTTTGTGTGGAAAAATAACATATAAAACATTTGTTTTTACAGTGGACAGACTGGCTCAGGGAAAACATTTACGATGATGGGTAAGTGAATTAAAATTTATTATTTGCTGGCTTAATCTACTCTGCGATGACAGCACCTAGGCACCAAGTACATTTTGGGGGAAGTCATACTTTCTATATACTATGTTGACCTCATAAAATTAGAGATATTTCCCAGGCTTATGTCAAATTGGGAGTTCCATGATAACAAAGTCCATGTTTGCAGCTGTGTTCCGTCTGTGCTTAGCACAGAGTAGGTGCTTAATAAACAGTTTTTGAATTGGGTTTAATGACTTTTTATATACTTATAAATCTGTAAAATTACCACCCAGACCAAGACTCCTAATCAGTAACTACTTTACCCCCTTCCCCTGAAGTATCTATAACTCTGACTTCTATCATCATTAGTTTTGCTTGTTTTTAAACATCTACAGATGAGAGTACTGTATGCACTCTTTCGTGTCTGGCTTCTTCCTCTCAGCATTAAGTTTCTAAGAGTCGCTCATGTTGTTGCATGTAGTGCTAGTTTGTTCCATTGCTGTATCCCGTTCCTGTATAATGTGTTATTGTATGAATATGCCACATTTTCCATTTTACTGTTGATAGACATTTGGATTGTCTCCAGTTTTAGACCATATGAATAATGCTGCTATGCCACTTTATCTTGTATGTGTCTTTTCAAGTTCATTTCTGTTGGGTACATCTCTAGGAGTGGAATTGCTGGATCATAGTTACGTGTGTATCAGCTTTAGTATTTATATGGCCCTGATACATATGGAAATTCTAGGGCCTCCACGTCCTTGTCTATACTTGGTATTGTCAGTTTTTAAAGTTTTAGCCTTTCTGGAGTATGTGTAGTATTATCTCATTGTGTTTTTGTTTGCAATTCCCTGATGTGTTGACAGCTGAGCATCTTTCATATGTTTATTGGACATTTGAATAGCCTTTCTGTAAAATGCCCATTCAAGCTTTTTTTCCATTTAAAAAATTGGCTTATCTCTTTCCTACTCATTTGTGGGGATTTTTGTAAAATAGGTTAGCCCTTTGTGTACAACATAACAGATTTTTCTTTAGTTTTTTCATTTGTCTTTTGATTTAAGGTTTTTCCCTTTCTGCCAAAGTTTCTAATTTTTTTTTTGGTGGTTGAATTTTGGTGGTTGTTTTTTTTTAATGGTTTCTGAATTGTGAGTTATAGTAAGAGAATTACGGAGTGAAATGAGAAGGAACCACAGACTCTCTGGGAGAAGAATCTTCCAGGCTGTAGGCTCTGAGTTGGGAACTTGCTCAAGAGTGTTCAAACATCAAGAAGACCCATGGGCTAGAGGGGAGTTTTCCAGACCAAGGGGTTGTAGGGAGGGACGTTGGAGTAATACTCTGAGGTCAGCTCATGTGGGACCTGGCTGGGATTTTGTATTTTGTGAGTGCGATGTGAAGTCATTGGAGGTTTTTTGTTTTGTTTTGTTTTTTAAAGAACTACATGATATGATACATAATTAAAAGGGTTACTCAGGCAGCTGAATGGAATAGTCTGGGAGGGGGTGAGTAGAAGCAGGATGAGGAGCTAAGGCATAGATGAGGCAGGAGATGATGAAGGTAACCATAAAGAATATGTTGAATATCTTTGTATATTATTTAACAGGAAAATGTTATGAAATTATCTGCATACTCATATTCTTTGTCCTCTTTATTTACGCAGTTCTGAGATTTATTTATTTATTTATTTATTTATTTAAGGTACAGTTTACAAGGGTCATTTATAATATTCCAGGTGTAGCCAGCATTAGTGGCTATTGAGGGCCCTTCCTTCAGTCCCGTTGATGGGCAAGGTCTGTTTTTTCTCTCAGACTAAAACTTGTTCAGGGGCACAAATAAGAAACTGATTGTACAATGTCATCTTATTTCTGAATAAATTTCCTTTCAGTATTGCCATTTTGAAGGACTCTTGTTATAAAGATAATGAATATATATATATGTTTTTATACATTTTTCTTCAGGACCATCTGAATCTGATCATTTTTCTCATAACCTGAGAGGAGTAATCCCACGAAGTTTTGAATATTTGTTTTCCTTGATTGATCGTGAAAAAGAGAAGGTAAAACTTGCTATGAAAATAAAGTGGTTCTATGAAATACCTAGTTTTGAGCAGTTAGCTGCTAGTAATTAGCTCATAACACATGGAGGGTTGGCCCTAAGTGGTACTCTGCAATGTGGATAGCCTGGTGTGGCATGAAAAAAAACCACCTCTCAGTTCTTAAGAAAAAATGAAGGATTCTGAGTTATTAATTTTCTAAAAATTTTTAGTTTCTAAAATTTTTATCATCCATAAACTCAGATTAAAAGATAAAAGAATGTGTGCTTCTTAGGCTCTCAGATTTTGCAAGAGAGAAAGTATAAAGAGAATTTTAACTAAGGAAAGCAGATTCATTAAGCCCCATCACCTACTGCTCATAGGCTCACACTTGACTACAGGTGTCCCTAGTACCTCAGGATGTCCAGGAGTGCTGGAACCATCCTTTGCCTCCTTTGCAGCACCTTCTACCACCTGAGGATAATTTGATGGTTTCATATGCAGTGTGACCCCATCACCCTGGTGATGTGGGCTTCTCTGTTCCATTGACTCCCAAGTTGGGCCTTTCTCATGATTGTGCTTCTTTAGCTTGGTAGATTCCAGGCTTAAGAGCCATTAGTGTTGCATGTTCCAGTCTGTGTGTACCAAGGAGACTGACACATAACACTGACTTATTATTACTACCCTGTGCAGAAACTATTGCTAACAATTGCAGTTAGACACGCACCTTGGGTGCCAGTGACGTAGGTTTAGCGCCATGTGTTTCTGTGGCTAAAAATCCTATAGAGAGGCTTTTGAGACAAATTATTTTCAGTCTTTAAAGAACATAACACTTGCTTCAGGTAAAATTTGATGAGCAAGTCCAGTATGTGACAGATAAAAACGGAATTGTTCTTCTCATCGCAAGGAAAAAAATATGTAACTGTGTATGGTGATGGATGTTAACCAGACTTACTGTGGTGATTATTTCTCAATGTATATAAATATTGAATCATTATGTTATACACCTGAAACTAATATGATCGTGTATGTCAGTTTCACCTCAGTTTAAGAAGGTGGAATTGCCCATCTGAACCGCCTAAGTCCCATCTCTTTGTCTTGCTTATGAGTCACCCCTGGAGACCTAGGCCTCCTGTGATCACAGTTTGATGCTGCCTTAAGATGTAATGATGTGTCAAAACTAGTTATCTGGACTTTTACTTGGCTTTTAGGGATCTTGTATCGTGTAAAGGACAACATGGTAGGAAATGCACACCTTGTGAAGCAAGTGAAAGGGTAGCACTCATGAGAGGGATGACTCATGCAAAGAACGTATCTCAGTGAGGCTTCTCTTTCCAGGCTGGAGCTGGAAAGAGTTTCCTTTGCAAGTGTTCCTTTATTGAGATCTACAACGAGCAGATCTATGACCTCCTGGACTCTGCATCAGCCGGACTGTACTTAAGGGAGCATATCAAGAAGGGAGTCTTCGTTGTTGGTGCAGTGGAACAGGTGGTGACCTCAGCGGCTGAAGCCTATCAGGTACGCTCCCTTCAGCAGCTTGATCCTTAGGCAATGTAACGTGTTGTGAAAGCACCTTGATCTCAAAAAAAAGCAAGAATTGAGCTACTAAAAATAATTTTGTAAAGGCATGACACAGAAGGTTCATGAGGAGAAAAAAGAATATGACTGTTTTATATAGCTCTCCCCTGTAGTTAAAATAGAACTTTGAGCCTCTTGGTTTTGCGTTATTTAGGTGCCGTTCATTCTGGTCAGGCGCCCTGTAGGCCACCGGGGGACGTTGTTAACGTCTGTATCTCTAGTGATTCTTCCTAGAAGCTGTGCTTTTGAGGAGCTTCTGGGATTGCTACTTTTTAAACCAGCTGGCTGTTCTTTTCCCTTTATTTTCTACCCTTGTTTACTTGTTAGGTGTCAAAAGCCAACCTCTTTTGAGCACTCGCCTCAGGACAAACAAATCTCTTGATGGGAATTTGCAAAATACTCGCATTTTTATGGGGTCTGACCTGGCCAGTTGATTTTAAACAAATTTTTCTTGTGTAATATTTGATACATACAAAACACTGGCACATGCATATAAGTTACTAAGCTTAATGTCAAAATGAACTTGGAGGACCTTAGACCATCAAGACCCAGATATCACCAACACTATCCTGTCAACCTATGTGCCTCTCCTGCCTCATGTACCTGGCTCCTCCCTAAACATGAGCACTATGCCGAATGTCATGATCGTTTCCTTGTACTTTTAAATCATAAATGTGTGTATTTCTGAAAAGGTTGGTTTTGCCTACTTTGGACTTTTAATAAATTGTGCATATTTAGCCTTCTGTAGCTTTTTAAAATCAATGATGTCTGCGAAATTTATCCACGTTGCATTTCACTTATTTTCACTGCTGTATATAATCCATTGTATGAATATCTGTGTGTGTATAAAAATCATAGTTCGGGGCACCTGAATGGCTCAGTTGGTTAAGTGTCCGGCTTCAGTTCAGGTCATGATCTTGTGGTTCTTGGGTTTGAGCCCCACGTTGGGCTCTGTGCTGACAGCTGGGAGCCTGGAGCCTGCTTCGGGTTCTGTGTCTCCCTCTCTCTCTGCCCCTTGCCTGCTCACACTGTCTTTCTCTGTCTCTCAAAAATGAATAAATGTTAAACAAAATTTAAAAAGTTATAGTTCAATAATCTTCCATCACGGGGCACCTGGGTGGCTCAGTCAATTGGGCGGCCGACTTCGGCTCAGGTCATGATCTTGCGGTCCGTGAGTTCGAGCCCTGCGTCGGGCTCTGTGCTGACAGCTCAGAGTCTGGAGCCTGTTTCAGATTCTGTGTCTCCCTCTCTTTGACCCTCCCCTGTTCATGCTCTGTCTCTCCCTGTCTCAAAAATAAATAAAACGTTAAAAAAGAAAAATTAAAAAAAAAAAATCTTCCATCTTCAGCAAGCCTCCTGATTTAAACTTTTTTTTTTTTTAAGATTCTGTTTGTTTATTCATTACTTTTTGAGAGAGGGAGAGCATGTACAGAGGGAAAGAGGCAGAGGGAGGGGCAGATAGAGAATCTTAAGCAGGCTCTACACCCAGTGCAGAGCCTGACACGGGGCTCAATCTCACGACCCTGAGATCATGACTTGAGCCAAAATCAAGAGTCGGACATTTAACCGACTGAAGCCACCCAGGTGCCCCATGATTCAAACATTTTACACTGTGACTGTCATAGTAAGAAATAGGTTTTACACGTGACCCAGTGTGTGTGAGTTTGTGTGTGTACATATATATATACCCCCCAAAATTTTGATTGTAATTACATTGCAGTTATAGACCAGTTTGGAGGGATTGGCATCTTTACAATATTGAGTCCATACATGAACATGATATATCTCTTCATTTATTTAGGTCTTTAATGTTTTGCAATATAATACTTTTCACCTAAAAAATAATTATGTAAGCTAATTATTAACTTTTTTCCAATATACCTTATATTTTTTGTTGCTCTTATAGAAGGTAATCTGTTTTTTATTTAAAAAAAATTTTTTTTTTTTAACATTTATTTATTTTTGAGACAGAGAGAGACAGAGCATGAAGGGGGGAGGGGCAGAGAGAGAAGGAGACACAGAATCGGAAACAGGCTCCAGGCTCTGAGCCATCAGCCCAGAGCCTGACGCGGGG
Organism: Lynx canadensis; assembly: GCF_007474595.2. NCBI lineage: Eukaryota > Metazoa > Chordata > Mammalia > Carnivora > Felidae > Lynx > Lynx canadensis. The sequence continues at coordinate 14,659,004 of NC_044304.2, forward strand.
CTCGAACTCACGGACCGCAAGATCGTGACCTGAGCTGAAGTCGGACGCTTAACCGACTGTGCCACCCAGGCGCCCCATATTTTTTAAATTGCACTTTATAAGGCACCTGGGTGGCTCAGTCAGTTAAGCATTCAACTCTTGATCTCAGTTCAGATCTTGATCTCAGGATCGTGAGTTCAAGCCTTGCATTGGACTCCATGCTGGGAGTAAAGCCTACTTTTAAAAAAAAATTGCATTTTGCTTCATGTGTATAGAAATGCAGTTAATTTTTATAGAACGCTTTTATAATCCACCTTGCTGCCTTACAGAGATAAGAGTGTGTGTTAAATTTGTTAGGTGCTTTTCCTGCTTCTATTGAGATGATCTTGTTAACATTTGCTAACATTTAACATGTTAACATGATAGAATATTGGATTACATTTGTTAGTATTTTGTGTAGGATTTTCCCTCAGTGTTAAAGATTGAGATCAACCTGTGATTTTCCATTTTCCTAACTTTTTTTCGTTTGTTTTATTATCACCTTTGTCTTTTTTTGGAAGTTTGTATGATTGGAAAGACTTGTTCATAAAAATCATTTGTTTCCCAAAATCATCTGGGCCTTATGTTCTGAGAGAAGATTTTTAGCTACCAATGAAAATTCTGTAATAGAGCTTTTCAGCTTTACCTCTTCTTGGGTCAGAAGTTCAGGGACGCTTTTTATTCCTAGAAAATTTCAGTCTCCTCTTAGTTTTTAAATATATTGACAAAAAGTTTTTTCCAGTATTCTCATCTTTAAAATCTTTGCTGTAACTACAATTTTGTTTTCTTTTTTTAAAAGTTTTTTTTAAATGTTTATTTATTTATTTTGAGAGAGAGAAAGAGAGAGAGCACAAGCAGGGGAGGGGCAGAGAGGGAAAGAGAGAATCCCAAGCAGTCTCCACGCTCCCAGCCCAGAGCCTGATGCGGGGCTCAAACTCACAAACCATGAGATCACGACCTGAGTGGAAACCAAGAGTTGGATGCATAAGTGATTGAGCCACCCAGGTGCCCCCTATTGTGTTTTCTTTTTGCATAGTTGATTTTGCTTATATGGCTTGCGTTTTTTTCTTTCTCATCCTGCTTTTGTTCCAACTTCTTAAGCTGGATGCATAGCTTATCTGGCCTTTCTTTTGTGACGTAAGTATTTAATGCTCTAAGTTTACTTCTTATTGTTTAAATTTCACACAAGTTTTAATATCTTTTTTTTCTGAGAGAGAAAGCGCATGTGCATGCGATCTGGGGAGACGGATAGGGATAGGGGCAGAGAGAGAGAGAGAGAGAGAGAGAGAGAGAGAGAGAAAGAAAATCCCAAGCAGGCCCATGCCCAGCACGGAGCCAACATGGGGCTTGTTCTCACGAACTGTGAGATCACGACTTGAGCTGAAATCAGGAGTTGGATGCTTAACTGACTGAGCCACCCAGGTGCCCGTCAGATCACATTTCTCAGTGATTCATGGGTCAAAATGAAATTATAATGGAAAAATTCTTAGATCCACAGGACAGTTAAGATATTAAAATTTGGTACACCTGGGTGGCTCAGTTAAGCATCCCATTCTTTTTTTTTTTTAACATTTTCATAACATTTAATAGAAACTGTATACAATAATTTTTTTATTGTATCTTACATAAGATAGCCACTACAGAAATTTACATAGGTTAGAAGCAAGATGGATGGTTAAGGAGGGCCCAGTCCTGTGGGGTATGCTCAGAGGTTATAGGTCAGAGTTCATTGGGGGAGAGAGGGAGGTTCAGATTACCCAGTCAGGTGAGAGGTGAAGAAAGGCTAAAACACAGGCCATTAGATAGAGATAATCAAACACTGGGTTTCATCAATATCCCAAGGGTACACATCTCCTACCCAAACACCTATGTGGATTTGTTCCAAGACTTGGGAATTCCCATTACAAAGATGTCTCTCCCCTCAGACACGGTCCCAAATACTCTCTCAATCCCAGCAGCTCTGACAGGAATCACCTGTCTCTCTTCCTTAAGCATCCGATTCTTGATTTCGGCTCATGTCATGATCTCACAGTTCATGGGATCAAGCCCCACGTTGGGCTCTGTGCTGACAGGGTGAGCCTGCTTGGAATGTGCTTTCTCTCCCTCTCTGTCAAAATAAATAAACTTAAAAGAAATGTGATTTGAAATTCCAAATTTATGATAATTTAAAATTTATTTCTCATGTGAATTCTTAATTGCAATGTGATCAGAGAAGGTGGTCTTCTGTGATGCTTGGTCTTTGAGATTTATTGAGAAACGACTTATGAATTAATACAGTGGACAGTTTTATAAATGTATTCATGAGAAGAATATCCTTGAATACAAGGATTTATACTGTATTTTTACTCAGATTTTTTTCCGTATAATCTGTCAGTACTTGAAGGAGATGTATTAATCTCCAGCTAAGGTGTTGGTTGTAATGATTTCATCTTGATTGTTTTTATCTCATATATATATACGTAAAGAGACTGTTTTATTAGATGCATATGTAAGCAGTAGAGTTAGTATAACTTCCTTTTATTTAAATCTATATTTTTTTGACCCTGTATCCCTATATTTTCATATTAACACTTTTTGCTTTAAAAATCTCTTTTGTCTGATATTCAGGTACCTCTCATTGTTTTGATTAGAATTTTCTTGGTATAGGGACACCGGGGTGGCTCAGTTGGTTAAGTGGCCAACGTCAGCTCGGGTCATGATCTCACGGATCGTGGGTTTGAGCCCGTGTCGGGCTCTGTGCTGACAGCTCAGAGTCTGGAGCCTGCTTCAGATTCTGTGTCTCCCTCTCTCTGTCTCTCCCCTGCTTATGCTCTGTCTCTGTCTCTCAAAAGTGGAAAAACAATAAAAAAAAAAAAAAAAAGAATTTGCCTGGTGTATGTTTTGCCATCAGTCTCTCTGTGTTAATGTTTTAGGTGTTTCTTGTAAACCACATAACTGTATTTTCCTTTTTTAAAAAAAATCATTCTTTTTTTCTTGATTATTTTAAGTTTATCCATTTATATATTTTTATTTTTAAAATGTTTTTATTTATTTTTGAGAGAGAGAAAGAGCAAGCAAGCACGTGGGAGGGGCAGATAGGGAGGGAGACACAGAATCTGAAGCAGGCTCCAGGCTCTGAGCGGTCAGCACAGAGCCTGACATGGGGCTCGAACTCACTAACCATGAGATCATTGACCTGAGCCGAAGTCAGATGCTTAACCGACTGAGCCACCCAGGTGGCCCCCAGTTTATCCATTTACTTTTGAGAACATGCCCACAAGCAGGGGAGAGGCAAAGAGAGGGAGAGAGAATCCCAAGCAGCTCTGCACTGTTAGCATCTAGCCCGATGTGGGGCTCGAACCCATGAACCACAAGATCCTGACCTGAGCCAAAACCAAGATCAGATGCTGCAGTTTTGAAGAGCATTTTAGGTGCCCCCAGGTGCCCCCAAGACTGCAGTTTGAAGAGCATTTTAGGTTCACAGCAAAAGTAAGGGGAAGGTAGAGTGATTTCCCATATACCCTTCTGTCCCCACAAATGCATAGTAACCTCCCCTATTATAAACATTCCTCAACAGAGTGGTACATTTTTTACATTTGATAAACCTATATCGACATGATCATCATCACCCAAAGCCTATGATTTACATTAGAGTTCACCCTTAGTATTGTATATTCTATGAGTTGCCTTTTTATTTTTGATCCATTATGTGGCACTCTTTGCTGAAAACAATTTTTTTTCCTGTTGAATTGCCTTTGCACCTTTGATGAAAATCAGTGATTTATATGTGTATGGATTTATACCTGTATTGTTTAATTGATTTAGGTATCTCTTCTTGCCAGTATAAAACTTTCTTGATCCTGGTAGCTTCTTATTGCTGAATAGTTAAGTCTTGAAATCAAGTAGAGTAAATCTTCCAGCTTTTTTTTTTTTAAACAATTATTTTGGTCATTCTTGGTCCTTTGCAATTTCATACCTATAGAATTGACTTGTCAGTTTGTGCACAAAACGCTGCTAGGATTTTGAGTGGGATTGTGTTGGATCTGTTGATTACATTTGGGAGAAGTAACCTCTTGACACTGTTAAGTCTTCCAGTCCATGAACATTCACCAAGTAGTTTTTGGTTTTGTTTTTGATTTTTGTTTGTATTTGGTTTTTATATAAGGATTTATTTGCTAAAAAAATTTTTTTTAATTTAATCTCTATACCCAATGTGTGGCTTGAACTCATGACCCGAAGATCAAAACTTGCACGCTCTTCTGACTAAACCAGCCAGTTGCCCGTTATATGAGGATTTAAAGAAACACAGTTGTGTTTGCTTTTTCTCCATACGTTGCACAAATGATAGTGTATTGTGCTGCCTTTGTACCTTGCTTGTTTGAGACAATAGTATTTTAGAATTTGTCCCATGTTTGAGGGTTTGTGTCTCTCTCTTTCCAGCTATATGAAGAATGTATTATGACTTACCTAATATTTAATATACAGTATTTAGTGTTATGAAAAATAAGCATAAAGTACTATCCAAAAAATGTAAAAGAAACCAATAGCTTCAATTTTATGCTTTGCCTGGTTAATAGGATTCTAATAGCTCCATTTATTGAGTGTATGTGCCAAGCACTGTGCTCACTTCTTTTGTGTCTGTTATTTCGTTTAAATTTTTTAATCTACATTTTGATGTAAGATGCTAATTCGCCCATTTTATCCTATACATGTTATTTCCATGCTACTCAAAAACGTAGCTCTCAGACTGTTAGCATTGCCTGGGTTGCTTGTTACAAATGCAGAATGTCAGGCCTTGCCTTCACACCTACTGATCAGAGTGTGAATTTTATCAAGATCCCAAGGTGATTAGTGTGCACATTCATTTCCGTTGGTGATGTTCTGCCTTGTCGGGTAGGTGCCCATGTTCCCATTTTACAAATACAGGACTGAGCCTTGAAGAGGTTCAGCTGGCCCAGACCTTACACCTAGTAAATAGTGGAACCAGGGCTTGACTTCATGTTCCTCTGATTCCAAAGCCTGCAGTTTGGACTTTCATGTATCCTCTTTGCCTTTAGGGATCAGGGAGGTCTTTATAGACCAAAAGAGCCGACAAAATGTTGGTCTTGAAGGTAATTTTGAGATTTATTTTGTCTAACTTTCTCATTATCTGGGCAAAAGGGTTGAGAGAGATTTTGTGATTTGCATTAAGTTAATACAAATCGAGAAGAGCAAAACTAGTTCTGGATCCTCAGCCTGCTGATTTCCTATTTGTTCTCTTTCCGTAACACGGAGAGGGAACCAGAAAGGGGAGAGTAACTTGAGTGTGTTCCTCGATGGACCAATGTTTCTTCTCGTTGTCCTTTACAAAATTTCATACTGAGGATGGTGGCTGTTGTGTCACTTGGAAGTTGTGACAATATATTTCCCTGTTGCCTAGGTGCTGTCTGGAGGGTGGAGAAACAGACGTGTGGCATCAACATCAATGAACAGAGAATCTTCTCGGTCTCATGCAGTGTTTACAATTACAATAGAGTCAATGGAGAAAAGCAATGAGACTGTGAATATACGGACCTCTCTACTCAATCTGGTGGACTTAGCAGGATCTGAAAGGCAAAAAGACACCCATGCAGAAGGGATGAGGTTGAAGGTAAGAATGGAATTCTGGTCTTCAACTCAACTTGTGTGTGAATTAATTACTAAAAGTCAATACCAAGGTAAGTGTGTGAAGGTTACAAAGGAATGAGATATTGCTCTCATTCTAAAGGTGCAGAAATTTTTGTTGTGGTGTAGGGACATTAAACATACGTAGGATAAGACAAGTCTGTAGCCAGAGCATCTGAATTCATACCAGAAGGGATGCTAGTACAAATATCAGCTGGGGTCAGAGGAAGAAGGGACTGGACCGCTTGAGGGAAGTATGGAAAAGAAGTAGTTCTTGAGTGGATTCTCCAAGGGGGCAGGATTTGGACTGGGAGAGAGGAACAGGGAATACATGCCCAGCTGGGGCACATCTCAAGGGCGATTGTGGATGCAGAGTGAGTATGGCATTTGGCACTTCAGCGTGGATCAATGAACGGGTTGGTTTTGAGGTGCAAGCAGACCCAGGCCACTGAGGGCCAGGAGTGCCAGGCCAGGTTTGTGCTCAACTCTCCAAACATTGGGAAACACTGAAAAGTTTTGAGCGATTTCAAAAGCCTGTTTATTTATTTATTTTTATTATTATTTTTAAAAAAAAATTTTTTTAACACTTATTTATTTTTGAGACAGAGAGAGACAGAGCATGAACGGGGGAGGGTCAGAGAGAGAGGGAGACACAGAATCCGAAACAGGCTCCAGGCTCTTGAGCGGTCAGCACAGAGCCCGACGCGGGGCTTGAACTCACGGACCGCGAGATCACGACCTGAGCTGAAGTCGGACGCTTAACCGACTGAGCCACCCAGGCGCCCCTCAAAAGCCTGTTTGATAAAAGGTGCGCCATCTGGCTCACCACTGCCAGGTTCACACAGAGAGAGCCTAGAGAGCAAGGAGGGCAGCTGTGCTGGTTAATATTTCAGGGGGAGGGCAAGGACCTCGTCCTAGGCTAAGGGATTGGCAGTGGGACCTCAGGTTTTCTGAATATGTATTGCTGATGTGTATACATGTATTGTGATCTGTACATGTCAGTAAAACGTGTGGATACTATAGTTGAGGGTGTATGATGGCCAGTTGGAAATGGTGGAAGACAGTCTACTTTTTTTTTTAATTCTTATTTATTTTGAGAGAGAGCACGGATGCAAGAAAAAGAGAGAATCCTAAGCACACTCCATGCTGTCAGTGTAGAGCCCTGTGTGGGGCTCGAACTCACGAACTACGAGATCATGACCTGAACCAAAATCAAGAGTTGGACACTTAACCAACTGAGCCACGAAGGTGCCCCACCAGTCTATCTTTTGCATTAAAAGTAAAGATAGGAGTCTCCTGAACTGTCGGGCAGTTTCAGGAGATCTTAGGCTCATATTTCCATTGAGACATGAAGCAAAGAGAAAGCATATGTTTATAATAGGACATATGCTGGGCATGTTTCAAGTGTTTTGTGTATATTAACTCATTTAGCCTTTGCAGCATCTTTGGGAAGTGGTCCCTTCTGTTATCTGTTATCCCTTCTATTTTAGAGAAACGGAAGAGAAATTGTCCAGGGGCACACAGCTAGTAGTGGATCTGCAGAAGGAGTCCAGCTCCACAGACAGTGCTGTCAGCACCTTTCTGATTTACTGACTGCTGAAACAGACAGTGTGGCGTGTGAACTCAGCACATCTTGCTTGATAATTTGTACTCTCTCTCTCTTTTTTCTGTACTCCCACCACTGCGGACCCAGTTATTGAAGAATACTAAATACAGTGAGAATCTAGTGTAACGTATTTTTTTTCTCCCCAAACCACTTTTTAAAGAGGTTTAATACCTTACAGACTTAGACTGAATATTCTCTTGGTATAAGTTCATCAGTGACTTTGTGGGACATGGAGTGGGCTATTACCACACCATTTTAATGTAGCAAACATTTTAAAATTCTATATTGGAAAAATTTTTTTAATGTTTATTTTTGAGAGAGCACACACATGCACTCACATACGCACGCACGCGCGCGCCTGAGTGGGGGAGGGGCAGAGAGAGGGAGACACAGAATCCGAAGCAGGCTCCAGGCTCTGAGCTGTCAGCACACCGCCCCGAAGCAGGGCTCGAACTCTCGAACTGCCAGATCATGACCTGAGCCGAAGCCAGATGCATAACCAACTGAGCCACCTAGGCACCCCTAAAATTTTATATTTTTGAAGTTAATTTATTTTGCAAGAGAGAGCATGTGCAGGCAAGGGAGGAAAAGAGAGAGAGAGGGAGATAGAGACTCCCAAGCAGGCTCTGTGCTTTCAGGACAGAGCCCAATAAAGGATTTGATCTCGTGAACCATGAGACCATGACCTGAGCCAAAATCAAGAATTGGATGCTTAACCAACTGAGCCACCCAGGTGCCCCAGTAGCAAACATTTTAACACAAAAGAATTGAAAAATATGCCTATTAATACACTACTCCAACTTTTTGTTCTGTTCCTTCCAGATTTTCATCCCTACCTATAGGTCAAATTAAAACATTACAATCACGAGGTGACATATTTTTTTTTCCTTCACATAATTTCTGTATTTGTCTTTGAACACTAAAATTGCAATGTGTGTCAAATAGGAAAAGGGGATAGTTGAGCACATCTTTTTGCTGTAAAATCAGTTATCCTTAATATCGTTGTCAACGACTTGACTTTCCATTCAAAATGCACTGCTAGCCATATTTTAATTCAAAATGCCAGTGCACCTAACTTTTTGTTCTTTTTCCCTTTAGGAGGCAGGTAACATAAACCGATCGTTGAGCTGCCTGGGCCAAGTGATCACTGCGCTTGTCGATGTGGGTAATGGAAAACAAAGGCATGTTTGCTACAGAGACTCCAAACTTACCTTTCTACTTCGGGTAAAGTAGATCATTGGCCTCCTGGACCCCTTTTCTGGTTACTCTCACTATGGTTGATAGGTAATCTCTCAGCCTTAGTGGTAAGAATATCCATTTTCTTTGCTTAAAAAAATGTGTGGTTTCTCTCCTGAAAATGTGTACCATTCATGTCATTAAACAGGATTCCCTTGGAGGCAATGCCAGAACAGCCATAATTGCAAATGTTCATCCTGGATCCAGGTGTTTTGGGGAAACCCTGTCAACGCTTAATTTTGCTCAGAGAGCCAAGCTGATTAAAAACAAGGTAGGGGCACTCTGGAAAACAGTGTGGAGGTTCCTCAGAAAATTAAAAATAGACCTACCCTATGACCCAGCAATAGCACTGCTAGGAATTTACCCAAGGGATACAGGAGTGCTGATGCATAGGGGCACTTGGACCCCAATGTTTATAGCAGCACTTTCAACAATAGCCAAATTACGGAAAGAGCCTAAATGTCCATCAACTGATGAATGGATAAAGAAATTGTGGTTTATATATGCAATGGAGTATTACGTGGCAATGAGAAAGAATGAAATATGGCCCTTTGTAGCAACATGGATGGAACTGGAGAGTGTGATGCTAAGTGAAATAAACCATACAGAGAAAGACAGATACCATATGTTTTCACTCTTAGGTGGATCCTGAGAAACTTAACAGAAACCCATGGGGGAGGGGAAGGAAAAAAAAAAAAGAGGTTATAGTGGGAGAGAGCCAAAGTATAAGAGACTCTTAAAAACTGAGAACAAACTGAGGGTTGGTATGGGGGGTGGGAGGGAGGGGAGGGTGGGTGATGGGTATTGAGGAGGGCACCTTTTGGGATGAGCACTGGGTGTTGTATGGAAACCGATTTGACAATAAACTTCATATATTGGAAAAAAAATAATAAGGTAGGGGCACCTGGTGGCTCAGTTGGTTGGGTGTCCAATTCTTGATTTCAGCTCAGGTCATGATCTCACGGTTTGTGAGGTTGAGATTCTTGGGATTGCCTCCCTCTCTCTCCCCCTCTCTCCCCCCCCCCCACCCTCTCTCTCTCTCTGTTTCTGTTCCTCCCCTGCTCACTCTTTCTCTCTCTCTCTCTCTAAATAAATAACCATTAAGAAAATAAGGTAAAATACTGAGTACAATAAATTGGAAAAATACTTAAGCTTGTAGCATCTCACTTTTGTGATTGCCCTAATATTAATACTAGTTTCTATTTATTTCTCTGTGAAAGCTTATCTCTAAGCAAGACTTCTTTTTTTGTTTGTTTTAAATTTGTATTTAAATTCTAGTTAGTGTATTTATATACTATGTAACTAAAATGTATATATTTTATAATATAAAGTATACATTATATAGTATATATATAGAGAGAGTGTAATATTGGTTTCAGGAGTACAATTTAGTGATTCATCACTTACATACAACACCCAGTTGCTCATCACAATAAGTGCCCTCCTTAATACCCATCACCCATCTAGCCAACCCCCCACCCACTTCCCTCTATCAACCCTCCATTTGTTCTGTATAGTTAAGAGTCTGTTTAGTTTGCTTCCCCCCCTCTCTTTTTTTCCTTCCCCTAAGTTCATCTGTTTTTGTTTCTTAAATTCCACATATGAGTGAAATCGTATTGTATTTGTCTTTCTCTGACTTTTTTTACTTAGCATAATACGCTCTCGCTCCATCCACATTGCTGCAAATGGCAAGATTTCATTCTTTTTGATGGCTGAGTAATATTGCATTGTATATACACACCACATCTTCTTTTTCCATTCGTCAGTCAATGGACATTTGGGCTCTTTCCATAATTTGGCTATTGATTCTAAGCAAGATTTCTATTTCATCTTTCCTAGCCTTCTGTATTGCTCATGTAGTTTGAGATCTAGATTAGGTCTTATGGTTAGTATTAATTTACTTGTGTTTTCCTAAACAAAGGCAAAGTTTTTCCTTTGCAGTTGTGTTGGAGACTAAATTTATTTACCTAAACCAATGCAATCAGAGGTGTGTGTACGTGTGTGTGGTTTTGCTATGAAGACAGTTTGATGATATTGGCAAGCTTTGTCTTTTAAGTTGTCTATACCTGCAAGGATTCCCCATTTTTCTTATATGTAAGAAGCTTCCTTGATATTTGTGTACACCAGTGGTCAGAAGAGTTTTTCTGTAAAGGTAAATATTTTAGACTTCTTTGGCTGGGTAGTCCGTATCCCAGCTACTTAGCTCTGCCTTGTTAGTGAGAAAGCAGCCTCAGGCAGTATGTAAACATAAGGGCATGGCTGTGATCCAGTGCAGCCTTACTTATAAAAACAGACAGCAGACTGTGTTTGGCCCACGAGCAAGTAGTGCTTTGCCACCCTCTGGTGCAGACTGTTAAAACACCAAGGATTCCCCACTCCTTCTGGAAACGTTAGAGATCCCTTTGGTTCTAGACAAAAGAATCATAGTATCATGAACTGGCAGATTAATTTCCTCTTTCTTTTTTTTTTAAATTTTTTTTTTTTTTCAACGTTTATTTATTTTTGGGACAGAGAGAGACAGAGCATGAACGGGGGAGGGGCAGAGAGAGAGGGAGACACAGAATCGGAAACAGGCTCCAGGCTCTGAGCCATCAGCCCAGAGCCCGACGCGGGGCTCGAACTCACGGACCGCGAGATCGTGACCTGGCTGAAGTCGGACGCTTAACCGACTGCGCCACCCAGGCGCCCTCCTCTTTCTTTTAAAGGAGAAGTTGGTCATTTCTACCCCGCCAAGTAGACTCTCTGATCATCTTACCATGTAAGAGTGAAAAGGTCCATGTTACCTCTTCTCCTGGGTAAACCAGAAGACTGTAAATCTAGTTACTCATTCATTTTATTGGATTATGACCCTGTGTGGGGTATTTGTAATATGAGGAGGAAAAATCATTAGAGCTTCCTCACCCTATCTCTTTGAACTTAATAGAAGCTTTTGGAGAGGGGAGAACTGCAGGGATAATTAGGATTATGATGTCACTGATGTGACAGTGATGTCAGAATATACAGGAGTGCCTTATAATGAGGCTGGCCGTTAGCATCAGAAACAACTAGAAATGACTTCTGAATACATCAAACAATAAAACCAGGAGACTTATGCTAGTCATTATCAATGGTAAGTCCCCTTCTGCAGCCTACCGGTGGAAAGTGGCTAGGATATCTGGGACTTGTTTAAGGATGTGCTATTTAGATCTTTCCCAATGGGCAAACCTGGCTTGAGACAAGAACACGGGGACCTTGGGACTGTCAGTTTTTTTTCCCTTGCTAGGATATTGGGTGTTTCACAACTGGGTCCCTTTGATCTGGTTGGTAGCCAACTGTTGGCTCTTACTATCACCCTGTGGGTTTTATGGGCCTTTTGAACCTCTTAGAAGTTGTCTCAAAGAAGTAATTTCTTTAAGATAATTTCTCAAGAGACATTTCTTTAAAATAACATTTAGTGTGGTAGTAAAACAGAAATGGAGCTGTCCGACCAACTCCTCCCTCCAGGAGGGCTATTAGGAAATATAGGGTGGGTTCCTTTGGAGAGAGTGGTTTCTGCCAGGCTGATGGAGCTCAAGCCACCTCTGCAGTTCATCACATCCTTACTGTGCGCCAGGACAGAGGGGAGGGGATAGTCCTTCCTGAGGGGAAGAGGAGTTTGCTACTTTCCATGGGGGTGGGATTGTCCTAGGAAGCAGGCAGTGTTAGGTAAACATACCCAGATCCCAGGGTGACCCAGCCCAACAGGGTAGTATACCTAAGGGGGAGCATATGAGGGGGTGGTGAGGTGGAGAGCCCCAGCCCGAAGGTACAAGGCACGGGGAGAGGAAGCCTCCTCCCCACTCCAGCACCCTGTGATCCTAGTGGCCTTGTGACTGTTGAAGCACAGTTTTGTTTGGTGTTTGTCACTCCAGATCCTACAAACAAACATGAACACAAGACTGGATGACGCAAAAGTATTCCTTTAACACTTTTTAAAAAAATTCTTGGACAGGCAGTAGTAAATGAAGACACCCAAGGAAATGTGAGCCAGCTCCAAGCTGAAGTGAAGAGGCTCAAAGAACAGCTGGCCCAGCTTACTTCAGGGCAATTACTACCAGAGAGCTTTCTGACCAAAGGTAAGATGAACACAGTGTCCTTTATCCTGGGGAAGACCGTGTGCGGATATTAGTGGGAGAACCCTGTGACGACAGGCACAATACAATAAAGCTACCCAAACTTTTGAACAAGTCTATTTGACTTACATAGGAACACGAGACCGGCATGTCTCGGAGATACTGCAGGTTTGGTCCCAGACCATTGCGATAAATTAGCAAATACTGCAACAGTGCTTGTCAAATAAATTTTTTGGTTTCCCAGTGCCGGGGAAAAGTTCTGTTTACGCTACTCTGTAGTCTATTAAGTATGCAGTAGCGTTACGTCTAAAAACACAATGTACATACTTGATTAAAAAATGCTTTATTGCTAAAAAATGCTAACCATCATCTGAGCTTTCAGCGAATTGTGATGGTGGAGAGCCTTTTTTTTTTTTTTTGCCGGTGGAGGGTGTTGCCTCCATGTTGACAGCTGTTGACTGATCAGGATGGTGGTCGCTGAAGGTCGGGGTGGCTGTGGCAGTTACTTAAAAAGAAGACAGTAGTGAAGTTTGTTGTATCTATTGGCTCTTCCATTCACGAATGATTTCTCTGTAGCGTGCCATGCCGTTTGATGGCATGTTCTACCCACAGTAGAACTCCTTTCAAAATCGGAGTCAGTCCTCTCAAACCCTGCTGCTCTTTTTGTCAACGAAGTTTATGTGATACTCCAAATCCTTTGTTGCCATTTCAGCGATCTCCACAGCATCTTCACCAAGAGTAGGTTCCTGCTCAAGAAACTACGTTCTTTGCTCGTCCATTAGAAGCAACTCCTCCTTGGGGGGACGGGGTGGCTCAGTCGGTTAAGCGTCCAACTCTTCGTTTCAGCTCTGGTCACAATCTAGCGGCTTCACGGGTCCGAGCCCTGCATCCGGGCTCTGCGCTGGCAGTGCAGGGCCTGCTTTGGATTCTCTCTCTCTCCCTCTTTCTCTGCCCATACCCCACTCACGCTGTCTCTAACTAACTAAGTAACTAACTAACTAACTAACTAAACTTAAAAAAAAAAAAAAAGAAGCAACTCCTCTTCCATTCACATTTTATCATGACATTGCAGCACTGTGGTCCCATCTTCAGGCTCCACTTATGGTTCTAGTTCTCTTGCTGTTCCCACCACACCTGCAGTTACTGCCTCCAGTGAAGTCTTGAACCCTCAAAGACATCCATGAGGGCTGGAATCCACTTCTTCCAAACTTCTGATCATGTTGGTATTTTTACCTCTTCCCATCAGTCAGGATTGTTCTTAACGGCATCTAGGATGGAGAATCCTTTCCATTCCAGAAGATTTTCAGTTGACTTTGCCCAGATACATTAGAGGATTCAGTATCAGTAACAGCTATATCCTTAGAAATGTATTTCTTAAATAGTAAGACTTAAAAGTCAGAATGACTCCTTGAACTATGGACTGCAGAATGGATGTTGCGTTAGCATGAAAACAGCATTTCGTCTCATTATACATCTTCCATCAGAGCTCTTGGGTGACTAGGTGCATCGTCAATGAGCAGTAATATTTTGAAATGAATCTTTTTCTCCCTTCCCTTCCCTTCCTTCCCTTCCTTCCCTCCCCTTCCCTCCATGCTTAGCACAGAGCCCAACATAGGGCTCCATCCCAGGACTCTGGGATCATGACCTGAGCCGAAATCAAGAGTTAGACACTCAACTGACTTAGCCATCCTGAAAGGAATCTTTTTCTGAGCACTATGGCTCAACAGTGGCCTTAAAATATTCAGTAAGCCATGTCAAACAGATGTGCTGTCATCCAGGCTTTGCTGTTTTGTTTACAGAGCACAGGCCCAGTAGATTTAGCATAATTCTTTTTTGTTGTTGAGTAGAAGTAAAGTTGATTTTTTTTTTTTAGCCTAATTCTTTTTTCTTTTTAAGTTTATTTATTTATCTTAGAGAGAGAGAGTGTGTGTAAGACAGGGGCAGAGAGAGAGAATCCCAAGCAGGCTTGCACTGTTAGCACAGAGCTTGATGCAGGGCTCGAACCCATGAACTGAGAGATCATACCTGAGCCACAGTTGGACACTTAACTGAGGCACCCAGGTGCCCCTATTTATCCTAATCCTTAAGGGCCCTAGGATTTTTCAGAAGGATAAATGAGCACTGGCTTCAGCTTGTAGTCACCAGCTGCATGGCCCCTAACAAGAGAGTCAGCCTGTCTCTTGAAGCTTTAAACCAGGCATTGACTTCTCCTCTCTAGCTATGAAAGTCCTAGATGGCATCTTCTTCAATGTGGTTTCATCCACATTGAAAATCTGTTATTGGTATAACCACCTTCATTATCTTCTGGACCACTTGCTGAAGCTTCTACAACACTTGCTTCTTCTACTTTTATGTTAGGGAGATGGCTTCTTTCCTTAAACCTCATGACCCAACCTCTGCTACCTTCAAACTTTTCTTCTGTAGCTTCCTCGCCTCTCTCGGCCTTGACAGAATTGAAGAGAGTTAGGGCCTTGCTCTGGACTAGGCTTTGGCTCAAGGGAATGTTTTGGCTGGTTTGATCTTCTGTCTAGACCATTAAAAGTTTCTGCACATCAGCAATAATGCGGTTTTGCTTTCTTATCATTCATATATTCACTGGAGGAGCACTTTTCATTTCCTTCAAGAACTTTCCCTTCGCATTCACAACTTGGCTAACTGGTACAAGAGGCCTAGCTGCCAGCCCGTCTTGGTTTCCGGCACACCTTCGTAAATAAGTGTAATCGTTTCTAGCTTTTGATTTAAAGTGAGACATGCGACTTTTTTTTTTTTTTTTTAACTTGAACACTTAGAAGCTATTGTAGGGTTACTAAATGGGCCTGATTTCCATATTGTTATGTCTCTGCGAACAGGGAGGCCTGAGGAGATGGGAAGAGACAGAAGGAGCCAGATAGTCAAGCAGTCAGAAAACACATTTATTGATTGAGTTCGCCATCTTATACGGGCATGGTTTGTGGTGCCCAAAATAATGACAGTAGTTACCTCAAAGATCACTGATCACAGATCACCATAACAAATATAGTAATAATAATGAAAAATTTTGAAATATTGCAAGAATTAACAGAATGTGAGCAGAGACACGATGTGAGCAACTGCTGGCAGAAAAATGGTGCCAGCAGGCGTGTTCAGTGCAGGCTTGTGCAGACCTTCAGTGTGTAAAACACGCAGCATCTACAAAGCACAATAAAACAAAGAATGCCTGTACTTTGTAACCAGATACAGATACCATGTGTACGGAGTTCTGTGGGATGTGGTGGGGAAGGGGGAGTAGAAATAATTTTGAACAATTCTTCCTTTACAAGTGCTAAAAAGAGATATTAATAAATTTCATTTAGATCCACTTTCAAGATTCTGTCATATGTAATGTGTATTATGATTACTAAACAGGATAAGAGAAACTTATTTTTCTTCAAAGAGTCGCTAATTAGATTGGGTTAATATGAAATCTGTGATCTGGTGATGACAGTCTGATTCTTTTAGATTCATTGAGAGCAGTCAGTCAGAGGCTATTTTAGCTCAATTCTTGGTCCTAAAAGTTGAGAGATAAACATTTCTTTCCTGTTTCCTTTTCTTTCTTACTGGATCAATTACAGAGAAAGATGAGACTAATTACATGAAGTATTTCCAAGAGGCGATGTTGTTCTTTAAGAAATCCGAACAGGAAAAGAAGGTAGGAAACTGAGTTGGTATAAAGCAGATTCCAGATTTTTTAGACTTTCACTACGTGGTACCTTTCTGAGTGAAATAAAAAGTGGCACAATTAAATAAAACAAAGGAAAGCTATGGAAAATCTAATTTTGCCTTTGAGATTAAGTGTCAAGTTAGCGTTTGTTGCTTGGTTTGTGGAAATTTAGGGAGGCTGATTTACTTTTCATGTTTAACCAAATTATGAATTTCTTAAGTCTCTGGTAGAAAAAGTTACCCAATTAGAAGACCTCACCCTCAAAAAAGAAAAATTTATTCAGTCTAATAAAATGATTGTGAAATTCCGAGAGGATCAAATAATGCGCCTGGAGAAGCTCCACAAGGAATCCCGGGGAAGTTTTCTGCCTGCAGAGCAGGATCGCTTGTTGTCGGAATTAAGGGATGAGATCCAAACCCTGCGGGAACAAGTGAGTGCATGACATTTGTAGTATTTCTAAAAAGAAAGAAGGTTTGAGACAAATATAAGTCTGTCGCCAAATTCGCTTCAGTTAATACAGTGGAAAGTGTTTTGAATGAATTCAGCTGAGGTGTGGTTGCACCTCTCCTGCCTCCATTTTCCAAGATGGCCGGCCGAAGGGGGAGGGGAGGAGCTTCGAAAAGTTGCTGTTAGCGCTTCCTCCCAGGCAAGGCGGGCAGCTGTGCTCGTCTCAATGGGCAGATTATCCTTACAGTGGGTTCCTTCCGACTTCTTGTTGCCGGTTTTCCTTTTCCTGGAGAGGATGGGCGGTTACTACAGGCACATCATTAAAAAAACGAAGAAAATCTGTTTCTGGCTTTTGTGTCTTTCCGAGGATTTTTTAACGCATACTCAAACTAACGTGGATATTTTTACTCTTGTTCCTTTCTAACACAAAAGGCAACTTACCTTACACGCTTTACTGCTGCTCTTTTCCTGTAGTGTGTCTTGGAGGGCATTGAATTCTGGTCAAGAGAGAGTTTTCCTTATTCTTTACACTGTGTTCATGTCACCAGTCCCCACTGCATGAAGAGTCGGCCACAGTGTGCACCCTTTGTACTTATCTCCTTATGAGCCGGTGCCTGCAGGAAAATCTCAAAGCACGACCCAGGCGTGGAAAAATGGCGCTGGAGGCGATGCACATATTTAGTGTGATCACACACGCCGGTTGCTGTCCACAGTCCTTGCCACGGGCCACCGCCCGCAGTGCACGCAGCATTCCTAACGTTTCCTGATGGCTTTGCGGCAAGACTGGCCATTAAGGAGAAATGTCTGTCCATACGTAAGTCTGTCATTCTTCTGTGTCACAGATAGAGCACCACCCCAGGGTTGCAAAGTATGCTATGGAAAACCATTCCCTCAGGGAGGAGAACAGAAGATTGAGATTGTTAGAGCCTGTGAAAAGAGCCCAAGAAATGGATGCCCAGACCATTGCAGTACTAGAAAAAGCTTTCTCCGAACTATCTGGCACAGAGAAAAAGGACAAGGGTAAGAAATGATGGTTGTCTGCATGCCTTGTAGGGGCTGGGAGGCTGTTTGAAAGGGCATTTATATTACCTCACAGGCGGGGTCTTCATTTTAGCCTCTAGACCTGGTGTGCGTATACATACTTACGCTTTTATGTTATCAAAAGGCATTTCCTAAAGCTTTTTTTCACAAATCACATGTAGTGAGTTATGTAGGCTAACTGACATGTCAATGAAACATATTTCTGTTGCGTTGATAAAGACAGTTTTTATTTCTGTTTTGTTGATAAAAGATTCAGATATTACAATTTTTATTAAATGAAACTTACCTGTTAGAAGTATTTGAAATTAAAAGTGCTTAACTAATCAACACGGATGAATGTTGAGTAGAGACGTTTACCTGGCCAGCTAAGGTCTGTGCAGCGCGAGAGGCAATGGAAGGTCAGGGTCCTGATCCCAGCACAGCGCTTGCAGCCTGAAGACATGGGTGCCAGTTATGTTGACCAGCATACACTGTTAGTCCTAAGTGGTTCCTGTCTATTTGTAGTCTGTGAAAAGTGGCTCAGTTAGTGGGATTTGGCAACAGAGTCTGTGTTTGCCCCACTTTTTTTTTTTTTTTAAGTTTTATTTATTTGGAGAGAGAGGGCACGCAAACGGAAGGGGCAGAGAGAGGGGGAGATAGAGAATCCCAAGCAGTCTCCGTGTTGCTGGCACACAGCTCGATGCATATCTCAAACTTACAAACTGTGAGATCATGACCTGAGTTGAAATCAGGAGTCAGTCGCTTAACCAACTGAGCCACCCAGGTACCCCAGTGCATTTGCCCCATTCTTAGAGTGAATATTTTTGTGGGCTCTTCTCATATTCGGTGGCAGCCTTTGTGTCATTCCAGGTTGCAATTAAGAAAACCCTAATGTTATCAGCACTCATGACGAAGCCTGTTCATTTATTAAAAAAAAAAAATTTTTTTTTTTTAACATTTATTTATTTTTGAGACAGAGAATGAGCTGGGAAGGGGCAGAGAGAGAGGGAGACACAGAATCCAAAGCAGGCTCCATGTTCTGAGCTGTCAGCACAGAGCCCGACATGGGGCTCAAACTCACAGATGGTGAGATCATGACCTGAGCCGAGGTCGGATGCTCAACTGACTGAGCCATCCAGGCGCATCCCCCCCAAAATTTTTTTTAATGTTTATTTTTTATTTTTGAGAGAGACAGAACGTGAGTGGGGGAGGGGCCAAGAGAGAGGGAGAGACAGACTCTGAAGCAGGCTGCAGGCTTTCAGCTGTCAGCACTGAGACACCCAGGCACCCCTGTGCCCTTTTTAAATTTTCATTTTGCAAGCCTTCTTCCATTCTGTTATGACTCAATAAAAGAATAAAATTCACAGTATTTGGTTTGTAGAGAGACTGATTTTAGATGTGAAGTTAAGGTCACGGTCTTTGCTCTTTATTTCAGCTATTTGTCTCTACAGTGCTCTCTAGTTTTTTCGCCATTTTGACCTCAAATAATTCCTTGACTTACATACCTTTGAAAGATACTAGTGGTCATTTATGGATCCCACCATCTTCCAAACAAGAATCATTCTCTAAATAACTTTTACATGAAGTTTTCCCTCGGTGGAACTCATTGGAACTCTCTTCAACATAATAATCTTCTAAACAATCCCTGAAAATATTTTCCACCTGTTAGATGGTACCAAGCTCTTTCAACTTGCTGCCTTTGCTATTTGGTTCCTTTTCTGAATAATTTATTGACTGGTGACATTAGCCTTTGTCATGAATTTCTGCAGTATTCACCCGTTGATGGTTCACCATCCAGCGGTGTGTGTGTTATACTTCATGGCTTGCTCTTTCCCCTGATGGAAAACGTGTTGCCTTAAATACACCCCTACATCCTGTGGCTTCTCAACCTCTCAAAAACCAGTACTTTTTGACACCCTGTGTGGTGTCTTTGTCTCTTGCTGAGCTACATACAGGTTCTTGTTTTTTAGGGCCCACCTTCCAACCCATCTCTCATTTTTCCTTCTTTGCTTCAAAATTAATATCTGGCCGAGAACTTAAAAAAAATGTACTCTGTTATTCTTGTCTTTCAAAGACCGAGTTGTTTCCTTATTACCAGGTCAACCGGGATTTTCTCCTAAAGCACCAAAGGAGCCATGTTCTTTAGTGAACACTGAGAAGTTGAAAACACAACTCCTGCAAATTCAGGCAGAGCTGAATAATTCAAAGCAAGAATATGAAGAATTCAAAGAACTAACGAGGTAAGGTGTAAATACCCATTCGTGCTTACCTATTTCAGTATCTTTTAGTGTTGTTTTCGTGTTTAATATTGATAATTTGAGCATTTTACTTTATTTATTTTTTATTTTTTTTTAAAAACTTTTTTAATGTTTATTTATTTTTGAGACAGAGAGAGACAGAGCATGAACAGGGGAGGGGCAGAGAGAGAGGGAGACACAGAATCTGAAATGGGCTCCAGGCTCTGAGCTGTCAGCACAGAGCCCGACGCAGGGCTCGAACTCCCAGACTGCGAGATCATGACCTGAGCCGAAGTCAGACGCTTAACCGACCGAGCCACCCAGGCGCCCCGAGCATTTTACTTTAAATATGAATTCGCATTTAGCAACTAACCTGTGGCATGAAGAAAAAGCTCTTTTAATATATTTAATGAATTCAATGATACGGATGTTTTCACTGATACACCTGTATCTGGTTACCAAATTTAAATCAGTGTTTTTATGAATGAAGTCAGGATTTTTAGAAATTATAGGTTTGTTAATATTCTTTATGCTCTTTGTGTAAAAGAAAATGAAGATGAACCACATTCATATTATAACTAAGATTAATCCTGTCCTAAAAAAAAGAAGCGTTTATTTTAAAAATAATATATCGTGTGCTATCGTCATGGACTACTTGGGCTTTTGAATTGGAACTCTACCATTTACTAAAGTATTTAACTTTACACTTTACATATAATACTTTACACTGTAGTTAATTCTCATATGCTGTATTTTCCCCAACTGGAAAATGAGGGTAATAATCTGAGAATATCTCTGAGTTAGAAAACTATCAAGTTATGTGAGAGTATAAAGTGTAAAGTGTTCGGGCGCCTGGGTGGCTCAGTCGATTGAGCGTCCGACTTCGGCTGAGGTCATGGTCTCACAAACGTGAGTTCGAGCCCCGTGTCGGACTCTGTGCTGGCGGCTTGGAGCGTGGAGCCTGCTTCGGATTCTGTGTCTCCCTCTCTGTTCCTCCCCCACTCGCACTCTTTCTTTCCATCTGTCTGTCTGTCTCTCTCTCAAAAATAAAGATAAAAAAAATTTTTTTTTAAGTGTAAAGTGTTTTACAAATGTATAACATTACTTATTACCTAAAATACTTGACTTTTAAATATCTCTTAGGAAAAAGCAGCTAGAATTGGAGTCAGAGCTTCAGTCTTTGCAAAAAGCAAACCTTAATCTTGAAAACCTTTTGGAAGCAACAAAAGCCTGCAAGCGACAAGAAGTTTCTCAGCTGAATAAAATTCATGCCGAAACGCTTAAGGTAGGCGATCTGAAGCACTTCTTCGATCCTAAGTCAGTTTGATCTCATTTTGTTAACAGTGGAGAGAATCTGCACTGATGGTTGCCAGATACGATAGAATCTCCTGCAGACGGTTAACTCCAGGGTGACTCTGGTCCTAATGTTCTGATGTCTGGCTCCAGGGGTGGGGTGGGGTGGGAAAGAATGTGGCATTTGAAATCAGACCTGGGTTCAAATTTTCATCTGTCACTAAACTTAGGCAGGATTTCCTAACTTCTTTAAAAAAATATTTCTTTTAATGTTTATTTACATTTTGAGAGACAGAGAGAGCACAAGTTGGCGGAGGGCAGAGAGAGAGGGAGACACAGAATCCGAAGTAGGCTCTGAGCTATCAGCAGAGAGATGTCTCGAACTCATGAGACATGAGATCATGAACTGAGCCGACGTCAGATGCTCAACCAACTGAGCCACCCAGGCGCCCCAGGGTTTCCTAATGTCCAAGCCTCATATTTATGATCTCCAAATTAAGGGTGAGACTAATTTGACTGTAGGTTTTTTAGAACGTCAAATGGGATAGTAGAGTGCCTGGCGCCTGGTGGATCTCGGCAGCTGTTGCTATAATGTACTGTGTACCCACAGCTGTTGTAGAAGAATAGACATTTTAAAGACAAAGACCCCTGAAGGATCCAGGTAACACTAATGATAATAGGAGGGCTTCTTTCCCTAAACAGCCATAGCCTTCATAAAAGAAAAAAAAAAAATGAACATCTAAGAATGCGGAGAGGAGGAGAAGCAAAAGATTAAAGAGGTGATGATGCTGATGCCAGTGATTGAGCTTTTGGACCAAATTCTCTGCAGGCTAAAAAAATGTTTCTTATACATCTTAAAAATAGATGTTTATCCCTACTGGTTATTTTACAAGGGATATTTTTGGTGTCGCTTAATAGGAGACTTCTTTTAAAAGAAATTTTACTCATTCATTTGAATAGGCAATTCACATGACTGGAATTGTTAAAGGTACAAAGAATATACGGTGACAAGTCTCTCCCTGCTGTCCTTCCTGCCGACCATCCAAGGCCCTTTTTGGAAGTAGTCACTGTTACTCAGTCTTGGTTTTGGTTTCCACCCTTTAATTTTTTCTTTTTTTCAATTTTAATTGAATTCTAGTTTACATACAATATCATTGTTGTAGCTTCAGATGTACAACATAGTGATGTGACCATTCTATACGTTGTGCAGTGCTTACCCAGTAAGTATAGTCCCCATCTGTCACCATACAGAGTTATTACAATATGATTGACTGTAATCCCTATGCTGTACATTACATCCCTTTGGCTTATTTATTTTACAACTGGGAGGTTGTAACTCTTAATCCCCTTAGGCCATCTCACCTATCTTCCCCAACCCCTTCTCCTCTGGCAACCACCATGAGTCTATTTCTGGTTTGTTTTGTTTTGTATTTAATTAATTAATTAATTTTTAATAGGGGCCCCTGGGTGGCCCAGTCATTTAAGCGTCTGACTTCGGCTCAGGTCATGATCTCATGTCATGATCTCATGTCTCATGAGTTCGAAACATCTCTATGCTGACAGTTCAGAGCCTGGAGTCTGCTTCGGATTCTGTGTCTCCCTCTCTCTCTATCCCTCCCCAACTCGTGTTGTGTGTTTGTGTCTCTCATAAATAAATAAAGATTAAAAAAAGATTTATAAAAAAATTTTTTTAATGTTTATTTTTGAGTAATCTCCACACCCACTGTGGGACTTGAACCCACAACCCCGAGATCAAGAGTCTCACAGTCTGCTGACTGAGCCACGCAGGCAGGCACCCCTTGTTTTGTTGTTTTAGATTCCATATTTAAGTGAAATCATATAGTATTTGTCTTTTTCTGACTTATTTCACTTAGCGTGATACCCTCTATGTCCATCCATGTTGTCACCAATGGCAAGATCTCAGTCTTTTTTATGGCTGAGTAATATTTGTGTGTGTGTGTGTGTGTGTGTGTGTGTGTGTGTGTGACAACTTTATCCATTTATCTATTGATGGACACTTGGGTTGCTTGTATGTCTTGGCTATTGGAAATAATGCTGCAAAAAAACATAGGGGTGCATATATTTTTTTCAAATTAGTGTTTCCATTTTCTTTAGGTAAATACCCAGCAGTAGAATTTTGCTGGACCTATTGTAGTTCTATTTTAACTTTTTGGGAAACCTCCATACTATTTTTCACAGTGGCTGCACGATTTACATTCCCACCAACAGTGCAGGAGGACTTCCTTTCTCTTGTCCTTTTAATACTAGCCATTCTGACAGGTGTGAGGTGTTGATTGCTCGTGGTGGTTTTGATCTGTATTTCCCTGATGATGAGTGATGTTGAGCATTTTTTTATGTGCATGCTGCCCATCTGCATGTTTTCTTTGGAAAAATGTCTATTTGGGTCCTCTGTCCTTTTTTAATTGGATTATTTGGGGTTTTTTGGTTTTGAGTTTTATGAGTTCTTTGTATATTTTAGATCTTAAACCCTTATTGAATGTCATTTGCAAGTATCTTCTGCCATTCAGTAGGTTGCCCTTTTGTTTTGTTGGTGGTTTCCTTTGCTGTGCAAAAGCCTTTTACTTTGATGCCCCACTTGCTTATTCCTTGTTTCTTATTTTACACAAATGGTAACGTATTATACATATCATTCTACACCTGGTTTTTTTTGGATTTTTCTTAGAGTGTGTCCCATGACTAAAAAGAACTTTCTCTCTGTTTTGTTTTGTTTTGTTTTGTTTTGTTTTTTGACAGCTGCACATAAATCTGTTCTATGGATGTATCATGATTTATTTAACCTCGAAAGTGCTATTTTAAAAAATAAAGGTAGAATGTTTTTCTTTGGTCTTTTTTTTTTTTAATTTTTTTTTTTTCAATGTTTATTTATTTTTGGGACAGAGAGAGACAGAGCACGAACGGGCGAGGGGCAGAGAGAGAGGGAGACACAGAATCGGAAACAGGCTCCAGGCTCCGAGCCATCAGCCCAGAGCCCGACGCGGGGCTCGAACTCACGGACCGCGAGATCGTGACCTGGCTGAAGTCGGACGCTTAACCGACTGCGCCACCCAGGCGCCCCTGTTTTTCTTTGGTCTTTAAAAATGATGGCCTTTAAATTCTGTGTAGGAGATTATTTTAAAATATTTGCAGAGGGGCTCCTGGGTGGCTCATTGGGTTAAGCATCTGACTCTTGGTTATGGCTCAGGTCATGATCTCACAGTTTGTGGGTTCAGTCCTCACATCGGGCTCTACACTGACAGTGTGGAGTCTGCTTGGGATTCTCTCTCTCTTTCTGCCCCTCCCCAACTTGCACATGCTCTCTCTTTCTCTCTCAAAATAAACTAAGAAAAAAAAAAATTCCTGGGGTGCCTGGGTGGCTCAGTCAGTTAAGTGTCTGACTCTTGATTTCGTCTCCGGTTGATGGGATTAAGCCCTGAGTTGGGCTCTGCACTGACATTATGGAACCTACTTGGGATTCTCCATCCCTCTCTCTCTCTCCCCATCCCCCACTCTCTCTCTCTATCAAATAAATAAATAAACATTAAAAAAATACTTGTACAACATTGCCAAATGTTTTATAATCCTGTGTTTGTAGCCCTCTACCTTGGTAGAATTCTAGAGCTTGAAGCACCATGCATGGCAGGCTAGTCCTACTTCCTCCATTTATAGCTCCGCACATAAGACTAAAGTCATAACGTTTTGCCAAGAGTAGCCCAGCCCTTCAGAGCTTTCGTTGTTGTTCGTTTTCAACTATATGAGTACTATATGAATACGTTCTTCTTGTTTAGAAGAAACATATACATACATCTGTAAGTTTCGGTTCAAGTTCTTTTTCAGCACTATTGCCAGTCGGGTTCTAATCCAGTCCTTCATCCCCCATCCCTGGGAGTCATTTGTTATCAGTTTAGGAATCTTTTTTTTTTTTTTTAATTTTTTTAATGTTTATTTATTTTTGAGACAGGGACAGAACATGAACGGGGGAGGGTCAGAGAGAGAGGGAGACACAGAATCTGAAACAGGCTCCAGGCTCTGAGCTGCCAGCACAGAGCCCGATGCGGGGCTCACACTCATGAACTGTGAGATCATGAGCTGAGCCAAAGTTGCAGGCTCAACCGACTGAGCCACCCTGGCACCCCAGTTTAGGAATCTTTTTACTTGGCAATTTTCTATGGTAAATATGCATGGACTGGGAAAATATGCCAAGTTATTTCATACATTGTTTTTTTGTTGTGCTTTGTTTTTAAAATTCAATGGAATCATCCTATGTATGTTATTCTTCAGTGGACCTTTGTTAACTCTGGGTTATGCTGGGGTCATTCCACATTAACTAGTACGTAGAGCTCTACCTCATTTTACATCTAGGCTGCCATGTTTTGGACAACCCATGGCTTGTTTAGGTGTTTGCCAGGGTAGGTGTTCTTTGGGGGTGGAGTCTGTGGACGGAGTGGTCGTCTTCTGATGTCTCAGGAGTGGGGTCATTCCCATTCAAGTGACCGCTGGGTGTCTGCACCGTGTGCTCTCCCAGGAGGTCTGGGAGCCCTCGCTGCCCAGCGCCAGCCCCTGGAACTGGCATTGTCTGACTCTTTAATGTTTGACAGTCTGATGGGTGAGGGATGTTATCTTGTGAAGGTTTTAATTCTCATTTCTTTTACTTCTGTTAAAGTCTCATATCTATGATCGCTGTCCTTTTTCATAGAGGAAAAAGAAAAATAAGTCTGTTTTCCTATTAGTTGTTTTACCTTCTGATTTGTAGTTTTTAACGTGTTACTCTTTTGTGTGTCGTATGTACTACTGCCAGTGTATTCGCCATCAGGTTGTTTGTCTTTTATCTTTGTATGTGATTCTGTTAAAAAGAACTTACAATTTTGATATAGCCAGGTTTATTCATCTTTTGTATTTGTGACTTATGTATTTTTTTTCTGGGTACAGTATACTTGATTGATGGTATGTGAGAAGGTAGGGCTCCCCAAGCCCCTCTCCTTTTTCAGGGGGTCTGGGATGGAAACTATGTAGAGGTCAGGAGATTCTCAGTGTGTTGGGGATGAGTTGGGGAAAGGACTCCTCAGAAGCTGAGGGCCTCTGTCTTCCCCTTGCTCTCCCCAGGGCTGGTGGTCCAGGAGATGTTTACTCCTTGAATGCCATGTGGACCATGAGGTCTACCACCTGGTTGCTGTAGCAAAGTTCATTGTCATACCAGGAAATGAGCTTAACAGAATGGTCATTGAGGCAATGCCAGCCCCAGCATCAAAGATGGAAGAGCGGTTGTCACTGTTAAAGTCGAGGACAAACCTGGTCCTCCCTGTAGCCCAGGATGCCCTTGAGGGGGCCCTCCGATGTCTGCTTCACCACCTTCTTGACGTCATCGTATTTGGCAGCTTTCTCCAGGCAGCAGGTCAGATCCATGGATCTGACACATTAGGAGTGGAAACATGGAGAGCCATGCCAGTGAGCTTCCTGTTCAGCTCAGGCATGGCCTTGCTTGCAGCCTTGGCAGCACCAGTAGAAGCAGGGCTGATGTTCTGGGTGGCAGTGATGGCATGGACTGTGGTCATGAGTCCCTCCATGATGCCAAAGTTTTCATGGATGACCTTGGCCAGAGGGGCCAAGCTGTTGGCGGTACAGGAGGCATTGCTGACAATCTTGAGGGAGTTCTCATAATTCTCAGGGTTCACGCCCATCACAAACATGGGGGCATCAGCAGAAGGGGCAGAGGTGATGACCCTCTTGGCCCCACTCTTCACATGAGCCCCAGCCTTCTCTATGGTTATGAAGACCCCAGCAGACTCCACAATATATTCAGCACCAGCATTGTCCCATTTGATGTTGGTGGGCCCTTCTGGAAGATGGAGATGGGCTCTCCATTGATGACAGGTTTGCAGTTCTCAGCCTTGACTGTACTATGGAGTTTGCCTTGGTTGGAATCGTACTAGAACATGTAGACCATGTAATTAAGGTCAATGAAGGGATCATTAATGGCAACAATATCCACTTAGCCAGGAGTTAAAAGCATCGCTGATGACCAAGTGACTAATTTGGCTGAATCTGGTTACCCTGACCTTCACCATGGTATCTCAGGGACATGGCTGGCTACAGCGGAAGATGAAGCTGTCTGTCCAACGGGGAGGAGCAGAGAGCCTCTTTTATGTATTTTTAAAGGCCCAGATAGTCTCAAGATCATCAGTATAATTTTATTTTTACACTGAGATGTTTAATGCATCTGCTATTTTATTTTTGAGTGGTGTGACTTAGGGATTTAACTTTTTTTTTTTTAATGTTCATTTTTGAAAGAGAGAGAGAGAGAGACAGAGAGAGACAGAGACAGAGAGTGAGCCGGGGAGGGGCCAAGAGAGGGAAACACAGAATCCGAAGCACAGAGCCCAACGCGGGGCCCAAACCCACGAACCTTGAGATCATGACCTGAGCCGAAGTCAGATGCCCAACAGACTGAGCCACCCAGGCGCACCAGGGATTTAACTTTTAATAGTCCTTGTTTTTCTCACTAATTTGAACTTTCAACATAAGTCCCTCTTTTTCTGTGTATTTGATGTAGGCCAGGGAAATCTTTCCAATTTGTTCTCCTTTCACTTGTCTCTTCTTGTACAATTACTCTTTGTATGAAGTTTGGAATTGGCTGATCTAGTTTCAGTTTTAAGAATCTTAAGAGAATTTTCCTTGAGACCGCATTGAATTGATAGATTGTTTCTACTTGGGCATTTCTCTGCTGCCTCTCAAGGATACTCTTCTTTTGATGATTAGAATTTCAATTTTATCCTTTCTGTTCACATGGTTATTACTCAGTGCTATGGCTGTGTTGTTCACGAGTGCTAATGTTGTCCATAATCACTTTTTGCCGCAGATTATAACTACACCAACCAAGGCTTATCAACTTTGGTCTCGACCAGTACCAAAACTAAGCCCCGAAGCAGGGAGCTCTGGCCCTGTGCATGCTCAGAATCCCGGCACATTAGATGATAATATCTTGAATGAGCCAGTTCCACCTGAGATGAATGAACAGGCTTTTGAGGCCATTTCTGAAGAGCTTAGGATGGTGCAGGTAATGGTTAGTTTTAGAAAAAGCAAGTAACTAGACATTCATTGAGAAACTCCCTGTATCATGTCAACTCTAATATGTAGTGTTCAAATCTGTGTGGTATTAAAATTGTATCTTGTTAAACACGGGTGTGTGAAAGCAGAAATCAGCCTGCTTTTGCTCGTTCTTTTTGTTTGCTCTGCGGTATTTAGCAAGTCCCACTCTCTAGTCTCCTCAGGTTTTGGCTCTCTCCTATATGAAGAGACCAGTCTTGTCCCCAGCTTCAAGTTCCAGAACTGGTTTATATAGCACAGTACTGTATCTGCAAAGAAAATTAAAATAATTGAAAGAATCTTCTTATACATCAAATTGCAGACAGTTTTTGATGTATTTGAAAGAACATGTGAAGTGTGTTTATCTCAGAATTCTGGTGATTTATTTTTTCAGAAAGTTTTTCTGCTGTTTGACAATACTTAGAGTGAGCCAGACTACCCTCAGATTCCAAAAGTTCGCCCTTTCCAAGGCACAGAGGCCATTCTTGTAAAGTCACTCCATGCAGCCTTGGGAAAGCTTCTTAGAAGTCTCAAGATGCTCTATGATTGATTCCATTGAACCATTTTTCCCCTTTGTGTTTCAAATTATCCGCTTTGATGGACCACAAGTATAATTCTGAAACATGAGAAGTCATTAGTGTAGTCTTTGGAAATTGTTTTCTGGCCTTTGATATCTTTGTCTATGTGAGGTTTTGAATTTTATTCTATTTTATTTTATTTAGTGGAATGTTTGCTATTTCCACTGAAAAGAATTTTTGACAACTCAAGTTTTTGTGTTGCAGGAACAAATGAGTGCCCTTCAAGTCAAGTTGGATGAGGAAGAGCATAAAAACCTGAAGCTTCAGCAGCACATTGACAAACTGGAACATCATTCTGTACAAACGCGGGAGGTGAGACCCAAGAGCAGGGCCTCAGAAGATGTATGAAACAGATCCTCAAAGGAAGAGTGTTACAAGAAGAACAGGACTTTGCAAAGCCTTTGTCAAGGCTCATTTGGGTTGTATTCTTTATTGTGTTACTTCACACACTGCTCTGATAATGACGCACACCGCCTAGGCTGAATTCTAGCTCACTTAGTGGACAGTGCAGATAGGGCCCTTGCTCTCGGTTCGGAACAAGGCAGGGTAGATGGCCCAGGTGCTTGCAGTGGCCCTGCCTCTTTGTTGGTCTTCCTCACTGTAGTTCGTGGGAACAGCCGACTTTCTTCTGTCAGACACCTGAAGCTAGATTTTAAAAACAGAAACAAGGTCATGATTTGGAGAGTATCTTAGCATGCCAGTATACCTTTTTCTAATAAATTTATCTTTTTCTCAAAGCTTTTCTCGTCAGAAAGAACTGATTGGACCAGACAGCAGCAAGAGCATCTCTCACAACTGAATGTCCTTGAAAAGCAGCTTCGGGACGCTCAAACTAAGAATGAGTGTAAGTTCGAACGGCTGGGAGCTTTGTAATCTGAATACCGTGACTCAGTATCTCTTGACCTCTATGAGTAAATCTTGCCCCTATGTTTTTGGTTGTTTTGTTTTGTTTTTAATTAGATGACCAGACTTGGGTCTGCAAGGCAGTGGTAAGTAATAGTCTCATATCAGAAAGGGTGCTTTGCTTCAGGACTGGTCATAAACAAGTGATTGAACTGGTTGCTGAACCTTTTAATACTGCTTTGAAAATGAAGTGTCTTGAAATCATAAGATGAATAATATTTTGACAGTGAGAAAATAAAGAATAACTATGTATTTGTATATGTCCATAGAGGTGGGAGTATCATTTGATTCCCAATTTTTTGCAGCTTATTTCTCCTTTCATCAAAGTGTTTGCAGCAGTTTGTAATAAAGCTAAAACAAAAGGCGGCCATTATGTTTTCTTTGATCTAAAGAGTTACTTGATGTCACCTCCAATTGGAGTTTTCTTAGAAGACCAGCAGTGTTTAACCCATTTTGGAATGTTCTGGTGTATCACCAAAGGGTTTTCAATAGGATTAGGTCACTTAAAATATGTTAAATCTGTTGATTTTTTTCTCCCTTATATTAAAAGTTGCCATACACATGCCTCAGGAGAAAGTGGAACAGTCAAGTGACCTGCAGATCAGGGACAGATGTTAACCCTTTACTTTTTTTGTAGAAATAGACCAAAAATCATAAACGAGGAGGAATAAAATAGAAATCTCTGTGCTCCTAGGTACCTACCACTTGGTTGTTCAACATCTTAAGATTGGTCTCTCCAACTTGTTTTTGCTGTTTGTGTGAAAATATCCATCCAACCTCTTTGTCTACTTTGTTAAAAAAAAATGTGTGTGTGTGTGTGTGTGTGTGTGTGTGTGTGTGTGTGTGTGTGGTGTGTGTGTGTAAAGAAACCTGTTGAGAATGTATTTTGTTTTGTTTTTTAGTTTTGAAAAGTGAGGTGCATGACCTGCGAGTAGTTCTTCACTCTGCAGACAAGGAGCTGTCTTCCGTGAGGCTGGAGTATAGTTCGTTCAGAGAGAGTCAGGAGAAAGAGCTGAGTAGCCTCTCTGATCGACACGCGCACACACAGCTCCAGCTGGATAGCGTCAGGTAGAGTTGTTCTGTTATGCTGTCCAGTTGCCTGGTTGGGGCCTGCAGTCCAGGACTGCTCGCCGTGCAAGTGCTATAAACCCAACTCAAACTAGTTAAACCAAAAGGTAAATTACTGGCTCACAATAACGGGGAGGCCTAGAGGTGATTTTGGTTTCAGGGGCAAACTAGACCGAGTCTCAAAAGATACTGTCAGTGCACATTTCTCTCTGTCTCTGTCTCTCTGTCTCTGTCTCTCTCAGTTCCTTCTCTGCTTCCCTCATTATGTTGCCCTTACTCAGTCCTACTATTGAGAGCCTTCCTCTCTGTGACGGGGAACAGATCGCCTCAGACCGCTGCATATTCTCTTAGCATAATGACCCCTGTGATGAAACCCTCTGTCCCAGAAGGCATGTATCAATCCTAGGGAAAATCTGAATTGGTTTTGCTGGAGTCCTCTGCTTACCTGCGGACCAGTCACTTCCCACGGGTTTGAGGTGATATAGGCCCAACATAGGTGATGCACCTTTTCCAGAGGGAGAGGTATGCTCTTATTAGAAGAAGGGACAGTACAAGGTAGAACAGATCAGTAGTTGTCACTGTTGTCCACAGTAACTTGTCAGAGGCTGGCAGGAGTCAGTGTTGGTAATCTTGAAATAAAGGAATGACAGATGTAAGGGGTTTGTTTTTACTACTCTTTTCCTTGCCAATTTCAACCTTTTATAAAATCATTTTGTGTTTTGGTTGCCATTGTATGGGTCCGTGGCAATAATTTAATAATGGACATTTGTCACGTGATGCTGTGAGCATGATACACGTTGCAAAGGTTTAAATCTGCAGTTTTTATGTGTTTTCCACACGAGGAATTAAAATAGAGGAAGAACATTTGAGATCTGCAGACCGGATTCATCCATAAACATGTTTTTGCTGGATCTTCCCAGTGTGGTTTTTAAAAAGTTTAGCATAGGGGCGCCTCAGTGGTTCAGTTGGTTGGGCATCTGACTTGGGCTCGGGTCATGATCTCATGGTTTGTGAATTCGGGCCCCGCCTTGGGCTCTGTGCTGACAGCTTGGAGCCTGGAGCCTGCTTCGGATTCTGTGTTTCCCTCTCCCTCTGCCTGCCTCTGTCTGTCTGTCTGTCTGTCTCTCTCTCAAAAATAAACATTTAAAAAAAAAGTTTCGCATTGCTTTTTTTTTTTTTTTTTTTTTTTTTTTAATTTTTTTTTTTCCACGTTTATTTATTTTTGGGACAGAGAGAGACAGAGCATGAACGAGGGAGGGGCAGAGAGAGAGGGAGACACAGAATCGGAAACAGGCTCCAGGCCATCAGCCCAGAGCCCGACGCGGGGCTCGAACTCACGGACCGTGAGATCGTGACCTGGCTGAAGTCGGACGCTTAACCGACTGCGCCACCCAGGCGCCCCTCGCATTGCATTCTTAAGATTGAGAGCTTTCTTATAAAAATCCATCTTTCAGCATCCCCTGAAATCCCATCCCTGCCCCCTGAATGACTCCTTTCCCGTGAGTTGGGCGGGCGCTGTCAGCCTCCACTGCCCGTTTCCCCAGCATCGAGTTGCCATTTGTCATCCCTGGTGCACTGTTGTTTTTTTCTTACCAGGCATTTGTGGGTTTTTTTTTTGTTGTTGTTGTTTTAATCTTTATTTATTTATTTTTTTTAATTTTTTTTTTTTTTAACGTTTATTTATTTTTGAGACAGAGAGAGACAGAGCATGAACGGGGGAGGGGCAGAGAAAGAGGGAGACACAGAATCGGAAGCAGGCTCCAGGCTCCGAGCCATCAGCCCAGAGCCCGACGCGGGGCTCGAACTCACGGACCGCGAGATCGTGACCCGGCTGAAGTCGGACGCTTAACCGACTGAGCCACCCAGGCGCCCCTTAATCTTTATTTATTTTTGAGAGAGAGAGAGAGCGAGCGAGCGAGAGAGTGAGCATGAGCAGGGGAGGAACAGAGAGAGAAGGAGACATAGAATCCGAAGCAGGCTGCAGGCTCTGAGCCATCAGCACAGAGCCCCATGCGGGGCTTGAACCCATGAACCGTGAGATCATGACCTGAGCCAAAGTCGGACGCTTAACCGACTGAGCCACCCAGGCGCCCCACCAGGCATTTGTTTTTAACATCTGAATCACCGACCCTGATCTTGGCTGTGTCATAAATGAACTTTGTGTGCGTTTTTTGGAAAGGTCACTCCACTTATCTCGTTGGATTTTAATTTCCTCATGTTTATAAGTCATTTGAACCAGATCTAAAATATTAAGAATCCACTATATTTGACTATGTACTTAAATTCTGTCCTAAAAATAGCGAGTACTTCTTTGCTTTTTAAATTTGATATAATTTTTCTCAGTGTCTCAGGTTTAACTCTCTTGCTCAAACCGAGTGTATCACTCTTTGGGCTGCTTATACTCCATGGCCCCACAGGTGGTGAGAAGGCCCCTGAGTGAAATAGCCCAATACCGCTATGTGTTCCTTGAATCATTTGGCTGCTTTCTATACACAGTTTGTATCATAAATACACACATCTCTCCTCTGGTCTATTGTCTGTATGCCTCTCTTTAGCAATTGATTTATACCACTTTGGTTTTGTTTTTTGTTTTTTTTTGTAAGTTTATTTGTTTTGAGAGAGAGCACACATGAGCAGGGGAAGGGCAGAGAGGGAGAGCGAATCCCAAGCAGGCTCCACGCTCTCAGCACAGAGCCCAATGCAGGGTTCAAACCCACAAACCGACCATGACCTGAGCCGAAATCAAGAGTCGGACGCTTAACCGACTGAGCCACCCAGACACCCCTGTACCACTTTGTAATGTGCCACTTCTGCTCTGCGTTCAGCAAGTAAAGCAGATGAATCCCTGCCTAATCTGTTTACAAGCTGGGACATCTCTTTTGGATGGTGCAGAGTCAGGTTCATTGTTCACTAGTTCTTGGCTGAGCCCTGGATGTTTGGGCCTGTCACAGCAGGTGCAGCGCAGAACGAGAGGATGAGAACCTAAGAAGCGGGAAACAATAATCACGTGAATTAAGAAATGGTTCTTTCTGAGGGAGTTACTCTCTTGCTCAAACCAAAGCCACGTTTGCCATCTTAAAATCTTCCTAGAATTGAGAGGATATGTGATGAATGAATGGAGGTGAGGTGTCAACAGAATTAAATGTACAGCCATTTCCTAGCTTACGTAAGGAAGGGTTAGGTCTGGAACTCCCTAAAATGAATCCACGACTCAAAATTGCCCACGAGTTAAGCATGTCTGGTTGAGACCATGGGAGGCAGAATGAGGAGGTATATGGCTCAAGCTAACATGCCCACCCTGTCTCCTCCGGCCCCGTCACACTGCTCTGTGGTCCATTGTGTGTTACATGTTTGTGCATCGTGGGCATCCCACACACGGTCACGTCAGTCAAGGCTTCTGTAAGTTGGGCACGGTCTGTAGACAGGAGCAGTGGAACTGCTGGTAATTGAACTCGCAGAACTACATTTGATGTTTATATTGACCATTGTAAAAATGTTTTCCTGATAAAGATTAGAAAAGGAAAAGCTTCTTGAGAGCAAAGCCTGCCTACAGGATTCCTATGACAACTTACAAGAAGTAATGAAGTTTGAAATTGACCAACTTTCAAAAAACCTCCAAAACTGCAAAAATGAAAATGAAACTCTGAAATCTGATCTGAATGTAAGTTAAGAAAGGTATTGGTTATTGATGAATTTGTCCTGAATGTGTGATTGTTCCCTGGAGCACAGGGCAAGGCCTGTTTATTGACCTCTTCCTAACTTCTGTACTGGCCCCTCGTGCCTGCCAACGTAGAAGGTACTTGATGTGTTTGTTGACTGTGCATTGCTAGTAACAATTTCTTAAAATCTAATATAACATTGTCTTTTAGAATTTGGTGGAGCTTTTTGAGGCAGAAAAAGAACGCAATAACAAATTATTATTACAATTTGAAGAAGATAAAGAAAACAGTTCTAAGTGAGTGCTATTTATCTTTTCCATTAGTTGACTAGAGTATCATTTACTATCACATTCTTTATCTTGAGTTGTTTGGGTTTTTTTTTTATTGCTGATGCCCTGTAAGGTTATTTTTTTAAAACATTCCAAAATGAATATCCGATTCTTTTGTATAAGAGGCTATGTAGAGAAACTTAATTTTTCAAAAGCATTCAGGAAGTAGCTACGCTACTTTTGAAATGAATAGCAGTTGATGGTGATCAGAACTCTGGTCCTTCTATAAATAAATCTCGGTATTTTTATAACTGGAAGGTGGGGACTGATTTTTATTTCTGTCTCTACTATTCTTTTTCTGGCTGCTCTGTTTTTCTCTTGGTCCTTTAATATGGAATGCCATTGTCCTTCTTGCCTGTCTCTCCAAGTTCTTTTCTTTGGTGATCTCTGTCAGTCTCTTGGCCTCAGCCAGCAGGATGATCATTACAGTAGCAAGAGGAAGTATTTGTTTATTCAGCAGATACCTGTAGAGTTTTTAGTACGACTCGGCTTCTCTTCTAGGCCTGGGGATACGGAGGTAACTACATCTAGTGGGCATACATCTTAGCTGGGAAACAGTTAACCATTTAGTTGTTCAAACACTAGGTGATATCCAACAAGCCAGGCACTATTCTGGTAAGTGCCAGAACATTTATTTAGAGGTAAGACAGTGAACAAAATATCCCCATCCCCGTGAGTTTCACATTCTAGCACAGAGAGATAGGTAATAAACACATGCTTATGTCAGCAAGTCCTGAGTGCTCCAAAGAAAGAGAAACTCGTAGCACAAAGATAGGTTCTCTTTGGTTTGTTGAAGAAACGGGTTCAGATCTTGACTCCTGCTGGAACGCAATGCCTGATGCCAAGCGTGTGCCAAACAAAGTTCCATTGCCGTTCACGGAATCTCTTCTGTACAAATGCACCCACTTCCTGTTTCCATTGGATGAAGTCATGAGTAAAAAAGATCATTCTTTTCTTTCAGAGAAATATTAGAAGTTCTTGAGGTTGTGCACCAGGAGAAACAGAAAGAGATAGCCAAATGCGAGCAGCAGGTGAGTGATCTGTGCTCTTAACTCTAGCCTTTGAGGTCTGTAACTCCCGGTCCGGTGTCTGGAGAGGTGCATTATGAACAAGGTTTCAGCTCTCAGGTGTCGAAAATAGGTAGTAAAAATAGATGGGCTTTTTGGTTGGTTGTATTATTTTTGAACTCTTGTTTTTCTAACTCCTGGAAGGCTATAATCATACTTTGTTGGTGGCCCCCTGGTGGAGACTCACAGAATCAATGCCTTTTAACCCAGCTTCTCCTTTTCAAGTGTTACCCGATGAGCACCATACAGTATGAAAAGGAGATTTCAATTTCTTTTTTTTCCCCCCTATATGTGTATGTGGTTGGCTTTGGAATTTAATTCTTTTTCTAAAAATAGTTATTTTTCCCCATAGATGGCAAAAGTACAGAAACTGGAAGAGAGTTTATATGCTACCGAAAAAGTAATTCGTTCTCTGGAAAAGTCTAGAGATGCTGACAAGGTTGGTAGAGGTTGAAGCTGAATCCCTCTTTATTTTCTTCATAAGTGAGGCTTTAATGTTCCCGTCCCCTGCCCGCAGGGTGACTGATAGCTGGCATTCCTGTAGACACTTAGGCCTTGTTTGTCTTCCAAGGTTGGCAGAGAAGGGGATCTTCTATTATTATTATTATTATTATTATTATTATTATTAATTCTCCATGTAACTTCAAGAGGAAACTGTTCTACTACTTCTGATGGCACTGTTTCTATTTTTATTATTTTTTTATAGTTTTTTTTATTTTGGGGTGGGGGGAGAGGGAGAGGGAGAGAGAGAATCTTAAGCATGCTTGATCCCAGTAACCGTGAGATCATGACATGAGCTGCAATCAAGAGACGGATGCTTAACCGACTGAGCCACCCAGGTGGCCTGCTGGTGGCACTGTTTCTAAAACCCATCCTGCCCCTCTTTACTAGGCTGCTATTAGTGTGAGCCTTTCTGGTTGACTCTGAGTCCCATGATACAAACTGTCAGATTTCTGGTGTGTTGTCTTTAATTAGGATAGTAAACGAAATATGCATGTCCAAGTATAAAATTAGGTATAAATTTCTTATATGCCTACCTATAATTCATTCAGAAAAACCAAAGCAAATGATTAAATCAAATAGAGTAAGGCCATATTTTAATATACAAACTGATAATAATATAATGTGACGTATTTTGCTAAAACAAAATGGACTTCTCCTGTTTTCTTTCGGAGAGGTAAACTGTTGTTTACCTCAGTAATGGTCTCCTCCTTAATGTCATTGGGTGTGAAGACATTGTTTCTCTCCTCATCAGGAAGTTGTAGCTGACCTCATGAGCCAGATCCAGGAGCTGAGAACATCGGTGTGTGAAAAAACAGAAACTGTAGACACCCTGAAGCAAGAACTGAAGGACATCAGTGTAAGTTCTGTAACCGACAAGATACATTTGAGCACTTCCCAGATTCTTCAAGAGTTTGACAAATGCTACACCAGAACAAAAGGATTGCTGTGGTCAAATCGGTTTGGAAATCTTAGTCAAAGCCTCAACAGGTTTCTGGATTCGCAGAACTTACAGAGCTTTTAATATGCTGACCCCTGCGAGGCGGTGCCCGCTGCCACCCTGCTCTGATCGTCCTGGCCTGGGTTCAGTGCTCTGTGTGCACCGATTGGGAATTGCTGATCAGAAGCAGGCCGGTTGTAATCTGTGATAGTTAAGGGTATGTGGTGTTCCTTCGTTGCTTTGAGGAAAAACAATGACACATTTTGGTTAAGTTCAGAGACATTCCTTGTATAGCGAGTGAGTTTTTCCATTATTGGACTTTCTGGTTTCCTCAAGTAAGTATTTTCTACGAGGAACTACTTTCCCCCTCATGCGCGCACATATCTAAGTTGAATGTTGGTGCTTCCTCCTCACCTCGGGTCAAGGTGAAGTTTTTTGCCCACGTTGGTCATTCCTCTGCTACAAAGGGAGGTTGCTGTTCTCACGTTTGTTGCTGAAGGCAGTTTCTTGATAAAGGTGTGATAATAATGAATATGGGGCGCCCAGCTGGCTCAGTCGGTGAAGAGTGCGACTCTTGGTCTCTGGGTCGGGAGTTTGAGCCCCATTGTTAGGGGCAGAGATGACCAAAAAACACTAAGAAAACCTGAGTGGTTTTTCACTGCTCCCTGTGGGACTTTTTGACTTCTCTTCACCATTCATGCACTTATTCTTCCATTCGTTTGTCCAATAAGTAGTTATTGAACTATTTGTGTTAGTCTCATCATCACCTCGGAGCTCAGACTCCTTCTTGTTATTTTAGTGAAAAAATAAGCACAGGAAAGCAGACAGCTCTTACAACTTTCTTTCTGCAGTGCAAACACAACTCTGCTTTGGCTGACAAGGAAGAGAGCAAAGTGTTGATTAAGAAACAGGAAGTGGAGATTCTGGACCTGAAAGAAGCCCTTAGACTGAGAATACTCTCTGAGGACATAGAGGTACTTGTTAACACATCCTGACTCTTTTTTGCCTTTTTCCTTGTCAATGTTTGTATGTGTATGTGTGTGTGGAGGTTATTAATGAAGAAATAGAGGGCTTTTTAAAGGGACAAGTCATAATTAGAGCCATTTTCCCATAGGGTAGTTAGGCCAGTAATAGATAACACTAAAATTGTTATACTTTATCCAGTTGATATGCATTCATTTGTGCTAACACCTGGTGTTGCATCCACACGACTCCTGAAACAGAATGCTACGGGCACCAGTGACAGTCACAACAAAGTTTATTACAATGAGAGGCAAGGCCGACCAACCGGGACCAACACTCTTCATAAGAGTGCGGCCTCGAACAGCTGGGGTACAGAGTTTTTATAACCGATCACATCGTTTTATCATCACCTGGGAACAGAACAAAGAAACAGTTTCCAGATGAGTAAGAAACAGTTGCCAGATGAGTTAGAAACAGTTGCCTAATGAGGTGTTTATTTTAGACTTTCTGCCTCTAAGTTGCAACCAGTGGATCTCCTTGACCCTGCCTCTGATGCTCTTTTCTTTTTTTTTTTTTCCACGTTTTTATTTATTTTTGGGACAGAGAGAGACAGAGCATGAACGGGGGAGGGGCAGAGAGAGAGGGAGACACAGAATCGGAAACAGGCTCCAGGCTCCGAGCCATCAGCCCAGAGCCTGACGCGGGGCTCGAACTCACGGACCGCGAGATCGTGACCTGGCTGAAGTCGGACGCTTAACCGACTGCGCCACCCAGGCGCCCCTGATGCTCTTTTCTTTGAACTTTTGTTTCCTTAATTGGTGAAGCCTAATTTACAAGAGTATGAGGCCTAGTTTACAAGAGCAAAGCAAGGCTGTTATCTCTTAACCTTCAGTGTCAACACAAAGCTGTTATTTTTCAAGCTAAGCTTTAGCCCTACACTACAATTTAACCCTTACACTGGTAAGTTCCTGTAACTGACCCTCTTCCCAAAGGGGAGCAGATTGGCCACTGCGTTTACTTGGAGTGGTAGCAGCAGGGAGCAAAGAAGGATCTGGTTAACAGGTTAACCAGCTGAGGTAGGTTTTAGCTAAAGTGGGTTTTAATTTTTCGTTGTTGGTGTAAATGTGTCTATTGTCTATTTTTAAATGAAGCAGTACTGGGACGCCTGGGCGGCTCAGTCAGTAGAGCGGCCAACTCTCCATCTTGGCTCAGGT
Organism: Lynx canadensis; assembly: GCF_007474595.2. Classification (NCBI taxonomy): domain Eukaryota; kingdom Metazoa; phylum Chordata; class Mammalia; order Carnivora; family Felidae; genus Lynx; species Lynx canadensis. Next base: position 14,698,555 of record NC_044304.2, read on the forward strand.
CATGATCCCAGGGTGGTGAGATTGAGCCCCGAGTCAGGCTCTGCGAGTCAGGCTCTGCGTTGGGCGTGGAGCCTGCTTAAGATTCTCTCTCCCTCTTTCTCTGCCCCTCCCCTCCACGTGCGCACGCGCGCTCTCTCTCTCTCTCTCTCTCACTCTCTTTCTCTCAATAAGTAAGTAAACAAGCAAGCAAGCAGTACTGTCACATCGCTCAAAATTCAAATTACATAAAGCAGTAGATATTCTGTCATGTATCCTTCCAGAGATTTTTTTTTTTTAATAAATGTTTATTTTTGAGACAGCGAGTGTGAATGGGGGAGGGAGAGGTAGGGGGACAGGGGATCTGAAGCAGGCTCTGCGCTCACAGCAGAGAACCCGATGTGGGGCTCGAACCCGTGAATCATGAGATCATGACCTGAGCCGAAGTTGGCCGCTTAACCAACTGAGCCACCTAGATGCCCTACTTCCAGAGACATTTTAGGCAAATCCCATATACATTTAGTTTTCTTTTTCTCACACAAATGGTAACCCACCATATATACTACTCTGTGGTTGCTTTGAAGTAAAGCTTTCTTGCTAAACTATGCTATCCATGAAAGAAACAACAAATATTTATTGAACCCACCTATCATTTGTCCTTGCCTGGAAGAATGATTGAAACACTGTTACTTACGTCAAAATATGCTATCTACTTTAAGAGTTAAATTTATCTTGATCTAACAAAGGATCTGGGAGCACAGGAAAGGGAGGAGGGGAGTGACTATGCCAAAATCGCAGAGCACTTCCCAAAGGAGATAGTATTTGTACAAGGCTTCGCTAGGGAGGGGGCTGTGGGTGTTGGTGGGGCCTGTCCGGCTGTGGGGGGAGAGCTGAGGTGGAGACGGATGGAGTCTGTGTCACGGAGCATCTCCAAGAGTGTCGGCTGCATAGACTTCAAGCCCAGGCCAAAGGCGAAAAGGCCGGAGCCCAGAAGTGGTGGTGGGAGTGTTGGCAAGATAGAACTGAGCAGTGCTTTAGAAGTTCAGCAGGCAGTTGTGGGGTCCGCAGGACGTGTGCCGTGGCAACAGCCAGCAGAGTGGGTGCCGAGAGCTCTAGCCACAGTGACCGAAGGCGGTTCCTTGTACGTCTGAGATGGAGAAATAGCGGCCTGGGGAAAGTTGGTGAAACACACGGTGTATGCGCTAGTTTTGAGCTTTAGCACCTGTGGGGATAGATCTCCAAGGCAGATTTACCCAGGAGTCTGTATTTCTAGCCTCCTGTATGCCAGAAAGGACTCGAAGCTAACACACCTGCAGTGCAAGGAGATGAAAATAGACAAGGACGGTCCAGGCCGCAGGAGCACAAGACAAGAGTAATAAGCTGTTGGGGCGCCTGGGTGGCGCAGTCGGTTGAGCGTCCAACTTCAGCCAGGTCACGATCTCGCGGTCCGGGAGTGCGAGCCCCGCGTCAGGCTCTGGGCTGATGGCTCGGAGCCTGGAGCCTGTTTCCGATTCTGTGTCTCCCCTTCTCTCTGCCCCTCCCCGTTCATGCTCTGTCTCTCTCTGTCCCAAAATAAATAAAAAACGTTGAAAAAAAAAATTTTTAACAAAAAAAAAAAAAAAAAAAGTAATAAGCTGTTAGGGCACAGGCTGCGGAGCTGGCTGCTGTGGAGTCTGAGTCCTGGCTGTGTGACGCTGTGAAAGTTACACTTGTCTCTGCCTCATTCGTCACGTCGCTGGAGCAGAGATAACACTGCCGCCTAGTGCCTAAGAGGAGGTGAAATGAGGTGACACATGGAAAGGGCTTAGGAACTGACTGGCAGCTTGTGAGTTGCTCAGTCCGTGGGAGCTGGCGGTATTTTTAGGAGGTGAGTTGGAAAGTTTGTACACAGTGTCGACTGTACCTCAATTAAAAAAAAAAAAAGAAATTTAGGGGTGCCTGGGTGGCTCAGTCAGTTAAGCATCTGACTCTTGATCTTGGCTCAGGTCATGATCTCACAGTTTGTGAGATCGAGCCCCACATTGGGCTCCACGCTAACAGTGCAGAGCCTGCTTCAGATTCTCTCTCTCCTTCTCTCTCTCTGTCCGTCCCCCCACTCCTCTCAAAATAAATAAATAAACATTAAAACAAAAAAAAGTGGAAAGTAGCACACAAAAGTCACACCCTAAGGTCTTGTACAAGTATAAAATGGGGACTAAATCTTCAGTCCCACACTGCCTGTTGCCCAAGTGTGGAGGGAAGCCTGGCTGTTTGAGTGGGAGTGGCTAATAATGGGAGCTCAGTACAATTCACCTCCAGGCTCTTCCTTACTCCCTTTGTCTCCTGTGTCTTTCTTGTTCTTCTCTTAAAAAATGTGTGACAGGGGCGCCTGGGTGGCGCAGTCGGTTAAGCGTCCGACTTCAGCCAGGTCACGATCTCACGGTCCGTGAGTTCGAGCCCCGCGTCGGGCTCTGGGCTGATGGTTCAGAGCCTGGAGCCTGTTTCCGATTCTGTGTCTCCCTCTCTCTCTGCTCCTCCCCCGTTCATGCTCTGTCTCTCTCTGTCCCAAAAATAAATAAACTTTAAAAAAAAAAAAAAAAAAAAAAAAAAAAAAAAATGTGTGACAGTGCATGTTGAAGTATCTTAGATTCGAGGGGAATCATCCCACAGTCACTTCACGTTCCCCCTTTTACTAATCACCTGGCTTCCTCAGCTAAAGTATTTACAACTAATGACAAAGGGGTCCTTGCCTTAATCCATAGAAGAGCTTTTAGGTCAGAATACTCAAGAAAGGACAGACACACCCTGGTGGTGAATGGATACAGGAAGGTGCATGAGCAGCTCCCCCAGGAAGAAGATAGTGGCCTAGAAACCTTGCTAAAAGAAATGCGAAATTAAGCACAAAGCTACCGTTTGATCTTACAGCTAGTAAATATTAAGATATGCAGAGAAGGGTGATTAGTGACACTTGTGATGAAGTTTAAGTTCAGCCTGTGGGGAGGTGGTCTAGTAATACACAGCCTTAATTTTTTTGCATATGCTTCGAGTTTGCACTTTTTAGAAATTAGCCTAAAGAAATAATCTAGTAGGGAGGCGCCTGGGTGGCTCAGTTGGTTAAGCATCTGGCTTCTGCTCAGGTCATGATCTCACGGTTCATGAGTTCGAGCCCCATGCCAGGCTCTGGAGCCTGGAACCTGCTTCGGATTCTGTGTCTCCCTCTCTGTCTGCTCCTCCCCCGCTCACGCTCTCTCTCTCTCTCAAATATAAATAAGTGTTAAAAAATAATTTTTAAAAAAGAAAGAATCTAGGTATGAGAATATAATGCATTATGATAGTGAAAAATTCAAATCAGCCAAAGTATTCAGTGATGGGCTAAATTGTGGTGCATACTTAAGATGAACTCAAGCCCGCCCAATGAAAAATGATGTGATAAAAGAATGAATATGTGGAAAAGTGTTTGTGATACATCAAGTATGTGTGTGTGTGTGTGCATTTTTGCCTGACGTATTACAAACATTTTCCACATACTTTTATATCATATCATTTATATATGTACGTACATTTTTTTAGGTGATACACATATTAATGTATATCACATATACCTGTTATATGCAGTGTTATACATGTTAACATATTTATAGTGATATAAATATGTATACGTACATATATACATGCACATTTCGAAAGTTAGAGTAAGCAGATTCTGCTCTAACTTGATAGGGATTACATGCTGTGTACACAGGAATTATGTATGCAGCCCACAGGACTTCTAATTCTCTCTGCCACTTTCCATCAAGCTACTCCTCTGAAACTCTGATGGCCTATGACAATGTATCACTACCTGGTGACTGCCCAGCCCCTCCCCAACTGGCTGAGGGGTACCCATCTTTATAGCTATTTACCTTCTAATGTATAAAGGACTAGAGTCAATTGGTCAGACAGCAGGTAAGCTAGGGACCTCTTTCTAGAGTCCTCATACGGAAAGAGTGATCGATCAGCTTTGAGATCCTGGGGGGTCAGAGGAAATGTTCAGTGTTAAACGAAAGGGGTGGAATGCACTGAAACCCCAATTGGGATACCTGTATGAATTTCGTGTAATGTTTCTCTTTAGACCTGTTCTTAAATGGGGTGACTGGGTGGCTCAGTCAGGTAAGCGTCCGACTTTGGCTCAGGTCATGATCTCACTGCTCACGGGTTCGAGCCCCACGTCGGGCTCTGTGCTGACAGCTCAGAGCCTGGAGCCTGCTTTGGATTCTGTGTCTCCCTTTCTCTCTGTCTTTCTCCCTCTTGTACTGTCTCTCTTTGTCTCTCAAAAAATGAGTAAATGTTATAAATAAATAAATAAATAAACAAACAAACAAACAAAATTAACTGCTTGTTTGCTTTGGACTGGATTAGCACATAAGCAAAAAAAAAAAGTTAAAAGTTCTTATTTAAGACTTTTTAACCTTTTGCAATTTGTACATACTAGTGATTTGCAAATCCTTAGTGGAGTATACAATTATGAAAGCAATCTTTCTTTGCGGGGATCATCCCAACAGAGGGATATGCTCTGCGAGGACCTGGCTCATGCCACCGAGCAACTGAACAAGCTCACCGAGGCCTCGAAGAAGCACTCAGAGCTGCTGCAGTCTGCCCAGGAGGAGATGGCCAAGAAGGAGGCCCTGATCCAAGAACTTCAGCACGAGGTGAGGTCCAGTGCCGCGGCTCATTCTCTCTGTATACAGCAAGGTGGGCCAACAGGGCACTTAGGTGGTCAGGCTGCGCTGCGGGCTCTGAACAACTTGGTTGCTCACGTGTGTTCCGACTTGCTCGGCTGCCTCTCTGCCCACCCTCGGCCCCCTGACAACGTGCCAGCAAGTTCTAACCTCTGGGGCAAGGTTATGGCCGACTTGAATCCTCCTCTTGGCTGCTGTTTTACATTTTATTTTCCTCAAACGACCCTTTGATTACCAGCGAAGCTTTAAAAAGTTGTTTTTAGGAGCACCCGGGTGGCTCTGTCAGTTAAGCGTCCGACTCTTGATTTTGGTTCAGGTCATGATCTCACGAGGGTTAGATTGAGCTCCGCATCGGATTCCGTGCTGAGTGTGGAGCCTGCTTCAGATTCTCCCTCTCCCTCTCTCTCTGCCCTTCCTCCGCTCATGCTGTCTTTTCCTCTCAAAATAAGTAAACATTAAAAATGTTTTTTAAAAAAAGTGTAAATAAGTCTGTGGGAGAGAGGGAGAGGGGAGGGTTGTAGCAGCAACCAGCGTTTACAGATGTGAACGGCAGCCGCAGGGTCGACAGCTACGGACTGTGAGCATTGCTGTGGTTTGGGTTGGTTTTAACACCTTACTGCTTTTCAAGCAGTATTTAATGAAAGCCTGAGAAAATAATGTGAAAAGTCTGTATCCTCACACCTTGGGAAGTTTGTCTGTTCTAACCGGGCCATGTGCCCAGTTCTAACTTGCCACCTTCATCTGTTCGATTTTCTCAGCTAAACCAGAAGAAGGAGGAAGTAGAACAGAAAAAGAATGAATATAACTTCAAAATGAGACAGCTCGAACACGTAATGGATTCTGCTGCCGAGCATCCCCAGGTACCTGTGCTCTGGGGGACATGGAACGGTTTCGTGAGGGATTGCAAGTGTGGACATTACTAAGACTGTAGCTTTGTGTTTTTATAGAAAGAGATTTTCGCCAGTACCTTTTCTGCTCTTTACTTGATAAAAAGGTACTGGTGTTTTATTTGTTTCACCTGCACAGGAATTAGAATGACAGGCTGAATAGCTAAGTGTTTTCATTTGAAATGAAATCTTTATAAAATATCACTTAATCAGGTGTTTGGATGGAATTTAATTTTATTTTAGAGCCCTAGAACACCACCTCACTTTCAAACACACTTGGCAAAACTCCTAGAAACCCAAGAACAAGAGATAGAAGACGGAAGAGCGTCTAAGGTTTCTTTGCAACACCTTGTCACAAAGCTAAACGAAGACCGAGAAGTCAAAAATGCTGAAATCCTCAGAATGAAGGTAACTGGGTCATCTTTTTCAAAAAAAATCTTTTAAAAGAAACAGTATCCAAAATCAACAAAAGAAACAGTATCTTTCATGGTTACTGAGGGTACAAAATTCAACAGGCACAGAACTAAATAAAGGGCAGGCAGAAAAGACTTCCTCTCCCCGCCGACTGCAGACTACCTGGCTGACGGTCCCTGGAGGCTCTCACGGTAGCCCCATTTCCATATAACCAAGTCTGCAGCCGTCATCTCCCTGTTTCTACGATGGTGTCAAACACAGGCTGTGCCAGCTACTCTGATCACAGTGCCGCCTGACTTACATCCTTGCCAGTTTCATAGCTAAATACGCTGTCTTGCTACGGTTATAAATTTGTATTTTTCTCATTAAGAATAAGATGGAGGGGCACCTGGGTGGCTCAGTTGGTTGAGCGTCCGACTTCAGCTCAGGTCGTGCTCTCACAGTCCGTGAGTTCAAGCCCCACGTCGGGCTCTGTGCTCACAGCTGGGAGCCTGGAGCCTGCTTTGGACTCTGCGTCTCTCTCTCTCTCTGACCCTCCCCTGTTCGTGCTCTGTCTCTCTCTGTCTCAAAAATAAATAAACATTAAAAAAAACTTAAAAAGAAAAAAGAGTAAGATGGAGCACATTTTGTTTCTCTGACCTATATCCTTCGCCCGTCTTGCTATCATTGGACTTTCCCTTAACAATTTGTAGGCATTCTCTGTGTATTCTAGAGATTCACTTTTGTCTCAGGTAGTTAATAATCTTCTCTTGTTTGCCATTCCTTTAAACTTCTGTTTTACTTTTTTTTTTTACTCAGGGACTTGGGGTTATGGTGATTGTGCACAGGGAGAGTGTGTTTCGAGGAGTATCGAGTAGAGGGAGGTGTGTGGTGTGGAGGTGTGGACGGGTGTGGGTGGAGTAGATAGGATGCTTCACAGAAGATCGCATTTAGGCTGTGAGGCCTTGGCTCTGGAGCGAGGTTTTGTTCAGGAACAGAATTAGCTTCCTGTAACCAAGTGATGTGAAGTATGCAAAGATAGTCTCTCAAGCTTCGTTCCTCGTGGAGGGGATCACTCCTTGCCTTTTTAATTAGGGCAGCTCTCAATCTGTTGAGGAATGTGGCTGTTACCCAGATTGGCATGATTTTAGTACTCAGAGGAAATTGGGTCAGCTTAAAAGAAATCAGACAATGGACAAGGAGAAGTAAATGGAAAAGGACACCCCTTGCAGACAAGCATTTATTTCTTCTGGATGGTTATGCCCGTGATTTTCAAATTAGAGCTCACTTGAGGATTTTGAGCGATGGCTGTGGCACATCAGTTGCACACTGTGTACAACATTGTTCCATCCATTATGCTGTGCTCACCGCAAGTGTAGTTACCACCTGTCACCATACAACGTTTTTACAGTATTACTGACTCTATTCCCTATATCAGTTTTATTTTTAATTAGAATTTATTAAATAGAATCAAATAGAACGTTTATCAAAGTATGGACTTTTGGCCGTCATTTTTCATAAAGGCATTTTAATGAATTGTGTCCTATTGATAAGAGACTATGTTTAACACCCTGTGGGTATGAAAATCCCCAAAAGCTTGTCGTAGTCTACTTGTTATCCAGCGACACCCAGTGCAGTGTTCTGTGCATAGGAAGGGGCTAAAAAGATGAATATGTGTCTCATTTGTGGCCTTGGGGAGCAAAATAACACCTCCTACAACGTGTCTTCTAAAAAGACATGATTTGCTGTCTTCTTAGGAGCAGTTGTGTGAAATGGAAAACCTCCGCCTGGAAGCTGAGCAGCTAAGAGAAAGGAACTGGCTCCTGCGAAGTCAGCTGGATGATCTTGAAAGGGAAAAGCACAAGAGGTGAGAAAGAGCCACCAGAACTCTGTGGGCTAAATCTTGGCCTGCCCGTGTACAGTTAGTTAGAAAGCGGTTGAAATTGGTTTCACGGCATGCGCAGCGTTCACCCCCAGTCCAGGGGGTGCTCTGTCAGTTGCTTTGGAGTCAGGTCTGATGAGGGGGTCGCTTTTTTGAGTGGGAGAATAGGCCTTCATGGTATCACCTACTCTGTTAACCTTCGCGTTGTTGTAGAGCTATTGAAAGGAATTTGAAGCCTGTGAAAAATTTGAACCAAACTGTCTACTTCTATTTTAAGAAAAGGGGGTTGGGGTGGGGAAGCAACAGAGAAAGTTCAAGAGGGCCAGCAGAAAAAGGGAGGATTTCCTACCAGTTTCTTTGGCTTCGTGACTCATGGTCCAGGGAATGCTCCTGCGCAGGAAGGAGCTTTACTGAGGAGCATTTCCTTGGGTTTGGGTACCTCTGTGCAGGTGGTTTGCCTTTAGCCAAGACACTTTCTAGTTGTATTTGCTAGTGACAGGGCAGTATGTCCCAGGCAGCTAGGCTTTGTCCTATCGCTGACACTTGAAAGTCCTGTGACTTTGGGCACAATTTTTGACTTCTAGTGACTTAGTTTCCTTAGCCATCAAATGAGGAAAATGATAGCTCTCTCACAAGGTGTTTTAAACACCAAAAATAACATGTATAAAGTGCCGGTTACAGTGATTGGCAGAAGGGAGTCAGTCAATAAATGGCAGATATTAGGTATACAAGGCGGAATTATGATCCTGCCCTTCTGTGAACTTTTCTGAGTGAGGGCTTAGAGACGAGGGTGACCAGGAAAATCGTATAGCAAGTTGAAGTGAAGCAGAGAGAGGTCTCCATTTGGGATGAAGGCCCTTACTGAATTCAGCTTCCCAGATTAGGGGTGCCTGCTGTTCCTGCTGCTGCCAGCAGGTCTCGGGCAGACACTCTCCCCTCCTGCAGTTCCCCTTCCCTGCCCGGAAGTGGGCCTGAGATGCTCTGTCCAAAACCTAACAAAGACAACAGATACTGGAAGGCGGTAGTGGTGGCTGTGCTGACAGTCCTTTCCTAAATGCTTCAGGTTTCAGTGAGCATCGGACATGCTCATTTTAGTAGCGCCCCTCCCGGGGATTTCACTTCCCTTTCCAGGTGATTCCAATGCAGGTAGTCCGCAGCCTGGCCACATGCTCCCCACCAACCCCTCCCCCTACCCCCAATAAAGAAGAACATTGTACTTGGTACATTGTCTTTTATCAAGAGCTAGTTTGAACATGGAAGATAGAATGTTCCTAGCCCATTTATAAAATCACAGGTAAAAAATACTTTATTTCGGGGCGCCTGGGTGGCTCAGTCGGTTAAGCGTCCAACTTCGGCTCAGGTCATGATCTCGCAGTTTGTGAGTTCGAGCCCCACGTCGGGCTCTGTGCTAACAGCTCAGAGCCTGGAGCCTGCTTCAGATTCCGTGTCTCCTTCTATTTCTGCCCCTCACATGCTCATGCTCTGTTTCTCTCTGTCTCTCAAATAAATAAATGTTAAAAAACAACAACAACAACAACAACAACTTTATTTCATAGCCACATGTCCCTTATGAGGAGCCATACAGAACCTCCTTCCTGAAAGATTAGAGTGGGAGAAAACTGTGACTCTGGGGTCGGATCCAGCCCACAGCGCGTTTGGTAAAGACAGTTTTATTGGATCATAGTCACGCTGTTTCATTTCAATACTGCTGTGGCTCCTTTTGCATTACAGCAGCCACGTGGAATAGTTGTGTCAGAGACCCCACAGCTCCCAAAGCCTAGCACATTTTGTCTGGCCCCGGACAGGAAAAAGTTTACCCACTTTTAGAGTAGAGCATAGAAAACACTTCCCTAATGATTCCGGGCGTTTTCCTCACTTGAGGTCTCATTACCATTTCTGTCTAGGCTGCCAGATTCATTAAATGAAAGAAACTACTGGAGCTTCTGCTTTCTTTCAAGAAACGATCTTTTCCTCATCAGTGAGAAATATTTCTAGAGGAGCCTGTGGCATTCAGGCAGCTTCTCCTTGGGGGATGTCCCCCTGGTCCAGGAGCTGCCCACAGACACTCAATTTATGATCCTGCCCTGGTCAAGCTTACAGGGAATGAACTCACATTAATCAAATTCACATGATACTGATGCATCGTCCAGAATGTAATTTTCTTTATATAGAGGAGCATTCCTTTTCCTTCAAGAGATTTATGTCTGGGGCTCAGGGAGTCCCCTTCCTGGTGTCAGCATACATGGGATGCCAGAGTGTCATCAGAAAATTGCCAGCTGACCATGAAATCCAAGCAGATGGAGTGTTGGGGCTCCATGTGCCAGGCCGGCCCAAGGTACCCTCCCCATACCCAGAGATGCCCCCTCCCAGCTGATCACCAGACTTCTGGACCACCCATCTCTCAGCCCCTTTTGCTCACATTTGAGCCTCATAAGATACCATTCTTGGCTAAATTTCTACTTTACTTTCAGCCAAGCCTTGATTAGATTCCCTGCTCTGTTCACCTCATTTTTTATGAGGGGCATCCTGAATTCATGGGAGGTGCCTTATTTCATCCCCATATATCAGTCACATTTGTGAACTGTGCTAACTTGACCTAATCACCAGAGTTAGCTTTTCGTTGCAGAATTTGGCATTGCTGCATACAATAGATATGAAATTGCTACTCGAATATGCTTAACAGTGTTTCCCCTTCCTCCCTTTCTCATCTATGCAGCCAACAGAATAATCCAGGTCATCAACAACTGAAGAATGAACAAGAAGAAATGATCAAAGAAAGACTTGCTAAGGTACAATTTTTTTTTTTTTTTACATAATAGTTGTTTTTCTTGTCCAAGAAATGCTTTTATACTTAGCATTTGTGGTTATATGTTTTTTAGAAACCATTTTTACTTTTGAAACTTGTTTTTTCTGTATTCCCACTGTTAAGATTGATACCATCAGTTTTTAGACATCACTGATAATCGAGAGCGAATTTGTCTTCCTGTGTTTCCAGTTAGTCTGCTGCTCGGTTGTCTGCACACAGTTTTGCATTTAGAATAGAAGGAAGTTTTGGGCATCTTTGTGAGGCCTCCCAGGGCACAGTTCATGAGTCTTAGAGACATGTGCTCCCTTTATGGGTGCGCAGTTGGGATATTAGAAAAAGATGTTGGTTTAATTTCATTATCATGAGGGAGATGAACTGCTTACTTTCAGTCTTTTTCTTAGCAACAGTAAAAACTTAAGCCATCTTTTTTTTTTATCTTATTACAGAATAAATTAGTTGAAGAGATGCTGAAAATGAAAGCAGAGTAAGTGCACTCTTTCATAATTGAAGTTCTTGTTGGTCTTCTCTTTCTTCTCTCAGGGAGGAAATACTTCCTGTGTCCACAAGGTAGGTGACTTCTTGCCTTCTGCAGTAGTATGTGGACACGACACAGCAGGTGTTTTCCTAAACACCACTTGCTCATGGGGCTCCTCACGTGAAGCCATTCCAAACAAATTCTTAAAGAAGTAAGTGTCACGAAAGGCTTAGTTTCTCTTGAGTAGTTGATGAATCTTCTCCTCGTGGATGGTGAGAACAGTATAACTGACCCGGTTACTCTTTCACGCCATCTGGTTTCCTCTGATTTAAAACCTTGAGGCCCGGGGAGCCTGGGTGGCTCAGTCGGTTAAGCTACCGACTTGGGCTCAGGTCATGATCTCACAGTCCGTGAGTTCGAGCCCCGCACTAGGCTCTGTGGTGACAGCTCGGAGCCTGGAGCCTGTTTCAGATTCTGTGTCTCCCTCTCTGACCCTCCCCCGTTCATGTTCTGTCTCTCTCTCTGTCTCAAAAATAAATAAACATTAAAAAAAAAATTTTTTTTTTAATAAATAAATAAATAAATAAATGTCCTACTTCAGGTCATGATCTCATGGTTCGTGGGTTTGAGCCCCACGTTGGGCTCTGTGCTGACAGCTCAGAGCCTGGATTCTGTGTCTCCCTCTCTCTCTGCCCCTCCCCTACTCTCTCTCACTTGCTTGCTCTCGAAAATGAATAAACATTAAAAAAAAATTAAAAAAAAATTAAAAAATAAAACCTTGAGGCCCCCTGAGACCCACAGATCAATACTCTTGATTTCTTCTTGTCTTGACTTTGGGTCTCTTTACATGTGTTCTGTAAACAGGATTTTTAGTTTATTCATACAGTTTTCATATTTATGTAATCTTATAAAGTGCCTCATTCTTTTTTTTTCTTAATTATTTATTTTGTGAGGGGAGAGTGCAAGCGAGGGAGGGGCAGAGAGAGGGGGACAGAGGATCCAAAGTGGGCTCTGCACTGACAGGCTGACAGCAGTGAGCCTGATGTGGGGCTTGAACTCACAAACTACAAGATCATGACCTGAGCTGAGTCGGACGCTCAACCGACTGAGCCACCCAGGGGCCCCATAAATTGCTTCATTTTTTTGATGAACAAGATATACTGTATTTTCTGTCAAGTTCAAAATAAGTATACTCGTTGGTGTTAAATCAAATGGTAAAACATTAGAAAGATAGTGTACCCTGAATAGATATTCATCTGGAACAGAGGCCCTCAAACATTTTCACTTGTATATACCTCTTAAGAGATTTTTGGAACACCATATACCCCCTTGCACATTTTTGAGTTGATTTCATTGAAATCATTGAAATTTTTCGTTGAAAGGATGGAAGTTCCCTCATACTGAAAATAGTGCCATTTAGGAATAAAGATCTCGGCATCAGGATGGCCAAGCGGTCTAAGGCACCAGCCTCAAGCTCCTGCTTCTCCTGGTCAGCGCTTCTGGTCTCCACATGGAGGTGTGGGCTCGAATCCCACTTCTGACATGTCTCCATTTTTGTTCCAGCCATTGTCCTATCAAAAGTCTCACCTTGAACTGGCCATAGAAATAAAGCTCAGGTGGTGTTCTTTTAAAAGTATCCAACTGACTTGCTACTTTCTATCCATTTAACAACACAGGAATAAATCCCCGAACTTAAAATTGTACATCGTTCCTTTTCCTTTCAGACTGAGTTTCCGTACCATACCTACACAGAATTATATCCTAATTTAACATATTGTTTGGAAAATTTTTTGTACCCTTGGCAACAGAAATATTTATATAAGTGGGAAATAATTTGTAAGTGTTTTTTATTTATATGGCTCTAGTGCTGTCTTTTTTCCGGATTGAGTATTCATTACAATTATTACTCACAGTGTCCTAAATTTATTATAAGTTTTTATAAATAATTAGTATACCTGGTAAAATTTCACTGGAAATGCATATCCCAGTGCATTTCATTTTAGTGCTCTTGCTTCAATGAGCTCATTTTTCTGTTATACTTAATTCTGGAATGAGACCATATTCAGTATCAATTCTATTCCTACTTTCTGTTTTTACAACTATATGTGCTGAGAAATCTCATTCACATAGTAAGTAAATGACAGCAGAAGAAATTTTGTTAGAATCCTGTCATACAATTAATTATTTGAGCTCCAAGTTAGTACATCAAAGATTATATAATCTGTCATCAAAAATTCTTTTTAGTGATCAGCTGACAAAAACTACCTATCTTGTGAAATCTTTGTTACCCAGTCATCTGTTTTATAGCATCAAAGAGTGTAGATGTGGAACAGAGCTCGTTTCATACTTGGATCATACATACAGTTCAGGGACTGGCTCCCAGACAGTTTGTTGTAGAGCTAGGATAGAAATACTGATCACTTACAGGATCTATGAGAATCCAGCTGTATAGTGTGTAGAATTGTGGCTATTTTAGAAATAATGTCCATTTTAGACCTTCTAGCAAAAAGAATAAAAGCTGTGTAAGTTGGCACGTGATTTATTTCATAATCTAGTGGCCAAGAGTCTCGAGTGATACATTGTCTCTAGAAGATACTGTGTGCGAGAGAAGCACGCACTAGAAAATGGCACACCCGGTTTTCTCGGTCCCAACCCACAGCAGTGATTTTTACCATAATGTTATTATCTATTTGTGTATGTGAGGCTCCTTTAAAAAGCTATAAGGAAACCAATTCCCAGCTAAAAGTGGTGTAGGCACGAGATGTTGAATTTCATACCACAAGCAGTCTGGAGGTGCATTGACTCACTAATGCCATCAGGGACCCATACCCTTACCATTCTTTTGCTTTTGGCACCCTTGCTTGTGCCCTCTTTGCCACGAGATGGCTGCCATAGCCCCAGATGTCATCAACAAGAGGATCCCGGCTTATGGTGAGATGGGCTCAAAAGGGCTTTCTTTTGTCGGGGGAAAAGCTCCTAGTAGCTCCCAAGAATCAGCCTGTGCTTCATGGACAGAATGAACACTTCCAGCAAGCTGAGGAAACCAGTACCTGGCAGTGGGGTGGAGAGATCCATGCTTAGTTTAGACCAGTTACTTTTTTTTACCAACCCTTGGGAACTCGGTGTGCTTCTCCTTTTTTTTTTTTTCTCCTTTTTCCCCACATAAAGTGAGTTCTTATAAGCAAGGAAGTAAGGGAATGGCCCTTGCAGCAGGGTCTGCCATGCCTCACAACCTTTTCATCAAACTGGAGCAAAATACACAAGACAAATGGAGAACAGCTCCAAGTGAACTGGGGGAAAGGTCCGTGCCCTCCGCCCCCTGCTATTCTTCTGAGGTTTCACAGAGTGTAGTCTGAAAACACTGCTCCTGAAATTAGTTGGCCTTAAGTGGTATATTAAATCTGAGTATTATGTCATTAAATAATCCTTCTATTCCACATGCATAAAAATACAACAAGAAGTATTTGTTTCTTTTGGGAAGCCTCTAGGATTCACACAATTTTATTAAAACAGTGAAATTCTATAGAACTCCATGATAACTTTGTTCCTCATGTTCCTTTTCAAAAGTGTATAAATTCTAAATAGCACATCCTTGAAGAAATGACTAAGGTCCCATGGTCTGAGAACCAGTTTTTAGAATCAGAAATGATTAAGATAGGGGCGCCTAGGTGGCTCAGTCAGTTAAGCGTCCGACTTCAGCTCGGTCATGATCTCCAGTTCGTGAGTTTGAGCCCTATGTTGGGCTCTGTGCTGACAGCTCAGATTCTGTGTCTCCCTGTCTCTCTGCCCCTTCGCTGCTCGTGCTCTGTCTCTCAAAAATGCATAAACATTAAAAAAAATGATTAATATATGGAGCCTTGAATAAACGATGCAGACCGTCATAATACTTAAATTACATTTGCTCCAGATGGGCTGAATCCAAAAGTTTACCTTTTAAATTTTCGTTATTTAAGAAATAGTTTGAGGAGTTTTCCAAAATGAAAGTCTTTGGTAAAGTAACAACAACAAAGCCTATCTGCAGCCCTCGCTATCTCCCTAGGCTGTCAGTAGGGGAGGGCTGAATAATTTGTGACGCTTTCAAATCAAAATTCTGGGCTTGGGTGAAAAATGTCTAATTTGAATACTGTTGTAATTATGTTCCTTTGGAATACCACAAAGTGATATTTGTTGCTACAGCCTAGAGGAAGTCCAGAGTGCCCTTCAGAACAAAGAAATGGACTGCCTTAGAATGGCTGAGGAAGTTGAACGGACCAGAACTTTGGAATCCAAAGCATTCCAAGAAAAGGAACAACTGAGATCAAAGCTGGAAGAGTTGTACGAAGAAAAGGAGAGAATATTCCAGGTGCATTTGTGCGTTGGTTTTTTGCATATAGTTAGGACACGTGTAGGACCACACGTCCTGTGGTTCAGAGCTACTCTAGCACACGTGGAGATGTCTGGTCATGAAACCTGGGAACCCGGGCCCTCTAATGCCCTGTGCTCTTGGAAGGCATGAAATAATGTTGTTGTAAGAGAAAAATTAAGAGCGGTTCATTTTCCCCTCCCTGGATTGATCTGCCTGCAGGAGATGGAAATGTTAAGGAAGCAGGTGGAGAGTCTTGCTGAGGAAAATGGAAAGTTGGTAGGTCACCAGAACCTCCATCAGAAGATTCAGTACGTGGTGCGGCTGAAGAAGGAGAATGTCAGGCTCGCCGAGGTAAGCTCTGGAAATTATTCTAAAGAAACTCAGTCAGGTTTTAGAATGAGTGTGTAATTAAAGTTTAATCATTGAATCACTTAACTGTTTTTTGGGGGGGAACTTAGAATTAAACAAAAGAAAAAATCAGTCATTGTCATTTCCAAGCATCATTCAATCCGTTATACTCTTACACATCAGCTTCTCGTTTAACATTTAGTAGTTTACGAATTGAAAATTGTCATCTTAATTTGACATATAAACTTAATGAATGCAAAGAATATCTTCCTGTAAGTCTTAGAGCCTGAATTTTTTTTTTTCTTTTCCTTTTTTAAAAAATGTGTTCCCTAGGAGACCGAAAAGTTGCGTGCTGAAAATGTATTTTTAAAAGAAAAGAAAAGAAATGAATCGTAAGGATCTCGGTCAACTACGTAGGCATCACCTCTTGGGAGACTTTCTTCTTGCAAAAAGTAAGACCTACACTTGTGCATTTAACAGAGCCGAATTAAGAGCATGATTCCTGCGTGTGGGGCAGCAGGGCTGACATTCAAGTTCTGCATCCACACACACCCTGTGGCAGTGGGCTTAGAAGTTACCACCCCATTTCAGAGCTTTAAATCGACTGTAAATACTGGGAAAACCTTTTGCCTTTTTAAAATAAAAACCTGTAGCTAAGGTTTGCAGTGGGTGTTGGCCGGGTCATTTCTTCCTTAGATGCTATCATACTCTCCTCGGAAGCCTGTAGCAGAAGCTCTAACAATATGTGGTGGTTTCAGGACTTGCCATGAGGCTCATGTTCACGTAGCATGTATGAAAGGCAAACTTGTTTAATATAGGTTATTTTGGGGGCGCCTGGGTGGCACAGTCGGTTAAGCGTCCGACTTCAGCCAGGTCACGATCTCGCAGTCCGTGAGTTCGAGCCCCGCGTCGGGCTCTGGGCTGATGGCTCAGAGCCTGGAGCCTGTTTCCGATTCTGTGTCTCCCTCTCTCTCTGCCCCTCCCCCGTTCATCCTCTGTCTCTCTCTGTCCCAAAAATAAATAAACGTTGAAAAAAAAAAAAATTAAAAAAAAAAAATATATAGGTTATTTTGTATTCCTACTTTAATCTCATGAGCATTTTTTTTATGACTGTAAATATGGCCAGTTTTCAAAATGTAATAAAATCCCTTAAACACAGTTTCGTAAAGTGATTTACATTGTTCACTTAGGAAAGCTGAATTAAAGGCTTGTTCGTTCAACTTGTACTTAATGAGCGTCCGTCTTCCGCCTGGCACTGGTTGTCAGTGAACACAGCAAACAAAGCCTGCTGTCCCCCAGGAACTTCTGTGTGTTAGCACTTCATTCCTTTTTGTTGTGAATATCTCATTGAAAGGATAGGCCACATTGTATTTACTCACCATTTGATGAACATCTGAGCCGTTGGCAGTTTGGGGCTACCCTGAATAATGTGGCTATAAATATTTGTATAGAAGTCTAGGTGGTGACTTATGTTTCCTATTTGTTGAGTAGACACCTAGGAGTGGAATTGCCGCTAAGTTTGTGTTTAGCTTTTTAAGACGCCAGTTTACTTTTCCAGATGTGCTGTTTGGTTGCACCATCTATGTTCCCACCAGCAGGGCGTTCAGTTTCTCCATGTCTTCAGCCCTTGTTCTGGTCAGGTTTCTTACTGTAGCCATCCCGGTGGGGTGCAGTGGCTCATCATGTAAACGTTCTCCTAATGACTAATGATACTAAGCATTTGTTACATAGAACACGATACTCAGCAATAAAAAAGAGGCAAACTGACAAATGCCACAACATAAGGAACCTCAAAAAGTGAAAGAAGACAAACCCAAAAGATTGAATACTGTATGATTCCATTTATGGGAAAGGTCCAGAAAAGGCAACATTATAGAGATAGAAGGCAAACCCGCGGTTGCTGTTGGCTGGGGATGGGAGCGGGTGACTGTATGGGCAGGAGGAAACTTTTTGATAGGGGGGAAATGATTTGGTTTGTTGTGATGATTGCATAGCTCTGTAAGTTTACTAAAAATTAAACTATATTCAAAATGGTTTCATTTTATGGTTTGTAGATTATACCTCAATAAAGCCAAGGAAAAACAATTTAAAAAATTAATGCTTAGGGGCGCCTGGGTGGTTAAGCGTCCGACTTCAGCTCAGGTCATGATCTCACAGTCCGTGGGTTCGAGCCCCGTGTCGGGCTCTGTGCTGACAACTCAGAGCCTGGAGCCTGCTTCGGATTCTGTGTCTCCCTCTCTCTTTGCCCCTCCCCTGCTCATGCTCTGTCTCTCTCTGTCTCAAAAATAAATAAAAACATTAAAAAAAAATTAGTGCCTAGTTGAATTCTCAAGGAGTAATAGTAAATCCTTGAGAGCCAGAAACAGAAAAAGAATTAAAATTCATGCAGGGGGCACCTGGCGGGCTTGGCTGATGGAGGATGCAACTCTTGGCCTTGGGGCTGTGAGTTCAAGCCCCGCGCTGGGTGAAGAGATTACTTAAAAATAAAATCTGAATAATAAAATTCTGTGTAAGGTAGAGAGTAGAAACTGAGAACGCCCTGAAGGTGGAGAAGGGTTGGAATATTGAAGCTGGTACTAAAGAGGCTTGGGTCTCAACTCACTCACCTATAGGAATGTCTGGGGGCTGCTAGAACAAATTACCACAAAAGGGGGGGGGGCTGAAAACAAATTGATTCATAATTTCTGGAGGCTAGAAGTCCCGAAATCAAGGTGTGGCAAGGCCGTTCTCTCTGAGGGAGCATCTGTTCCGTGCCTTTCTCTTAGCTTGCGGTATTGACAGCAGCGCTGACATTCCTTGGCTGGTAGATGCATCACACCAATCTGCCTCCCTTATCACATGGTGTTCTCCCTGTGACTCTGTCTCTTATCAGGACACCAGTGAAATTAGGGCTCATGCTAATGACTTCTTAATTTGTCTACATCTGCAATGGATTCCATTTCCAGTAAAGGTCACATTCAGAGGTGTGGAGGATTAAGATTTAAACGTATCTTTTTGGGGTGGGGAGGGGGACACAATTCAGCCTATAAATAGCCGTTATCAGGATTATCTTTGCCTTAATTTGAGCCACAAAACAAACCCCCCTGTGAGAGAGGGGGGCAAGGAAGGACTTCATGAAAAACTTTCTGAATGGAAAAAAAAATACTACTGAACAGTTCAGTGTGAAATCATACTAAATAAAAAAGGCTCATACAGATTACATAAACTATTTTTAACATGTGCTATATATAAAACTATGCATAGAAAGTACTCTAATAATATTTAAACATTTAAGTGCATAGGAAATTAGAAGTAATGTTAATCCTGGTTATCTGACTGGAGTGAATATGGATGATTTACTCTATAGTCAAAATCCATCTGCGCCTTTTGATTTCTCAGAAAACCCTAACCCGAGCTCGCCTTCTTCCTGAGTCGTGGAGATCTCTAGCGCCCTCTGCTGAGGAGTCTTTCCACTTTGCGCCTCAATCTGGAAGGTGCAGGTCAATCTCCTGGGGCTCCTGTTGAAATGCAGATTCTGATTCAATGGCAGTTGGGCGGGGCCTGGATTGGGCATTTTTAACAAATTCCCAGGGAAAGCCGAAGCTGGGCAACACTCTGGCAAGGATTGAAACTGCCGGCTCATGGATAGTTAATTCTATAACAGCAACCACACGGTACCGCCGGGGCTTCAGACGCCAGGCCCGGACAGCTCCCGGGTTAACCTAAACTCAACGCCGGAGGCTGGCTGCCCTCCACCCCACCCAGGCTCCCTAGTCTCCGCCCCGCCCCGGCCCTCGACCCCGCCCCTGCCCTGCCACTCTGAGACCCTCCCCGCGCCCTAGTTGGCTGCCCTGATCACGTGAGCGTCGCGTCACGTGAGGCCACCGCCCAATGGCGGCGCGCGCTCGGTCCTGCCGGTGGCTGGTGCCCCAGGAGCCGGGAGAGGTGGCAGCGGGCACCATGGCCGAGAGGCTACAGTCCCCAGGCGGCGCCGTGTGCCCAGCCTCCTACCCCGACGCCCCCGCGGAGTTCCCCCCGCACCTCCAGGCCGGCGCGATGCGGCGCCGCTTCTGGGGCGTGTTCAACTGCCTGTGCGCCGGCGCGTTTGGGGCGCTGGCCGCCGCCTCCGCCAAGCTGGCCTTCGGCAGCGAGGTCGAGCCCGGGGCGCCGCTGCGGCCGGCGGGCGGGTGGGTCCGGGCGGATGGGGGGCGCTGGGGGGGCGGGGTCTGTTCGCCAGGTCAGCTGCCGAGCGCTGCAGTCAGCTGGGGCGGGGGAGCATCCTTCTATTCTAAATCACCTCAAATCCTCGTCCCGTGTAGGCGGTAAGAGACCGGAGCCTCTTCCCTACCAGGGACCTAAACTCTGCCCTCCGACTGGGTTAGTTCGCTTTCCTGCATCCACTCTCTACCTCTCATTTTAAGCCCCTTATGCCTGGACGTTTCTCTCCTCGTAACTCAAGGTGAGAAGCCTGTTGCCCTGCCCATCTTTACTCCGTAATTAACGGGTGTTTTGACCAGTATATACCCTGCTGCCCGGAAAATTGGGAGTTTGGGACACCTAGACATGAGAGGACAGAGAAACATTTTGGACATTCCCATCCCTGATGCCGAGAACTCCTAAACTGCCTCTCCACGCTTGCTGAAGTGTATCTCTGCCCCTCCCATCCCAAGTCACAGGCTCTCCTCTGCTGCTGGAGGGATTTCATCGCATCTGCAACCCAGGGTTAGGTCCTTACCTGGACAGCCTACAGACTGATTCTTGGGGGGGGGGGGGGGGGTCAGGGGGCGGGTAAGCCTGTTTAGGGCCAATCCAGTGGGAACCACTATGCTTGAGGTTAGCGTTCTGTTGGGTGTAATTCTTGAAGTGATGCAAAGTTAGATGAGTGACTCTGAACCATGAGGTTTTCTAGTCTTTTTAGTTGTGCACCAGGCCTTAGTGACTATATAAGCAGACTGCCACTGGCACAAAGAGTGCTTTTGTGAAAATTATACAAAGACACCCTTTCCTTAAGACACTCTTTTTTCAGCAGCTGGAAAACTGTTGTAAGAAATAAGGGCCTGATATTTGGATGGCCACCCCCAGAGGAAGCAGCTCTGTTTGCAGGAAGGTTTTTTTTTTTTTTTTTTTTTTTTTTTTTTTTTAACGTTTTTTTTTTTTTTTTTTTTTTTTTTTTTTTGGGACAGAGAGAGACAGAGCATGAACGGGGGAGGGGCAGAGAGAGAGGGAGACACAGAATCGGAAACAGGCTCCAGGCTCTGAGCCATCAGCCCAGAGCCCGACGCGGGGCTCGAACTCACGGACCGCGAGATCGTGACCTGGCTGAAGTCGGACGCTTAACCGACTGCGCCACCCAGGCGCCCCCGCAGGAAGGTTTCTAACTCAAAATCAAGCAAGGGTGTCTTGCATATTCTTTGTGTAGGAAGCTTAATTTAAGATCCTCTCCTTCAGGCTCTCGCCTTTAAAAAAAAAAAAAAAAAAAAAAAAAAAAAGGGAAAGGAAAAGAAAAAAAGGCCGCGGATTCTCCCAGTGATGTCTGGGATCAGTAGTCAAGTCGGTGGTGGCTTCCCTTCCCACAGCAGGGCTGTGTCCTGATTAAGAGCATGGAGCCACACTGCCTGAGTTTGAATCCTGGTGACTACCACCAGCCTTTGGCTCTTTAGGCAGGTTATGTAATGCCTTAGGTTCTTTATCTGTAAAGTAAAGGTAAGGACTAAATGAGAATGCACTTGAAACGCTTGGCACAGGGCCTGGCACAGAGTGGAAAAAAAAGCTCGAGGATGCCCAGCGGGACTGGCCTGAGTGTCCTGTAGCCTGCATGGGATGGGGTGGGGTGGCGGGGCATGGGCTAATTTATGCTTTACCTGATCCCAGGAAGTGAGGACTCTGCCCCTGGTTTACTCATACGACATACTGACCGATAACTGCTTGGCTGTCTCGCACTGATCTTTTAGCACCAACAAGTGACTGGTGTTCCAGAGAAAGTACTGGTTGTGGCTTAGCAGTTCACTCTTCCCAAGGACACATGGCCGGCAAGATGGCTGAAGAAGTCTCCTTGGGGTTTATTTCAGCTATAAAACGGGTGTGCTGAGCACAGCGTTAAGTGAAGTCTTGTGCAGGAAAGCTCAGGAACGGCCCACCCAGGCCCTGGTGGGATCTCAGAAGGGGCCCAGCTGCTGCCCATCAGGGCCCTGGGTGTGCTGGGAGGAAGGCTGCGGGTCTGCCTTGGCCAAGCGCGGCTGCAGTGACACTCTCTCCCGCAGGTGAACATGGTCTTCTGCATCTTAGGCATTATCGTGATGGCCACCACCAATTCTCTCATGTGGACGTTCTTTAGCCGGGGCCTCAGTTTCTCCATGTCTTCGGCCATTGCATCTGTCACGGTGACTTTTTCAAACATCCTCAGCTCGGTGAGTAGCCTGAGGGTACAGTCAGTACCCCTGTCCCAAACCTGGGTTCTGGGAGGGTCCCGGGTGAGTTGGGGAACCCACCCTCCCAGATAGGAGGAAAGACAAGAGCTGAAGCAGAGATTGGGCTGTGGCTTGAGCCCTGGTGGCTGCTCCTCTGATCTCGAACTTGGTAGAATCCTCAAGTGTTAGCTGGGAGTGAAGGCCAAGTGTAAAAAAAAAAAAAAGCCCACCTGCCTGCTGCCCCTTCAGGCTGCAGCCCTCATGCTGATGTCTCTGTAACCTCTGTGCAAGCTGTCTCCTAGGGGTCTGTAAACTTGAGCGTGAGACGTGGAGGGTGGACGCTCTTTCCTCCGACAGCCTGATGTCAACCAGGTGGGGCTGAGCCCAGTCAGTCCTGCCGTCGAGGGAGGGAGGACGTGGCAGGCCTGTTTGGATCAGCAAACACCAGGCGCCAGCTGTGTGCTGGGCCTTCGCTGCTGGCCTCTGCGAATCTTTCTTGTGCACTTTGCTCGGGGCCAATGCTGCAAGGAAGGTACACTCCCCCCACCTCTCCGGGCGAGCCAGAAATGGATAGTGCCTTGCGGAAGGTGACAGCTGGGTTTCAGGCTCCAGACCTCCAGCTCCAGACCTTTCCTCCTGCCCCGGGAGGGAAGTCAGGCACGGGGGGAGTGAGGTTGTGCCTGCCCGCTGTGGTCAAGTCCTGCGGGCACGTGTCTACTTGGCCTCACAGCGGTCTCTGTCCCACAGGCCTTCCTGGGCTTTGTGTTGTATGGAGAGTGCCAGGAGGTCTTGTGGTGGGGAGGTGTGTTCCTCATCCTGTGCGGACTCAGCCTGATCCACAGGAAGCTGCCACCAAGCGGGAAGGCCCCTCCACACAAGCAACAGTGACATCGGTTGACTGGACGGACCGGCTGGAGAGACAACGTGGAGGCCCGAGGAACGGGCTGGCGTGTGGGGGGACCGCTTCCCAGGGTGATCTGGGTGTGCAGCCATCTGAGCGTCAGCCAGAGGAAGGCGCCCCCAAGGGAAGCAGGCCTCTGACCTAGCAGCCTGGAGTGTGGCCAGCCGGAGCTTCTGGATCAGGAAGGACATCCGCAGTTGTGTTCTGCCCGGAGCCCTGATGACACCCGCACGGTGCTTTTGATTCTCACGCTCCTGGGCCCACCCAGTGCCCCTTGGCAGACGCTGGAGACCCCGGGGTTGGTCTGCTTGGTGTAGGGACTTGAGACCACGCTGTAATCGTAGTCCTGTCGCGTCGCATTGGAATCCGTTGCTGGTGGAGCTTTTTGATGGCTTCACGCCGATGTATCAGGACATCTGTGTGGCCCTTCTGCAGTACGGCAAGGGAAGGGAAACTGGATTAATAAACACTTGTTTTTGTCAGTCAAAGGGAGCAGGTGTGAAATCTTTATTCTTTCCTGCCTTCCCCCCCCCCCCTTTCCTAATTTTTTGGAGTGCGAGGGAGCAGCCTAGGTGAGCTGCAGTTCTTGGAATGGAGTTAGGAGCTGCCCCCGCCTCCCGCCCCCCGGGCCTGGGGCCCATACGCTCTACTGTCTGTGAGCTGGAGCACACGGTTCCTTCCTGATGTCACCCAGGCTGGTGCCCTTCACGTTCAGGAGGGTCTGTCCATTTTCTTGGTACACAAGGAGGAAAACTTGACCTTCCTCTGGGGACCTAGTTTTATTTTACTTGTTGGGAAAGGAAACTGGCCCAGATGCTGCTCCCACACCCCCATTTCCCCTTTAGGCCCCGTCTGTCCTTTGGTTTTCTTTCCCAGATCCCTGTGACTTGTTTGTTTCTTACACAGTGTGTAATTCCTAGTTCAGCGCGGCCTGTGTGCTGCCTCACCTTCTCTTGTGCATAGCTTCACGTGCGATGCTCACCTCCAGTTCTCTGGGGGGCTCCCCTGGTGTCCTAGCGCCCCCTTCAGCTCTCCTGAGGCTGACCACCTCCACGTCTTCTTCAGACATTCCCTGCAGTGGAGAGGGACTTGGTAGTGGGCGGGGGACGAGGCTGTCCCCTCCTTCCCGCCTGCATAGCACCCTCACTGCCCTCCTCTATTGCTCATTGCACAGGTGACAGATGTGCTTCCTAACACTGTTTTGTGGCTCCTACTGAGTGGGATCTGGCATTAGCCCACCTCTCCAGTTCTCTCTCGGTGCCTCCTTAGTACCCGTGCACCTACCCTGTTTGAGTTGCCCCAAATATTCGCATCTCAACAGTTCTCGAGTCCACCGTGTCCAGCCCCGCTTCCATGCTTGGTGTTTTGCAGGAATAGGAAAGCCCATCCTAAAATTCGTATCAACCCTCAAGGGACCCCCGACTCCAAACAGTCTTGAGAAAGGACAGCAGGATTGGAGGACTTACACATCCCTGATTCCACAACTTACAGCAAAGCTGCATAATGAAAACGGGATAGTGACTGGCATACAGACAGGAACCAAGGGTACAGAATAGAGAACCCAGAAATAAGCCATTTGAGAAGACTTGACATTGAATGTCAAGACCGTTCAATGGGAAAAGGCAGCCTCTTCCACAACCGGTGCTGGGAAAACTGGATCTCTGTGTGCAAAAGAGTGAACTTGTGGACCCTTCCTTGTCAGCAGGCGAAGGACTTGAACAGGCATTTCTCCAAAGGAGATCTACAAATGGCCAAGAGGCCCGTGAAAGACGCTCAGCATCATGAGTCACTAAGGAACTGCAAATCTAAACCACAGTGAGATGCCACCTCGTGCCCATTAGGATGGCTATCACAAAACCAAAAATGAAACAAGCAAAACAGAAAATGACAAGCTTTGGTGAGAGTGGAGAAATTGGAGCCCTTGTGCATTGTTGGTGGGAATGTAATATGGTAACAGCCACCATATTGGCAGTTCCCCAAAAAGCTGAACAATTGTGTGAGTCCAGGTCTAGAGAGATACCCCAAAGCACTGAAAGCAGAGACTCAAACAGCTACTTGTATACCAATGTTCATAGCAACACTAACAGTAATCAGAAGGTGGAAACAATTCAAATGTCCCAGCAGCAGAAGGATGGACAAACAAAATACGGTGTATACATACAACAGGTTATTCAGCCTTAAAAACGAACAAAGATCGGGGCGCCTGGGTGGCTCCGTCAGTTAAGCGTCCAACTTCTGCTCAGGTCACGATCTCGCGGTTCGTGGGTTCAAGCCCTACCTCGGGCTCTGTGCTGACAGCTCAGAGCCTGGAGCCTTCTTCCGATTCTGTGTCTCCCCCTCTCTCTCTGCCCCTCCCCTGCTCGTGCTCTGTCTCTCTCAAAAATAAATAAAAACATTAAAAAGAAAAAAAAAGGAATGAAGATTTAACACAGGGGCTACAGCGAAGATGAACCTTGGAAACATTTTGCTAAGTTAAATAAGCCAGACGCAAAATGACGAATATTGTATGATCCCACTTATGTGAGGCATCTAGAACAGGCAAATTCATAGAGGCAGGAAGTACACTGGGGGCTGCTCAAGGACTGGGAGGAGGGAGGATGGGGAGTTAGTGTTTAATGGGGACAGAGCTTCTGTTCAAAAAAGTTATGGAGACGGATGGTAGTGATTGTTGCACAACATTGTGGATGTACTTAATGCCACTGAATTGTAACTTAAAACTGGCAAATGTTACATTAATGTGTATTTGTCCGCAATTGAAAAAACAGGGCAAAACAGAGAAAAGAGGGAATGGTAGGAGGAGGAATTAGAGACAGCTAGTGGTGAAGGCTCATTCAACAAGTTTTTCTACAAAGGGGCAGTAGATGGCAGGGAAGATGGGGACAAGAGAGGGAGGGTTGTTTGGTTTTATTTTTGGTTGTGAGAGGAGAAATAGCATATTTAGGTAGGCTAATGGCAGTGATCTATCAGTGAGAAGACTGAAGGTGCAGGGAAGGAGCTGTTTAAAAAAATTTTTTTTAGTATTTATTTATTGTGGAGAGAGACAGAGACAGAGCTTGAGTCGGGGAGGGGCAGAGCGAGAGGGAGACACAGAATCCGAAGCAGGCTCCGGGCTCCAAGCTGTCAGCACAGAGCTCGATGTGGGGCTCGAACCCACACACAGTGAGATCATGACCTGAGCCAAAGTCAGATGCCCATCCGACTGAGCCACCCAGGCGCCCAGGAAGGGGAGCTGTTTAAAGAACAGTGAGCCTAGGGGCACCTGGGTGGCTCATTTGGTTAAGCATCCAGCTCTTGATTTTAGCTGGGGTCATGATCTCATGGTTCGTGAGTTTGAGCCCCACATTGGGCTCTGCACTAACCATGGAGCCTGCTTGGGATTCTCCCTGTCTCTCTCTCTCTCTGCCCCTCCCCCACTCACACTGTCTCTCGCTCCTTCTCTCTCTCTCTCTGTTTCTCAAAATAAATAAAATAAACCTAAAATAAAAAAAAGAGCACTGAGCCCAAGCTGGAGCGGTGAGCTGGGGTCCGATGCGCAAGTGAGGGTTGGCTTAGCAAGGAATGCAGACATGTCACTGCAGAGGTAGGAACGGCCGTCCGCGGGCAGAAAGCCAGGTAGGTGGCTGGACGTGGTTGGAAGGAGCTCGTAGAAGTTCTTTTCTCAAAGTTCCCCAAACTTTAAGTCATTAAGAAAAAGACAGGACACCTCAAGAGAAAACTGGGCAAGGCATGTGAATTGATAATTCATAGAAGACGAAGATTGAACAGCTCATAAGCAGACACAACGTGTCAATCTCACTGGTAATAGGGAAATGCAAATAAGACCACAGCGAGGAGAAAAGAGAAAGGCATGCCAGAGGCTGAAAATACTTGCAAAACATCTATCCTGTAAAAGACTGGTCTCCAGCGTTGGGGTGTGGGTGGGAGGGGGTTTGTGCTGTGTGAGGCTCCCTTTCTGCAGGGCTTGGTCCAGTAACCTCACCACCCACCTTGCAGGGGTCTGGCGTGCAATGCCTCTCTGGGCTCACAGGAGCAGCACTGCATTTGTTTTTCCAACGCCTCTCGAAGGTCACATCATTCCAGGGACCTGGGCAATGGTGGTAGGCTTGGTTAAATGTTCCTAAAAGAGATGGTGCCATTCACGACATTGAGACACCTGGTTACTATTTAGAGAAAAATAAAGCCGGGTTCCTACCTCATGCCTTATTCCGCCATAAATTCCAGAAGGGTCAAAGATGAAACTGTAAAGGAGAGGAAAATGAAGGCGTGTGTGAAAAGTAATCTTGGCGCGGAGATGTTTCCAAGGAAACAGGAAACCTAGAAACAAAGGGAAAGATAAACCGACTCCATAAAAGTTAAAAAAAAAAAAAAAAAAAAGGATGTGTAGCAAAACTCAGAGTCAGAAGGTAATGAATATTCTGAAGTCTAAAAAGAGCTCCTGTGGATCTATAGGAACGTGACCCACACTCCAAAAGATAAGGGTACAGTATTAGGTAGCCGAGAGTATTCTATGAAAAGATACTCAGTCTTACTTGTGATGGGGGGGGGGCGGGCGGTGGTAATGGAATAAAATTGAAACAACATTGAGATTGCTTATCTATCTATCTATCTATCCATCCATCTATCCATCTATCTATCAGACTGGCCACAATGAAAAGTTTGGGAGTGGCCAGGGTTTGGTTGGTTGGTTGGTTTTTAAAGGCATCTTCCCATCTTTTTATGGGAGCCACTGGCACAGTCTCTGGAAGGCTCTCTCAGCATGTACTGAAATTCCAGGTGTATGTATCCTGTGACCCAGCAGTTGACTTTGGAAGATTTATGTCACAGATGTTGTCACCCGCAAGCGCAAAGACGTGTGCGAGGAAGTGACATATGAGGTCTGGAACAACTTCAAGGCCCACCCAGAGGCAGTAGTGGCCGCTGAAGAGAATGACATCTACTTGGATGGTTAAGAAATCAACTCCAAGGTATGTTTTAGCGGGGGAAGGAAAAGAGAGCTCGTACAGGATGGGATGTTGAGAAAGCTCCCGCTTATGTCAGTAAATGTCTATGGCAGAGGAAACTGGAAAGATACTTTATTTATTTATTTTTAAAAAAAAATTTTTTTAATGTTTATTTTTTTGAGACAGAGAGAGACAGAGCATGAACAGGGGAGGGTCAGAGAGAGGGAGACACAGAACCTGAAACAGGCTCCAGGCTCTGAGCTGTCAGCAGAGAGACCGACGCGGGGCTCGAACTCACAGACTGTGAGATCACGACCTGAGCTGAGGTCGGACGCTTAGCTGACTGAGCCACCCAGGCACCCCTGGAAAGATACTTTATACTGGTGGCCTCTGGAGAGAGGGTCTGAGGGTCTGGGGTGGGAGAGACTTAGTTTTTACAGTGGGTATTGATCACTTTCCATCCTGTCTGGAATCTCTTTGATTCCCAAATAAGAGGATTCAGGGGGCGCCTGGGTGGCTCAGTCAGTTAAGTGACCGACTTCGGCTCAGGTCATGATCTCAGGGCTCGTGAGTTCAAGCCCTTGCGTTGGGCTCGCCGCTCTCAGCACAGAGCCTGCTTCGGATCCTCTGTCCCCCTTTCTCTCTGCCCCTCCCCTGCTTGCGCTCTCTCAAAAATAAATAAAACATTAAAAAAATCATTCTAAAACACCCCAGGATCTCCGATAGATAGCAGAGTTGGCAGTGGCCCCTGCCTCTTCCCAGTGGGACAAACAGGTGAAGCCACTTGCCCCAGATCGCCCACGGCAAGTGAGCCCTTCCATCTGAGGCAGAGCCCGGCAAGGGCTAAGCAGGCAGCAGCA
This sequence comes from Lynx canadensis, assembly GCF_007474595.2. NCBI lineage: Eukaryota > Metazoa > Chordata > Mammalia > Carnivora > Felidae > Lynx > Lynx canadensis. Next base: position 14,727,451 of record NC_044304.2, read on the forward strand.
AAGCAGATGGGGACACGTGACACGACACGTGTGGCAGAGGCCCCGGCAAAGTGTTTCACAAGAGGGAGGCCCGGTTCCCTCAGGGGGATCAGGGAGGGCACGGAGAGCAGGGGGCACAGGAGAGTCATCCACGTTGAGCAGAAAATTAAACCTGGGAATTCGGGGCAGAGGAGGCCTTGAGGCCTCCCCGGAAGGGGAGGCAGATGGGGAGGCAGCTGGGGGGGGTGGAAAGGCTGCAGATCTTGGGGCCCCAGGAACCAGAAGGCAGGTGAGGAGCCTTGAGGGTGGGCATTGGGCCGGTGCCTCACTGATGCTGCCTTGCACCGTTCACCAATTATTCGGCAGGTTTTAGGTTTTTTACCCCAGCTGGCATCTGAACCACACAATAGTGTTGTTCCGGTCGCGACAGTGCTATTCCTGGTCAACCCGTCAAAACTGTCAAGAAATACGCATTTGCTGATGTCTATTCTGAGTGCAGGTTAAGTAGGCTCCGTGCCCAGCACAGAGCCCAACTCGGGGCTTGAACTCAGGACTCAGGATCAAGACCTGAGCTGAGATCAAGAGCTGGATGCTTAACCGACTGAGCCACCCAGGTGCCCCTTGAAGGCAGGTTTTCAGGTCTGACCTGAGCTTAGAACCCAGCCTCTCCCAGTGGCCCCGCCTCTCCCAGCCTCAGCTTCCCCAGCTGCCAGTGGTGTTTACACAGAAGGTCCCCTCCTGCCTTCTGGCTGGGCTTCAGTTTGGGTGAGCAAATTATTCCAGTTCCCCCAGGACATTCCTGGTTTTAGGACTAAGCGTGCTGTGTCCCAGGAAACCCTCAGTCCTGGGCAGACAGGAGGGCTGGTCACCAAAGTCCACTTGGTTCACGAAACTCCATTCGCCCAGAGCAGCGGTACTCAGGCAGCTTGGTTTCATGTCCCCCTTACACACTTACAAATTATCGAAGACCCCAGTCAGCTTGTGGTTATGACGTTTCTGCCTGCAAATTTTTACCATTTCAGAAATGTAAATTGAGAAGTTAAATTATTTTTAATGCTTATTTACTTTTGAGAGAGATGGAGACAGAATGCGAGTGGGAAAGGGGCAGAGAGAGAGGGAGACACAGAATCCGAAGCAGGCTCCAGGCTCTGGGCTGTCAGCACAGAGTCCGACACGGGGCTCGAACTCACAAGCTGTGAGATCATGACCTGAGCCGAAGTTGGATGCTCAACCGACTGAGCCACCCAGGTGCTCCATAAACTGAGAAGTTTAAAAAAAATATTTATTTTCTTCTGAGAGAAGAATAATAAATTCTCCGCCCATTATATAAATAACGTATTTTTATGAAAAACAGCTATATTTTTTTGGAAGCCTAAAATGTAGAGAAGAGAGTAGCATTGTTTTACATTTCTGTAAATCTTGTTAATATCTGGCTTAGTAGAATTCAGCTGGATTTTCCCAATTGCTTTTGTATTCAGTTGTGTTTTTTAAATTTTTTTTTTCAACGTTTATTTATTTTTGGGACAGAGAGAGACAGAGCATGAACGGGGGAGGGTCAGAGAGAGAGGGAGACACAGAATCGGAAACAGGCTCCAGGCTCTGAGCCGTCAGCCCAGAGCCTGACTCGGGGCTCGAACTCACGGACCGCGAGATCGTGACCTGGCTGAAGTCGGATGCTTAACCGACTGCACCACCCAGGCGCCCCTCAGTTGTGTTTTTTAAAATGTTTATTGGGGCGCCTGGGTGGCTCAATCGGTTAAGGCGCCGACTTCAGCTCAGGTCATGATCTCGCGGTCCGTGGGTTCAAGCCCCGCGTCAGGCCCTGTGCTGACAGCTCAGAGCCTGGAGCTTGTTTCCGATTCTGTGTCTCCCTCTCTCTGACCCTCCCCCGTTCATGCTCTGTCTCTCTCTGTCTCAAAAATAAATAAACATTAAAAAAAAAAATTAAAAATAAATAAATAAAATGTTTATTTATTTTTGAGAGAGAGGGAGAAGAGAGTGGGTGAGGGGCAGAGAGAGGGAGACGGAGAATCCCAAGCAGGCTCCGCGCTGTCAGCACAGAGCACAACTCAGGGCTCGAACTCACGAACTGTGGGGTCATGCACGCCCTGAGCTGAAACCAAGAGTCGGATGTTTAACCGACTGAGCCACCCGGGCGCCCCCTGCATTCAGTTCTTGAGATGCATTTTTTTTCTGGTTGAAATCTATGAAGAAAATCTGACCTCACTCAGATACGGAGATGAAAAAGGCAGGAATATTTCCACAGCCTTTTCACATAACGGATGTTCTTCTTTGATACTGTCCCCATGCGCCACCAGTGGTAGTTTCTTAAAGCCGATGGCAGTGTGGACTCTGAGCCACATCACTGTACCCTTGAGGGGATGACAACAAAGAGGCAGCTCTTGGGATTATTGTGCAAAGACTCGCAGGCCTCTAGACTCCGGGGAGCCCCGGCCACACTGAGAACGCTCTCCAGGGGCCCGCGGGGACTCTAGCCACGTGGTTGTGCTTGCATGTGGGTGGCCGGCCGACGAGTGTCCATCGCTGGGTGAGTCTGAAGTGCTCCCTCTGCCAGGCGGCTGTGAGCCTGTGCTCTGTAAACGGTGGGGGCTCCCGTTCCCCACGGCCGGCCGGCTCATCCCGGTTAGAGGCTGCTGACCCGCCCTGACCGCCGGGTCTTTCCGTGTCCACGGAAAGAAGTGCCTGTTCCCCCCCCCCCCCCCCCACGCTGGCACATTCTGGCGACTGGAGGCTTGGTCGTCTCATTTTGGGGGGTTGTTAGGAGGTTCGGCCGCATATAACAAGTTCCCGCTACAGTGCTTGACACGGCCGGCGCCCGTTGGTGGCCTGTTCCCGGGTGGCGCTCACCAGCGTTGGGGTTTGGGAAGCAGCGGGCTGAGCCCACTCTGCTTGCTTCAGAGATGAGGAAACCAGCCCAGAGAGATGGGGCCGGTGGCCCAAGGCTGCCCAGCAAGGCGGTGGTTGAGTCCGTTCTGCTGACTCCCGGCGCAGTGCTCCCTCGGGACGTCCGCCAAGCCCAGCCCTGCAGGCTGTGAGCCAAGCAGGAGCAACCAGAACGCCCAGGTGTCGCAAGAGTCACGTCCAAGTTTAGGTGACAGAAGATGAGGTCACGAGGTTGGGAATCTCTGAACCCCAGCTGACCTCCGAGGTCCTCTGCTGGGGGCCCGACGACTTTCCCCTGTCAGGTGCCCCGTTACCGCTACTGCTCCTTCACCGTGAGAAATGTGTGACCGCGAGCGGGCCTGCTGGGTTGGCTGTGGAGCCACGGCCACCAGCTGGGGCTTCTGGTCGCGACTGTCTAACTAGGGCTCCCACTGCGGGTGGGGGAAACTGGATGCAACAGTTAGGGCGTTAGTTTCCCGCTGCCCCGCAACAAATTACCCACGAGGGCAGTGCTTTCAAACCACAACCCTGTGGCTTCTCACCAGGACTCCGTCAGGGCCCCTCACGGCCTGCAGGCCTCTCGGGGGGGGGGGGGCGGCCCAGGCTGCCTGCACGCTGCTGCAGCAGGCCTCGGTCTCTCACCCCGTGGGCCTCTCCCCAGGACAGGTCCCCACCGAGCGTCGGCCCATCAGAGCCGAGAGCGAGGGTGGCCGCACCCGGGGCGGAAGCCGAAGGCTCCTTGTAACCTAACCTCAGAGGTGACATTCACCACTTTTCCTGCATTTTGTTTAGAAGCGAGGCACCGGGGCGTTCCACAGGCAGGAGGCTGCCCAGCACACCTGGAAGAGGGATTTGCTTTGTTTTGCAGGAACTAGAATCGTCCATTGGGATTTCTGAAAGCGTGAGTATCACTGGGGCTCAGCCTCACCTCCCACCTCCCTTTCCCTGAATTGCTCTGTCATCAGCATGGGGCCTGGAGGCACAGGGCAGGGACAGGTGGGGTGGGCCACTAGGCGGGACAGGAGGGCACCTGCAGCCAGAGAAGAGAGGTGCCTGGGTCCTCAGTTAAGATGGTGTGTGTGTCCCTCTTCAGCCGGACCCTCTGTCCGTCTCTCTCCCGTGTATTTGTGTCCCTTCTGACCACTCCCGGGCGTGGGGTGGCGCTCGTTCCCTCTGAATCAGGAGAGGTGGACCGTGTCGTCCAGCCACGCTGCCTGACAGGACCCTGGAGGCCCAGGCCACACTGTCTTTTGAGGCTCCTTATAAATTAAAACCAAACGACCTCCAAAACAGGCTTCAGGAACTGTGGCACATTGTAAAAGCCCGAATTTAACAAACTGGTATCTTTATATATATACATAATTTTTTTTAAGTTTATTTCTTTATTTTGAGAGACAGACGCAGCGTGAGGGAGGGGCAGAGAGAGAATCCCAAGCAGGCTCCGAGCTGGCAGTGCACAGCCCGACTCAGGGCTCGAGCCCACGAAGCTGTGAGATCATGACCTGAGCTGAAACCAAGAGTCGGACACTAAACTGACTGAGCCACCCAGACGCCCCATAAACTGGTGTCTTTAATATTCAGGAGACAGAGGGAAGTGTGACTGTGGTTTTCACCAGGCCTGATGGAGTTTGCAAAGAACTTTCATGCTCTGGACAGAAGGGGGAGGAGTGTGGTCGAACCCAGGCCACGGGTTCAGAGATTTGTGACAAGTGTCATTTTAGTCCCGCACTTGCCTGTACAGCCTTTTTTAGAGATTACATCAAAAGTCTACATTAGGGCCCTCTGCTCATTTATTTTTGCATTTATATAGCACTTACTATGTGTCAAGCACTGTTGTAAGTGCTTTTCCAAGAGGAACTCAGGGCACCTGGGTGGCTTTCTCAGTTGAGCATCCGACTTCGGCTCAGGTCATGATCTCACACTTTGTGGGTTCGAGCCCCACGTTGGGCTCTGTGCTGACATCTCAGAGCCTGGAGCCTGCTTCCGATTCTGCGTTTCCCTCTCTCTCTCTGCCCCTCCCCCACTCATGCTCTGCCTCTCTCACTCTCAAAAATAAACATAAAAGAATAATAATAAAAGAGGAACTCAAGTGGCTTTGCCCTTTCTCTGGTTTCCATAAAGTGGAAGAATGTCCAGCCGGGACGCATCAGGGTTTGGGAGAGATGCGGGCCACTCCCAGTTAATTTCCAAAATAGAAGATGCCCAAATGGGTATAAACATTTTAACGATCACCATTTCACGGAGGAGGAAACTGAGGCACAGAACATGAGCATCTGTCCCAGGTCACACGGTGAGTATGTGCACAGGCCCTCCTGGGCACCCTGCCCGTCCGGACAGGCCACGCCCTCCGTGTGTTCTGTGATGCTCTGGGGAGCCACACTGGGCGGGGGTGCCAGGCTGGGCTGGCAACCCCTTGTTCCACTGGAGTGGACGCTGATGCCCACCCCTCACGCGTGCGTCAGATGGATGTGCTCGCCAGGAATTGGTCCGGGAGCTACCAGAGGCGCCTGGCTGGTACCTGTGGGCGGGCGGTGGCCTAGGCTTTACCCGGTGTTCTCCGGGACCCTGAGCACAGGTCGGCAGGATACCAGGAGGGAGGGGGGAGAGGCCCCAGGAGTGGGGCTCCCAGCACCCCCAGTCGCTGCTCACCCCGCCTAGCATTTCTGTGCTGAGAGCGTGGGGTCCCCACCCCAGCACGCACTGAATCCACCTATGATCCAGCCCACGACGTGAGAAGAACCTCAGAGTGGACACCCACCGGAGCGAGATGAGAGAAACTGGAGACGCTGCCGGGTAGGGGCCCGCCCCCTCCCTCCCTTTCCTCCCTCTCCCAGGAATTTTCCAGCACAAACCCAGTCTCCAGACCCTCCCCGCCCCCAAGACTCGTGGAGGCCCCAACCGCTCTCAGAGACTGATCCAAGTTGTACACAGGTGTCCACTGCTCCTGAAATGCAGTATTTTTCACAAGCAGATCAGCTGGAGGTGTGCGTACAGGCAGCGTCCTGGACCGGTGCCCTTGCCCCCAGCGGTGGAGGCTGGGAATCTGCATTGAATGAAGGGACGTGCTCCCCTTTGCAGGAAGGCCTCACGTGGGAACGGCCACGGGTGGGGGCCCCAGGCCGGCTTGTGAATTTGCCGGATCTGCTGCTTCGGTTCCATCTTCTACGCTCCAGCCCCTCTCGGCCAAGCGAGTACCGTTTACTCCAGCACCCCTGGGTCCTCCCCATCCACTGCTCCCCGGGGCTAACGCTGCCTTTGGGACCCTGGGGGCCTCCACCTCAGGGCGCAGAAAGATCAGGTCAGTCAAGGGGATTCCAACTTTGAGTAGCCGGGGAGAAGAGCATTTTAAACAAGGTGCCCCTTGGGGGCCCCTGGGTGGCTCAGTCGGTTAAGCGGCTGACTCTTGATTTTGGCTCAGGTCTTGATCTCAAGGTTCGCGAGTTTGAGCCCCGCATCGGGCTCTGTGCTGACAGCTCAGAGCCCTCTTGGGATCTTCTGTCCCCTTCTGCTCTTCCCCAACTCGTTCTCTCTCTCTCTCGACAAAATAAACATTAAAAAACAAACAAGGTGCCCTTTCCTGACCTTGGGGTAAAGCAGATACCCCCCAAGGGGCACCCCACTTGAAGCCTCCCACCTTGCCCACCCGTGCCCCAGTGGGTCTGGAAGCGTGGCCAGCAGGCCGTTCAGGAGCCCACCCTGCGGCGCCCAGGTCTGCAGATGGGCTCTTGCAGAGCGTGGGCTGGCCCAGCTTGGGAGACTTGGGCAGGCACAGGGGAGGGAGACCCCTTGAGCAGGGGTCTGTTCTGGGGTGGGGGGCAGGTTCGTCTTCCCGGGAGGAGGTACCTCCTCGTGTGGACTGAACGCCCTTTTTCGTTCACCGAAGGTGCTCCTTGGTGTTGTGCCCTCCAGAGCACAGATGATCAATATGCTTTTAATTAAAACTCAGACTGCCTCAAGATGACTGTGTGGTCCCCTGGGTCATTTTCTTCTTTCTGCCAACAAGTTTCTTAAAGTATCTTGTGCTGGGCATCACGTGGGCCCTTGGGGAGCCATCTGATCCTCTGAATTTCCCGGGTCAAGGGCCTCTTGAGAGGTTGGGCTTTCTTTCTCTTTTTTAATATATATTTGAGAGAGAGAGAGCAAGCAGGGGAGGGGCAGAGAGAGAAAGAATCCCAAGCAGGCTCAGCACAGAGCATGACGCTGGCTCGAACCCACGAACTGTGAGATCATGACCTGAGCTGAGTCGGACACTCAATCGACTGAGCCCCTCAGTCTCCCTGGTCGGGCTGCTTTATTGAGCCTTATCCAGGACGCCCCGCCCCTCTCTCAGAGGCTGTAACCATATCAGACACATTCTGGCAGAGTCATGTGTTGAATGAGTGTCTTTTAGTGTGCAATCTGCATGACATTCAGGGGCAGTGGCCTGGCTTCTAAAGTCAAAACCCCTCAACCTTGGGCACTCTTGCCCCAGATGCCCACTTCCGTGGCATACAGTAGTTCGATAAATGCATGAAAGGTAACTTTTCCTGGGCGCCTGGGTGCCTCAGTTGGTTGAGCGTCCAACTTTGGCTCAGGTCATGATCTCATGGTTCGAGCCCCACATCAGGCTTTCTGCTGCCAGTACAGGACTCGCTTCGGATCCTGTCTCTCTCTCTCTCTGCTCCTCCCCTGGTCTCTCTCTCAAAAATGAATAAACATTAAAAAAAATAATAAAAATAATAATAAAAAAAGAATGGTAAGTTTTCCTTCTGCTGGAAATGCCACCCAGGAGATGACCCAGAGAGATCTGAGTAGTAACTCTCCATGCATCACTTGGTGCCTGTGTGTGACATTCACTTGTGTCCCACACTGGGAATGGAGAAAAGGGACCTCCTTAGAGGTGCCCTCGAGCTGCCCTAAGAGGGAGGACACTGCCCAGAGATCTTGACCGGGATCTTCTGCCGAAGACAGGAGACTCCAGCCACCAAGGTCGAGCAAAGAGCTTTTTATTCCAGAGCACGAGGTGGAAGCTTGCGCCCAGCCTCCCTCCCCGTGGTCCTCGTCATGTGTGGACAAGTTACGATCCCGTTAGTTTGAGGCAAGCACAGCGTTATGCTGTCGACAGCCGCCGCGGAGGGCAGGCCGCCTGTCAGTGGTGTGGGGGGAGCTCAGGGTCGGACGCGTCTGCGCCCCCAGAACGGGCTCTGCCGTGGCCGAGGGCCAGCACGAGAGGAGCTCGCGCGTTGGGGAGGCCAGTCTGACCGCAGGTGACATGTCTCCCACAGCCAGAGACAGAACTGGCTTTGGGGTTGCCGGGTGCCTCTGCTTTCAGGCCAATGGCCCCGAGCAGGCGCTTCAACACCCCTCTGAGCACGGGCCTGCCAGCAGCGACTGGGGAACCCTCTTCCCTTATTCTAACTGCCCTCCAGGGGTGATGCCGCAGTGTGGAGTCTTTGGTATGTAGTCTGCCTGCCTTCCGGGCTAGGACAGCAAATGGCAGGCCTCTTGTGATCTTAGAACGGCTCTCCCAAAGTGGCAAGTGGCCGTGGCCTGCCCAGAGTGCGAGGTAACGGCCTTCGGAGCTGACCAGGGCTCCTGACGTCGTCATTAATAAATATTAAAGCTGATGTGGACCAAGAGGATAGGGCTACAGCCTGGGTGTGGGAGGTCCGGGCCTTTCCAGTTGCTCTGTCACTGCGAGAGCCCTGCCATCACCCCCCTCACGGGACGTCTTCCAAGGGCTCTGAGCTGAGATTAAGACAGGTGGCTATGTGAACACCAGCCCCTCTGAGCAGTTAGCCTTGGGGCCTGGTGGGTCATTAACTGCAGACAGGGGGTCTCTCTGTGACAAGAGTCACTGCCCTTCACAGTTGCTACCTGAGAACTAGGCCGCTGCCTGGCCCTCCTCTTTCCTACGGTTCCCACAAGCTTCCTTCCTAAGCGACCTGGGCTGTGCCTCCAAACTCTGACCTTCTTCCCCACTTAACTGGGGCTATAGGCCCTCTGGGGGCGGTGGGGGGGCTCCTGCTCTTCTGCCTGGAGCCCCGGACAGAGACCTGGCACGGGCAGGCTGTGCCTCGGTGCCCGAGCCCTCCTCCCATGCTGGTGCCCGCTGACCCTGGGACAACGGGCCAGAGAGAACCAAGGTTTACTTAGGGGAGGTGGGGTGATGAATCCATTCTTAACACCGGACTGAGACCCGAACCCTTCGGTAGGACTTTGTGTGGAAGACGCCTCTTCGGCACCTGTTGGAATGGGGTCTCAGAGCCTCAGGACCCCTGCCATGGCCTTCAGTGATGGCCACGAACACTTCAGGCTTCACACGGAGTGGCCGGGGTCCAGGCTCATCCTGGCAAAGTGCGGTGTGTGTGCGTGCGCGTGTGTGCGTGTGCTCGTGAGTCTGTCTGTGTGTCTGTCTGGTCTTCCCGGTCCATCCATCTGCAGGCCCTGGCCACCACCCACCCTTCAGAGAGACAAGTTGGACCCTATCTTAGGAGACCTGGCCTAAAACACAGGGGCCAGATTTCTGGTCAGTTCTGCACAACTGGGTTGTTAGACTCCCTCCAGAGGGAAAGTTAATTAAGCTCTCAGGGGGGGCGGTCAGAGAGTCCCCAGCAGCTCTGAATAGGTCCTCTCCCCCGTCCCTGTCTGTGAATGGACAGACCTGTAGCCACAAGGCAGGATGGCTCCAAGCCGCCCGGCTCCGTGACGATTCTAGCATCTTTGGGATGGAAAGGGAGCTGAGTTTTGGTGCCACTGTCCCGACGCAGTTACGGTCAGAACCCACGTTTCCAACCCCGGGCACGTGTCGCACGTACGTGTGTGTGCACAGCCCAGCGTGGGCATGGGGCCCTCCTCAGACCCAGCCTGGCCCGTGCCAGCTGCTGTGGCAGCCCTGCCCTTCTTCTGTGTAGACAGGCTCAGGGAAGCCTTTCTGGGAGCAGCTGGGCCTCTGCAAACTTTCGAGGCTGGTCTCTCCTGGTGTCAGTGTCTACCCCAGGCCCCGAGGCCAGCCCTGCCCTGTCCTGTCATAACATCATGGCCTTTGTTCTCAAAAGTCAGGAGCCGGGGCGCCAACCTTCCCAAGAGGAGACAGACATCCCAGGAAAATCCAAAGGCAAGTTCCTCCCTGCCCCTGGGCTGCCCAGTTTAGAGCATCCTTTGCTGGCCAGGCCGTGCCGGTCACAAAGAACCCTCTGGAAGAACAGACAATCCCGCTCTGGGCAGACTCTTCTTAGATGGACCCCGAGAGTCTCTCGTCCCCCCGTCACCCCCAGCCACCCCCCCCCCCGGCCTGGGGAGATAGGAGGGGGCACAGGGGCTGGCGATGACAGCGAGGGGTCCACAGGGAGCGGTGGGGTGCATCACGACACGCCGTGGCCATGACACCCGCAGCCGGGGTCGCCAGCGGCTTCTCAGTGTCCGGCCCTCCCTCCACGGCAGCTTCACTCATCTATCACCTCCACAGAGTCCTCATCCTTCCTCTCCTCCGACTGCTCCTCTGTCGTCTCCGTGTTGCCCATGTCGGACAGCGAGGCCACCTGCCGCACCCAGTCCCTGTCACTGAGAGGCTCTGGGTCGCACGGTCGGGAGAAGGGGTTGAACCAGTTCGGGGAGAAGTCCCCACCAAAGGTCTCCTTTACCGACTTCCAGCTGGCCCTGCGCTCCCTGGGCTGGTGCTTTCGTTTGAGGCGCTCGATGCCCTGGAGGGACAACGGGACAAAGAGGGTCAGCGTGGTGCGGGCCTTGCGCACTCAAGCTCACCCCCAGCCCCGGCACGGCAGAGCACGGAGGCCCAGGGCGTGGGCGAGGGGGCCGGCGGGACACGGACTGCCGGGGCCAGGTCAGGGCTGTGGGGCCCTAGGGACCGATGGGGTGCGGGCGGAGAGCAGTGGAGAGCGGCACAGCAAGCAGGGCCTTCCTGGGGAGCTGGCCCGTGTCCCCCCCCGCCCCCAGGCCTCTGTCCTTTCTTCCCACAGGTGCTGGGGGGCCGCCCAGCCTCCTTAAGTCAGTCCAGGCCGCCCAGGGGCCCAGGGCCAAGGAATGACGTCGCATCTGCCCTGAGAGCCCTAGAGAGACGACCCCTCCCTGGGGATTCTGGGCCGCGCCCCACCCCCCCAGCAGGTGCAGCCGACTTAGCACGAAGAAGGGATGCAGGCGGAAAGGGCAGAGCACAGGTACACACAACGCTGGGGCTGAGGAAGCGGGGGTGTGCATAGCTAATGCCAACATGCGGCGGGCAGCCGGGGGCGCGCGGGGCCGCCGTGGGGAGGCCCGGGCCGGCGTCGGGCCCCACTCATGCGCAGACACGCCCTGCCGCTGCTCCCAAGCTGCCCACTCACCTGCCTCTGGGCGTCGGCGGCGACTCAGCTGCCAGGCCACAGAAAGAGGGTGCCGGGTAAGGGGGAAAGCCCACAGGAGTTAAAGGCACAGCCAGGCCAGCTCTTCAGGCCACAGCACCCTCCACAAAGGCCTTTAGCCCCACCGTTGGCACTGGGGCCTCTGCCTTCTCCGTCCCTTCCGGAACCCAGGGAATGTGCTGCGGGTTTGCCGGGCACGGGCCCTGCTCATTCACACGACTCATTCCACCTCGGAATGATCCCTGAGTACCTCGTTCTAGGTTTCCTCCTCCTCTCCACACAAGAGCCTCACATAACCGGAATGATCCCTTCTGTTATGTGGAAAGAGAAACTGAGGCACACATAGACTGAGCCCCGCCCCATCCTGCGGGCCAGTTCTCCTCCAGCACTCTTTCTTCCCACCCCATCTCACAGATTTCAGTGTCTTGGCTTTTGAAAAAAACTGTAGTTTAAAGAATCTGCTCGTAAGCTGCTAATTACAAAGGGCGGACCAGTAACTTTACAGTGAGGGAATGTTTTGCGGGTATCACCTTACCCAAATCGAAGTTAACATCACTGAGATGTGTCAACATCATACGCCTCAGGACGAGACACACCCGGGACCTCGCCCCGGTCGCCCTGCCCGAAATGCACAAGCTTGACCTAATTGCAAGAAAACATCGGACAAATGCAAACTGAAGGCTATTCTACCAAATACGTGACCTCCAACCTTCAAAAGGGTCGAAGTCTGATGGAAATGCTTTGGAACCAGAAAGAGTGGTGACTGTGTACAGAAGTAGGTCTGTGCCAAATGCCACTGAATTGCACACACGAAATTGGTTGATTTTATGTTATGTGAATTTCACCTCAATTGACAAAAAGGGGTCACAGGGCGCCTGGGTGGCTCAGTTGGCCAAGGGTCTGACTCTTGATTTTGGCTTACGGTTCATGAGATGGAGCTTTGTGCTGACCGCGGGGAGGCTGCTTGGGATTCTTTCCTCTCTCTCTCTCTCTCTGTGCCGCCCCTCCAAATAAATAAACATTTTTTAAAAAGGGTTCAGGGTGCCTGGGTGGTTCAGTTGTCTGACTTTGGCTCAGGTCATGTTATGATCTCATGGTTCGTGAGTCTGAGCCCTGCATTGAGCTCTCTGCTGTCAGCACGGAGCCCGCTTTGGAGCCTCTGTCCCCCTCTCATGCATGCACGCTCGCTCGCTCTCAAAAATAAACATTAAAAATATTTTTTAATAAAAATAAAATAAAAATTAAAAAGGGGGGTCAAGTTCACGAAAGACAAAGCCTGAGGAATGTCACGGATTGGACTAGAGCATGACAAGGGATGAACTGTGGCCTCCTGGGACAGACAAGGGTCTCAGTGGGGCACCAGGAGAAATCTGAATAAAGCATATAGATCAGTTAATGATATCAATGCGTTTCCAGGTTCCTGCATTTGTATCATGGTTATATGAAATGTTTATATTTGGAAAAACTGACGGAAGGGGTTCTGGGGAGCTCTTTGGGCTATGTTTTCCCCTTTTTTTGTAAGTCTGAAATTCTTTCACAATAAAAAGTTTAAAAAACCTGAGACGCACAGACGTGAGCAACAGTCTCGAGTACCGAGTTACAACGTGAAAAGCTGCAAACAGCCAACACGTCCAATAGCGATGGCTAAGCCAGCCATGGAAAATGGGCTAATACAGCTTCACGTCGCACTGGAAAATCCTGTCCACGTGGTTAACAAGGGCACAAAGAAGTTAGTTGCACAGGACATCATGGGACCTTTGGGGACGGGATGTGAGATGGTTTGTATTTCTTTCTGTGGACTCTCCACACGTTCCAAGGTTTCACCGACGAGCAGGTGTTGCTTTTACAATCAGAGCAGAACAGCTATTTCAGGACACGGACCCTGCTGACAACCTTTGAGGGGGCCTCCCTTCGGTCACGAGCACCTGATGTGGTGCAGCTCGCGGACTGGCCCCTCTCCAGGCCTCCTTATTCAGCACAAGCAGCAATGGCCAACCGAGGGTGACCTGCTTTGGGTCACCAAATGATTGCACCACTTTGCGATCCTTTGCAGCCGGTCAAGAGAGGCATTTTAAGCATGACGTCAGGGAAGCTGAGGCATCATCATGAGGCAGGCCAGGCTACAGAGGGGACACCCGGAAATGACAGATGCACCGTATCCACACTGACTGGGCTCACTCCAAGCCGCGACTGTGGATCCTTACAACCGCCCTGAGGGGACGTGGGCGTTGGTATTGACACTTGGCAGATGGAAAACCAGAGGATTCTGAGAGGCCCTTACAGCGGCCGAAGCTTGTCCTGGTCGTCAGAGCCGTGGCGAGAACCAGCGTCTTCCTTCTGCCCAACGCGTTTTCAATCCTACTACAAATTCTCACTCTCCCCATGCTGACCGCAAAGGCAGAGCAAAGCCACAGAGGAAAATGAAGCAAGAGAGCCCAGCGGGATTACTATGTTCTGTTCCAGCCGTGCGTTCCCAGGCGAACAATCTCTTCTCCAAGCTCGTAAAACAAATTCCACCCAGCGCCCGGCCTGTCCACCAGATAAAGTTCCCGACATCCAGGTGTGTCAACCCTGAGTCTGGACAGAAGCAAATATTCCAAACAAATCTGATGCCTACAATGAGGCCCGAGGGCCTGGCTCAGGAGGGGCCAATGGGGTTTCTTTTTCCCGGTAGGACTCGATTTTGAGTTTTGTGTGGGTTTCGGGGCGTCCCGAAGGCAGAGTTCTTAAGCTGGAGGTCCGCAGAGGCGACAGTAATACCCACTTCAGGCTCAAGCGGACAAGAATGGTCGATTCCTGGTTCTGGGGCAACGGCTAAAGCCAGCATGTCTAGGGGGGAGTGTGTGACTGGGGGCTTTTGGGCCCCCTTGGCCAGGAAGACACGTGAACTGTCATCTGCAAGCAAACCCACCGAGGTCCCACATTGAATGTACCAGGACTAAGGCTCCCAAGGAAGGCAGAGACTCAACTGAGGAAGTAAAGACTCAACTGAGGCCCACAGAGCAAAAGCTCATTGTCCCCCCTGCTCCCCACATCATCGGATGGAGAAAGTCGGAGCCGCTGCTGCCCATGCCTCACGCCCTACTCGTTAGACAGTCCGATCACTCTCGCCGCATCTGTGGTTCACATCTTTCGACCGCGACCCACAACACGTGATGCTTTTCTGTGCGGCCCGGCGCCGCCCCCCGCAAAGTTTCACGAAACCACACGTATTCTACAACTGTAATGCATTTTTATTTTTTTAAAAACTGCCGTGGCGAACCCCAATGAACCCATCTCACAGATCACCAACAGTTGTGAGCGTGCTTTGAAACAGCAGAGGTCTAACGGAGCCAACATCTACGAAAGCCATCGTCACGCTGACATTCACGACCCTCATGTAATCCTCACCGCAACCTTGCGATTTGGACAAGCTCTCCGGTTTCACAGAAGAGATGGAGGCGTGAGTGCCCAAAGTCACACAGGAAGGACGTGGTGACCAGACTACACTACAGCAGCAGAAATCTGGGGCATCCTCACATCCCTGGGAGGACATGTGCCTTCCCCCGGCGGCCACTCGGATTTGCTAGAGTACCCACGATGGTCAGGTCACCAATGACTTTCTTGGTCACCAATGAGGTCTGGGGCTGGGGAGAGTACACTGGCCAGCGGCCTGTTTCTGTGTCACCGTGAAGTCCTTCTATCCTATGGACCCCTCGGAGCAGAACCCAGTCGGACAGATGACATGTGCGGAAAGGCCGCTGGACAGGCTACTAGCCTGGCTCCCCTTCCAAGAGAGACTTTTCCCGTCTGCTCAGCATTCATTGGTTGGGGAGGCTGTGGGTCGTGAGGGGAGTGGGGCTTCCGGTCAGCACGCCCCACCCAGCATCACATGGGACCGTATCGTCGGCAGGCACCAGGGGCCGACCACCTCGGGGGTGACCCCCGCGCGCCCCAAGTGGACTCTCAGTCTTGAGCGTGTGTCCCAGTCACGTGGAGGGCTTGTGAAATCCAGATCGCTGGGCCCGGCCCCGAGAGTTTCCGACTGGGTAGGGTCTGGGCTGGGGCCTCAGCATGGGCATTTCTAACAAGTTCTTAGGTGATGCGGACGCTGCTGGTCTGGGGACCAGACCAGCACTGCCTCGGGGCACCGCCAGCAGGAAGATTCTTGAGAAGGATTCCGGCAAAATCTTCCTCTCTTCACATTTCTTTGGTATTTAAGGGTGCCCTCTATGTTGAGACCCCCTGGCTCCACTGGCTGGCTCACCCGTCTGGCCGATGCACCACAAGCCGTGAGATGAGAGAGAAGCTAAAAGCCCGTCAGCCTGGCTGGGAGAGCCCAAGGTGGGCTCCTGAAGTCCGAAGTTTCTGAGGGATGCTCACGTCACACGGGTGGTTAATAAACATTTCTTAACTTCCCTCATCGGCAAGATCCCTGCAACAGGAAGGGGGGTCGTAACTTTCTCAGCGGCCGAGCCAGAATGAGCAAGAACCGGTGACTCCGGGTGCCTGACTTTTGGTTCTTCCAAGATAAAGTGTTCCAGAGATGAGACGGTGTGACTAGCAGGGGATGTGACACACGCACGGCTGCCCAAGCTCACTTCGTGGGCACAAGGTCACCCAGCCCGGGCACGTAGGCAGAGATCTGCCCGGACGCAGGCCTTTTGCACGGTCAGTCCGGTTGCTATGGGCACAAACCTGAGGTCACAGGTGGGAGGGAGTCACCCAATCCAGCCGGCCACCTCACCTTCCTTGGTTTTTCCCGGCCACTCTCCAGGGCCCCCACTCTGAAAGACCACGGCTGCTACAGACCCATTTCGCAAGTGCGTGCCGTCCAGCGCCGTCAGAGCCAAAAGCTGGGCCGCCTTTGTGGGGAGACACGTCCTGTGTCCTCAGCCGTCTGGGAATGCCGAGAGCTCGGCGGGGATGGCTTTTTCCTGTGCGGACGCCAGGCTGCGGACCAGTCACTCTACTCCCAACGACAGCCGCGTTCGTTCCCTAGTTAATAACTCCCGGAAAACGGTCTTCCATCTCCATGAACGTGAACTAGGAAATCCACCGGGAGTCTTGGGATATTCCTATCTGCTGAGAGCAGCATATCCCTCTGGCTGAAGAGCGTGGGAACATTCCTTCTTTCAGCCCAAGGGCTCGTCAAAGCCCAGAGGTAGAATCATACGGGAAAAGGCTGTCAAAAGCAGCCTTTTTCTCTGGGGAGGATATGCATACTAGGCTCAGGTTTAAAGGATGAATTTCTATTTTTAGGACTCAAAAAAAAAAATCAATACATTTTCAGCACTATCTGCTGCATTCCTTAGAAATTCCATGGGGAAAAGAACCAACCTGGGTCACTTAAAAAAGAAAAAAAGCCTTGAAGATGGAGTGTTAGGAGGGCAACCAAATACTTAAAAAATATACCCCCAGCAGGGAGGACCAGAAAGGCAGCAATGCCTCCCACGGGATGGATCCCTGAGGGGAGGGAGCAGGTCAGAGACACTTCTTCACACACTTCAGGGAACTGTTAGCAAGGAAGGAAGGAAGGGAAAAAAGCCTGTAGGAAACAAATGCTATAAATGAGATTTAAACAGAGCATTAAAAAAAACCACTTCAGGGGCGCCTGGGTGGTTTAGTCGGTTAAGCATCCTATTTCGGCTCGGGTCACGATCTCCCAGCCCGTGGGTTCGAGCTCCACGTCAGGCTCTGTGCTGACAGCTCAGAGTCTGGAGCCTGCTCTGGATTCCGTGTCTGTCGCACTCTGCCCCTCCCCTACTCATGCTCCTCTCTCTCTTAAATAAATATTAAAAAAAAAATTTTTTTTTTAAACTGCTTAAAATAAAAACCCAACCCGCTTCAGATCTCAGCCCTGACTTCCAGCAAACATCAAGTGCATAGGAGAGTCAAGGCAGAGTTGACTGGCTTGGGGAAGGGTCGCGGCTCACGTGGGACGGGGGATGAGGAACTCCTCAAAGCACTGGCACTGTCCGTGGAGGTTTTCAGCGACTTCCCCCGGCCCGACTCTGCTTTCTGCTGGGTGGGCAGTGGCCGACGCGCCTCTTCCCCACGCGTGGGACTAAGCAAAGTCTGCAGACTTGAAGACTTCTGTAGCCCAGGAGCAAATGAGGGATTCAGGCTGCCGAAAGCCAGAGCCAAGGCCCAGGGGCAGGCTTGGTCAAGAGCGGGGTGCCTAGCGTCCTTTAAAAACAACACGGCCGACACCTCGCTCAAGAGCCGCAGAGATAAAGATCCTTTAAGAGCAATGGAATGAAGGCCCCGCCAGGGCTCTCCCGGAAGGGAACAAGGTGAGAGAGCACGGCTCAAGAACAGGTTTTGGAAAAATTTTATTGCATTTTTGTTTCCATGTGGAAGCACGGACAGAATCGAAGAGAGGCAGCACGCTCCACTTACTGTTCATGGAAAATCACATAGGCTAGAGGAATTTCCTCCCTATCCTGATTGGGCTTGATAACCCTTACCCCCGCCCCTCCCCAAGCACAAGCTAAAAAAGGAGCTTCGTGGTGATCACGTAAAAAAACAAAAAAACAAAAAAACCAAAAAACCAAATCCACGTGTACGGATTCACAGATGGGCAGCGCTCAGATGTCTGTGATTTCTGCATTTGCGGCGGGCACTCCCCGTCCCCGTCTCATCTCCCCGCTATCTTCAGGCCTTCCTCTTTTAAATGGGGTTTCACACAGGAAGTGCCTCCAGGTGGAAACGCTCCTCAGTCCCCGGTGCCAGCCGACTGATGATTCCGGGGAGCAGGGGTGGCCGTCTGCCAGCTTTCAAAAGTCTGGGGGCTGTAATGTCGCCCCCGCATCGTGGGCAGCCCCAGGCCAGGACGACAGCCTCCCAGGTTAAAATACAGAGAAGACGTGGGTACGTGTACATTTATGTGTCTAAAATATCAGAAAGGGAGCCCACTTTAGCGATTTACAAAATGGGTTCGGGGGAGGGGGGTGGTTGACGGCGGGGCTGGGCGCTTGGGGACTGTGCTGTGTCACTCTGTCACTCAGCATTATTGCCGCTTAACTGACACCTTGCTAGGACAGGGGAGAGGGCGGGTGCTAAGAGTAATCAGACAAAGGAAACCTGAAATCGCGTGATTTTTTTTTTCCTCCTTTTGACTGTGTAAGGCATTTTGAACTGGAAAAACTTCTCTCCTTCACATTCGCCCAAATAATCAGCGGGAATATAATTGGTGATTCAGAATACAAATGAGACCCCTTTGATCCCGCCACCCTCCCCCCAAAAGTCACTCTCAGCACCCCAATCCCATGGCGTGCGAGGAGGCAAACCGTGTCCACGTGGGGGATGAGGCCGCCGTGTCAAGGGCCCGTCTTAGGGCTCCAGCCCTGATCCTGCCCCTCTTTTGGTGTCTTCGGTGAGGTTTTAAGTCCCATCGGGGTGCCTGCCACCGCCTCCTGGGCAGTGGGA
The DNA here is from genome assembly GCF_007474595.2 of Lynx canadensis. Classification (NCBI taxonomy): domain Eukaryota; kingdom Metazoa; phylum Chordata; class Mammalia; order Carnivora; family Felidae; genus Lynx; species Lynx canadensis. The sequence goes on from NC_044304.2 coordinate 14,746,083, forward strand.
GGTCATGGCCTTCCTGCCTCTCCTACGCATCCCCAACTGGGCGTCCGGGCCGGTCCATCCGCGTACCGGTGTTAAGTCTCACTCAGTTAGTAGAGGTGGGCTTGGCCCGGAGACAGCACCCTCCACGTTAGTCATGCCAGACAGACAGCAGAGAGGAAACCAGAGGCCAGAGAAGTGATTTTAAAAAAGGGGGGGGAAAAAAAGAGCAGCTTCGGTCACCAAAAAATAGAAAGGATGATCTTTTAAAAATAAAACATGGGGACATTTTTTTTTTTTCTCTGCAATGCTCAGCCATTTTACTTGAGATGTAAAAAAAAAAGAAAAAAAGTTTTAGAATAGTTGTTTTGCTTTTTCGATTTAAACATTCATGAGGACGGATGGGACGGTAGTGCTGTGATGTGGTTTGTGTCTGAGGGGCAATGCTGGTCAGGGTCCTTCAGACCACATACTGGTATGGGTCTGCCTTCCCTTGGTCTGGCGTGGCAAAGGGGCTGGCCCAGCCTAGAGAGAAGGGGTGGCCAAAAACGGCTTTCATGTTCATCCATTTTGTTTTTTTAGCCCATCTTCTCTCTTCCTTTTTCAATTGTTCTATTCCCTGAAAACAAGAACAATCATACTTTCAGTCAAGCACTTTATTGCCGTTGGTTTTTGGGGAGGGACGTCCATTAGCCTGAGGTGAATGGAGTAAATGCTTCCTTTGAAAGCCATAAAGCTATCTGCATGCTACGCTTTTCTTCTCTTTCTCTCATAAAAAGTGTTAAAGGGAACAACAAAAAAAATCACGCTTTTTGTGGGCGGTGGGGCATGGGCACCTAGTTTACGAGCCCCTCCAGGCAGGGAGGGGAAACCGAGCAAACTCACGCCCAGGCCCACAGGCCGCTACGCCAGCATTTCTGGTCATGCCCTTCCGGGGTGTTTTGCTAAGGGAAGGCGCACATCTACGTGGCCCAGGTTCTGCAGGGGCACTTCCGGCCTGGTGCTGGGCCCGGCGGTGTGTGGGAACACGGAGAAGGCTTTGGTGCCACGAGTCTCAGAGCTGGCAGGGGCCCGCGATCGTGAGAGCCGTTGCTGGCCTTTCATTTGGGCTAGGTTCAAGTTTGATGCCACTATGACCACTTTGCAGACAAAAAAAAAAAAAAAAAAAAAGAAAGGAAGAAAGAAACAAACAAATCAATGACCACTCTGGCGCTGTGAGTCTTGCCAGTCTGGGAGGTCAAGAAGCCACCCTGCTTAGCGGCGCTGGCAAGGCAGACCTGAGAAGGTCCGTCGGGAGTAAGAGACCGTGGCGGGGGAGGGGAGAAGCCACCACAGAGGAGGAAGGACAGGGATTAGTACAGGTTAGAGGGGCTGCCTGGACAGACAGCCAGCCCCAGGCACGGCAAACGGCTTCCTAGTGCTCCCTTGGGAAGAAGTGGGGCCAGGGGCCACCCGGTGGTTGTCCAGAGCCTGGGCTACCCGCCCCCCCCAAAGTCTCACGGGGAGAGTAGGCTGGGGAGGAAGAGTTCCCTCCCTTCTCCCCCCTTCCCATGGAGCTGGTGAGCAGGCAGGGCCTGAGGAGAGAAGCGGCCTGGCAGGAGCCTGGCCGAGCGTCTGGCTGGAGCAGCTGGCTGCCGTGGTCTCTGGTGAGGAGGAGTAGGGAGGAGCCTGAGGGGCCAGCCTAAGTGAAGCCTCTATTCACGGCCAGGGACTGGGCGGATGCAGGTGGAGGGGAAGGCATCCCTTCCCAAGCGGGGCCCTTCCTTCTTTTCTCCTTTCCTTCCCAACACAATCCCCTTCAGGAAAGGCCCTGAAGGGGGAGAACAACTAGGGCCCGGGCTGTGTGAGCTTTCCTTCGGGCTCCGCCACAGCACGGCCTGTGGGGCCTGGCAGCATCAAACGGGGTGGGCCGGGCCGGTCACCTCTGGGGTCCCTGCAGGTCTTATGCAGAGAAGTTGGCTGCATTTACTGCTTGGACACACAGCTGGAACTATACCATGGGCTACTATTTTGAAAGAAACTCTTACAATGACGCTATCTCTTATAAAGGATAAAAAAGTTGCCGAGAGCCCCCCAAGCCCCCACATTCTACACCGCCGGGGATCCCCACGATCTAAACGATGTTGCCTTGGCTGCTGGGAGGGTAAACGCCTGATTTTCCACACCCGCAGGGAGGGGCCTAGGCAGCAGGGGCAGGGAGTGTGTCTTCCTATGAGCCACCACCTGAGGCTGACTAGTCGGCAGGCCCAGAGCCGCCCCGGAGGGCCCGTAGATGACCAAGGCTGGCCACCTGAGGGGGGACCTTGGGAAGGCAGGAATAGTGGCGGGAGGGACCTACGACCTGGGGCCCCTCGTCTGGAACCCAAAGCCGAAAAAGGAAGAAATGCCCACATCACAGCAATGGATTGACCACCTTGAGGCTTTGGACACTTAGGACAGTCAGGAGGCGGTGTCGTCCGTGGTGCCGGGTGAGTGGGCCTCAGTCCTGCCCAGCCAGCCGCCTGAAAGTTCCCAGAGGTGGGGCTGTGGGTAGGGTGGAGATAGGGGTGGGGTGTGGGGAGAAGGCAAACGACGAGCTGGGCCAGAGCTGGGCCAGGCAGAGGTACCTAGAGGCCAGGTGAGAGCCCCTGCCCACCGCTCGGCGGGGTCTGAGGCAGGCTGATTCCTGGCTCTGCCCTCTGGACCCGCTCGTGAAGTCACCTCCTGTGGGAAATTGACCCTGCCCGTGCCAGCTAAGGCACCCTTCCTTTGTCCATCATCCTCTCTGCAGGCCTAGGGCCGTCGGGTGGAAGGATGTCCCCGGGCCCAGCAGAGTGCCTGACACAGCACAGTGTGTAAGACAGAACCATCAAGGGAGGACGGAAGGTCTTTTCGCAACGAGCACCCTTCCCAAGGCTGCTGGGTCCCATTCCTGGTGCAACCTGCTGTGCCAGCCCCAAGGAGGGACCTGTGTGTGTGTGTGTGCACACGTGCACACCCTGCACACCTGGGCCCTGGCCATTGGGCTCCTGGGTCTGGCCTGCAAGCCGACCACACCCACTGCGCCCCCCCCCCCCCGCCCCTCCCATGCCCCGAGCCCAGGGCTGGAGCTGGTGGGCAGGCCGCCCGCTTACCGTTTCGTCTGTGCAGATGGAGTGCACCTGGGTCCCAAACATCACTGATGTGAAAATGAGGAACAGAAGGCCCTCGAAGCACAGCAGGATGAGGAGGATCACCGTGGTGGGTGGCGAGAAGGAGCTGCACTCTGGAAGAAAAGGGGCATGTGGGACTTGGGGCTGCTGCCCCCCCACCCCCGCCCGCTCGCACTGCTCGGCCCGGCGGGACTCGGCTCCTCCTGGCCTGGTGGGGCCCATCCCGCCCCTCCTAACCCCTGTTCCTTGCTCACTCCCTTTCCTAGCCAGTGTGTCTGTATCCTGGTGCCAAGCACGTGGAAGGACCCAGAAGGGCCCCCGGGGCTGAGGCATGAAGGCAGGGAGGCCCTCCTCTCCTCAGCACAACGTGGGCTGTACAGGTGGAGCGGCCTCAGTCTGGTTCTGGTCTGGCTGCGAATTTTCTGGACGTTCCGGTCCCTCTGTCTGCTTCTGGGTGACCGGAAGGGGCACATCTGGAGGATCACTCAAGTGGTTCTGGGACTCGAGGTTTTACGAGGGGGCGGCCTGGCTGCCGGGCTTGGCCCCGAGCCGGGTGTGAAACAAGCCCCGTGGGAAACGTCCTTCTCGGGAGCGTCCGCATCACTGAGACGGTCAGTCCAACCGGAGGGCCGCCTGGCGCGTTCACTCTCCCAACCTCTCTCCGAGCCCAGGCTGACCGTCCGGGCCTCCGCTCCCTCCTCGGTACAGCAGCGAGGTTTCACCGCTCTGTCTTCAACAGCAGAATCCTCTGTCTGAACCAAGTCTAACTCAGAAGCCGCCCCCGCGCCCCCCGCAAATGGAGACAAAAGCAGAGGTGTTATGGGAGACGGTGAGGTCTCCCTCAGCGGGGGCACCTGGGGAAGACACTGGGCGGTGGGGGTCCCAGCTGACAGTGCTCACTACCGTGGGACTCCTGCCTCCGCTGACAGCCGCCTGGGCCCGTCACCCCGGGTCGTGGTGCGCATTTCTTGTTGCCCCGGTGCTCAGGCCTGTTTCCCTGGCTGGAGGGGTCCTGGCAGGGTCGGGCTTCCCTGGGCTTTGGGAACTCAGGGAATCTGGGGATTCGGTGCCCCTCTGAGCCACCCTGCCGCCTCCCTCACAGGAAGGTGTGGAGGGGCAAGGGAGGTCAAACCTGGGAATGGGCACCGTATGGGTGGTGGGGGTGAGGAACATCTCCTCCAACTGCCTTGATCTCCTCACGTTTCTCTCGGGACGTAACAATGCCTCCAGACGTTTCCCTTATTGCCTCTGTGCTAGGCCGGGTGGTGGGCAGGCCAGCGGTTCTGCGGTCAGGCAGACGCAGCAGGGTGAGGATCCCGGAAGAAACTCCCCACCACGAGCTGCTACTAAGATGCCGCCACAGAGACTCTGTTCTGGCTCCTGCGCCTTTCCCGTCCCGCACACCGTGCGGCCGTGTTTCTTCCCGCCCTTGCCTCCTGCCTGCCTTTCCCAGCACAACTCCGGCTCCAGGAGGAAGGGACGCTGGCTCCCTGCGGTACAACCAGCCTCGGAGCAGCGCCTGGTAACGAAAGAATGTGGGCACAAGGCCGGGGCTCTCTGAGCTCTGGTTTGGCGGTCCGCTCAGGAATGCACGGGAGAGCATCTGCACAGCTCGGCACCGGCCCAGGGTGAGCACGTGGCGGGTGCTCCCCGGACGGAGGTCCTTGCTCCTTCCTTAGCCACCTGGGCTGCCCTGGGGCTGGAGCTGGCGGCAGAGCCCAGGGCCACGGCATGTCCTCCACCCATGGCCTCCTGAGTGGGCCCCGGGGACTACGAATGGAGTGGGGGAGGCAGAAGCCAGACCCAGGGCGCGCGGAACTACCGCTCTACCCTTCTCTCAACATCAACTCAAATGCCCTCCTTCTGGGGACACTCCCTTCTTGCACAAGCTGGATGCAAGGCCGCTCATCCACGGCTGAGCAGTGATGGTGGTGACCGTCATGCACGGCCAATCTCAGGCTGCCGCTTTGGGGACGGTCCTCCTAGCCTTAGCTGCCACAGGAACTGGTGCCCCAAGCCTCTTTGGTCACGGACCTTGATTGCAGACGATCAAGCACATGCAGGGAGGACCCGGGGCGCTGGAGTCATCCAGGCGAGGCTGGAAGAGCCCGCTCCGGGCTGGCGCTTGAGTCACGGCCCTCTTCTTAGCTGTGTGAGCTTGGGGACTTGCTTGACCCCTGTGAGCCCCAGCTTTCATCATCTGCTAAGTGGGAGCATCTCTCCCGCCCTGCGGGCTTGTGGTGACGCTGAAATAAGGCACTGCTCACGCTGGCTCTTGGCAGGCATTAATGAGATGGCCCCCACCAGCTGCGAGCCGAAGACAGAGACGTTCTGCCTCGTTGATGGCGAGTGTCACTCTCATCACTGCCTGTGTCTGTTAGCCCGACGGCGGGGGGTAGGGGGAGCGATGGGGTTGATAGAACGTCCTTGTCAGACTCCACCATCAAGTCGCCAAGGCCACATCTGGAGTTGGACTGGATCCCCAGGGCCTGGCAGGATACGTGTACATTCAGAATGCTCACCGAGGAACGCGCTGGTGCCCTGCCCAGCTACGCAGGATGCTTTGGATGCCCCTACTCTTCTCCCCACTATCCACTAGCTTGACCCACCCCTCTCCGGCTGGCGCCAGAAATGCAGTAGTCACGAAAACTGGGGGACATGGGGACATGGACTGAATTGTGTCACCTGCAAAACTCGTATTTGGAAGCCCCACCCCCCCAGGTGACATTATTTGGAGATGGGGACTTGGGGAGGTATTGAGGGTTAGACGAGGTTGTGACGGTAGGGGCCCCTCACGGTGGGGTTAGTGCCTGTATAAGAGGCACCAGAAAGCTTGCTTTCCTCTCTCTGCCGTATGAGCTCACAGGAGAAGGTGGCCGTCTGCAAGCCAGGTAGACAGCCCGCACCAGGAACTGAACCGGCCGGCACCTTGATCCTGGACTTCCCAGCCTCCAGACGGCGATAGATAAATGCTTAGGCCACCCAGTCCATGGTACTTGGTCACGGCAGCGCACAGACGGAGACTCGCGGGGTCTCTTCCCCTAGGCGGGGCCGGGCCGGACAGGGCAGGGGGCAGGGTCACAGAGGGCGGAAGGCGGCGGGTGCCAAACCACGGGCAGAGGCAGGGAAAGTCTCTTCGCAGCCGGCTGGGAGTTAAAGATCCCCCCGCTTCCCACGGGCTCCCCGGTTCTGCGGAACAGGACCAGCAAGATAGCCGAGAAGACAGTACGTGCGGGAAGAGCGAAACTTCTGGAAGACGGGAGAATGAAAACGGGGACCCGTCTGATGTTTCTGCTCTCACGGACCGTGTGTGTGCGCGAGATCTCGCCCAGCACGTGGCCTCTCTTAATTCCTCCAGCACCTATTTAAAATTCTTTTCTTTATCTCTTATTTTTTTATTCTCCTTTAAAAATCACAAAATGGCACTGACTTCCTTCAGCATCTACTTTTTCCTCAGGATTTATGCGGTCGTCTGGTTGGAGCTCCTTCCTTGGTGTTTGCGTCGTGAGACGGGTACTTCTAAAGCGGGAAGCTTTGCTCTACGATCTTTACGTAGATTGGGAATTATGCAGTTAAAAGACAACCACTAACAAAACAAAACAAAACAACCCCAAAGTTCAAGACGGATTTCCAGGAGATCGGAAGGAAATGACTTGTGATTAAAGTGCCTCTTCTTAAAGACACAGAAGCAAAGGTCCTCTCCCTGGCAGGGCTCCCACGCCCTGGGACGTGCTTCTGGGGGGTGGGGGGGGGGATCTGCATTTCCCCCAGGCGCGCTCGGGCTATGCGGTCTGTCCGCCTCACTACTTTACCTGTGGAACTTTTAAGGGGCTGCTTTATTTCATGAAGAGAGGTTCGGGCCTCTGCTGTCCCTTCCCTGGGCAGTCTGTAGGCTTGCTGCTGATCTGATAAAATGGGGTTGGCCCCTGGCACCATGAGACAAACCGAGAGCCCGCCCCGCCTGGGTCACGCACTGCCCCGGGGGGCAGGGAGGGAGGCCCTGGCATATACTCACTTGTCCAGTCTTCTTCAAAGCAATGCAGAAAGTGGAATCCCACCATGATGAGGGCGTGCAAGGAAATGAGAGCTATGTACATCTGAAACAGGAAAGCAGGGCAAACGCCATTGTTGTGAACCTTCTGACCGCGCAGGCTCCCGGGACAGGGGCCCTCAGAACCTCCCATTCCGGAACACTCAGTCAGGCTGAGGGTTGACCAGGAGAGAGCCAGGGAGGCATCTGCTGATTGCCCTACCGGTCTGGCACCCCAGGCCTGCGACCGAGGCGAGCAGCTATTCACCAGGAGTGCACGGACGAGCGCCTGTGACCAGGTGTGACCAGGGCCCTGGGTGGGCGGGGGCGCTCCGGGCCCGTGGCTTCCCTTCACTCAGAAAGTCAAGGTGCTGACTGCCAGTAGGTGCTCTAGTCCTCACACTATCCTCTATTCACCTGCAGCTGAGGGAGGGCTTGTTGTCGTCACCGGAACTGCCTTGTTTAGCTACTCAGACTGGACGCTTGGGACGGGAACAAGGCCCTTGCTTAGAGCCAACCCGCTTGAGCCTGTGTTCTAGACGCTCAGGCGAAGGGCCTACGAGCAGGCCGTGACTGAGCTAGGAGTGCTTTGGCAGAAAGGCGCAGGTCTACATGGCCACGCGGTATTTGGAACAGCAGCAAAAACCATTGTTGCGTGCCGAGAATTTTCGGAGGCCCAAAGCGCTCCATCGCTCGGCGGAGGGTGGGGCAGGATTTGGAAGCTGACTTACTGTAAACAGGACAAAGTACTTCTGGTTGTTCTCGCCGACGCAGTTATTGACCCAGGGACAGTGGTGGTCCATCTTCCGAATACACCGCTTACAAACACTGAAAGGACCCACAAGGCAGACCTTTAGTGGTGTCCTCACGGTGGCGGGGACCTGAGGGGAGCAGAGAACCCACCCCCAGCTCTACTCCGCGGCTGGGGCCTCCTCGGGCTCTGCCCCGTGTCCCGCTTTCTGGGTGTGTTGCAAGGGGTCTGGAAGGTGGGGTCAGGACCCCCAGGGTCACGTCATTCCAAACAGGGGACAGTCATTTGCCAACAAGGCCCCTTCTCTTGTTTAACACAGACACAGGATGGAACTGAGGGGATCTGAGCCGGAAGCTGCTCTCTGGCGGTAACTGGGCTGGGAATCTGGTTTATTGAGAAGGACAGAGCAAAGAAACAGTTTTGAAAGTGGACAGGCTGGGGTGGGTATAGAAAGAAGCCGCTCCTAACTCCCCCCCAAAGACCAAAACCCCAAGGGCCGGGCGCTAGCAGGGAGGGTGGCCCGACGAGGGCGCTGGAAGGGCACAGAGTGGGCTCAAGTGCAGGATGTCTCAGGGCGGCAGGAAGGGCCCCTTCAAGAACCTTTTACCTCTAAGACAGCATCCACTTAGCTGAAAAAGCAGAATGTATTTGAGCTTAAGTGTCGATCAGAAATCCTGTTAATTTGGGGCGCCTAGGTGGCTCAATTGGTTAAAGCATCCAACTTCGGCTCAGCTCATGATCTCGTGGCTCCTGAGATCGAGCCCCACATTGGGCTCTGAGCTGACGGCATGGAACCTGCTTGGGATTCTCCCTCTTCCTCTCTCTCTGCCCCTTCTGCGCCCCCACTTGTGCTTGTGTGCACACTCTCTCTCTCTAATTTGCAAATTACTACCTTGTGATTGGGCTCATTTTGGGACTGAGAAATTGGTCCTTCCTCAATTTATTAACATAGGCTCCTTGACATTTCCTTGAGAGTATTATTCCACACAGTTTGAAATACTGTAAAGGTAAACTCGGAAATAAGATGATTAGAGGTTTTTCTCTTTTGAAAGCCCCTCAGTTCACCCCAGCTTTTCTTTCCACTCATTTCCACAACTAACTTTATCTCAGGTTCTTCATCAAGTGCACCGGGGGCTGTGGCAAGTGGAGCCCGGCAGAAGGGCTCTCATCAGGGTCACACGGGGGGAGCTCACACTTGCTGAGCTCTGGCTGGCCAACAGTCAGGGCAGGGACAGCAGGGAAGGAGCTCTTCTGGGTGTGGACGTGAGCTGCTCCCCACACTCCAGGCCAGGAGGTGCAGACCACTCTGAAGGACAGCCACGGCCAACTCGGGGCTGCGGGCTCATCCGCACCCCAAGGAGGACGTGTGGCTTTTTCTAAGCACAGTGTGAGCTTTGGTGGCAAGGCAGACCTGGGGCTGCTGAGCTACCCTGGTCAGGCTGGCCAAGCTTGGGGGCCTCAGTTTCCCCATCCACAGGAAGTAAGTGTTGTAAGGAAAAGGTGACAACAGATTGTGGGGGCCTGGTCAGTCTCCACCCTTGTTCTTCTCCACAACCTTGAAGGTCCTCTCTAATACAGGGGAAATGGGCACATCTCAGAGATGCTGGCCCGGCTCCAGAATCTCCCTGGGAGCCTGGAGAGCAGAGAAGAAGGAGGCACGAAAGGGACCTGGAGGGATATAAAGTCAGGGATATAAACCCATCTCTCTCTGTATGCATGTGTTTCCAATTACAAACATACATGTGAATATGTATAATGTATATTTCATTAGCTAACACTTGTTCCCAGTATACAGGTTTAATAATTTTTAAAATGTTTATTTTTGAGAGAGCACGTGTGTGCAAGTGGGGGAGGGGCAGAAAGAGAGGGGGACAGAGGATCCGAAGCAGGCTCTGCGCTGACAGCAGAGAGCCTGATGCGGGGTTCGAACTCACAAACTGTGAGATCATGACCTGAGCCGAAGTCGGACGCTGAACCGACTGAGCCACCAGGGCGCCTCCTCTAGTAGACAAGTTTCAAAGTACAGGGGCGCCTGGGTGGCGCAGTCGGTTAAGCGTCCGACTTCAGCCAGGTCACGATCTCGCGGTCCGCGAGTTCGAGCCCCGCGTCGGGCTCTGGGCTGACGGCTCGGAGCCTGGAGCCTGTTTCCGATTCTGTGTCTCCCTCTCTCTCTGCTCCTCCCCCGTTCATGCTCTGTCTCTCTCTGTCCCAAAAATAAATAAACGTTGAAAAAAAAAAAAAAATTCAAAGTACAGACAAGTAGACAGTGAAGAATGAGCTGCTCCTTGCAACCTGAGCCGCAGCCACCAGGCCCCACGTTCCCTTCATGGGGCCACCTTGCAAGTCCTTCCTCAGCCCTGGGGTCTTAGCTCCCTTCCAATCTGGGGCCCAAACTCCCGAGGGGAGGGGTGCCTGGCGGCTCAGTGCCACCGCCACCTTCTCCAAGGGGCTTCCGGTAGGTGCTCTGAGGCAGTGTTTGCTCAGCAGCACAGAGGGGTCAAGTGGCCTGACATCCTCCAAAAGCTGCCCAGGGTTTCAACGAACTGTCACATCCGTCCTTTGCTCTCCTCCCAGCTTCTCAAGAGACCCCGCGTGCGCCCCAAGAAGTGAGTTTCACAACGGGTTACGTGTCCCTGGGAGGCCACACCAGAACACTCCTCCTCCTCCAGGGAGCAGGACAAGTGGGCACAGCAGCTGGGCTACAGAAGGTGGCCCTGAGTGCCAGGCTCTGAGCTTCCTGCCCGTGGAGGCACGGAATGCCGAGGTGGTCCCTCTTCCCCGGCTGGCGCAGTTGTTCAGAGGCAGGCTCTGGGGCCGGGAGGTGGCACGTGTGGGTGGGGGGAGTCCATCCGTGAACATGGCCCTGATCAGGGGCCGTCTCACCCACGGCTCTCAAAACGAGCAGCCTGAACGGTTCTGCACTTGGGGCCTGGAGAACAAGGGCAAGGCCTGCCCGGGGCCGCCCAGCTGCTTCGCCTCAGGTGCCATCTGTCAGGAGGAAGAAAAAAATGCGGCCTCCCACAACCCTGGACACCTCACTGGGGTATCGGTAGCCTCAGAGCCAGCCCTCTTCCCGTTCCCCGTGGCTGGGTGGGCAGGGGGCTCTGCGGGGTCCCCTCCCCAGACAAGGCAGGCAGGGGCCCTTTACCCAGGCTTGCCGCCCGGCAGAACCTCTTCTCTCTGGGGCTCCTCGCTTCTCTTTCCGTACTGAGCGCACCAGCCCCCTCCTGGGACTCCTCTTGGGCACCATTTTGTGCCCCCTATGCGAGATGCTGCAGGCGAGTGAGCTCCTGGGGCACAGGCACCAGGGCAGCTGGTCCTCAACCTGCGCTAACAGTCACTGGAGAGATGAAACGTCTTCGATGGAGGTATTTTTTGACATTCCTGCCTTCGGGGTTTCCTGAGCCCTTCCGTGTTTTTAAATCAATGTTCCAGAAGACAGTGATGACTCTCCTTCCCTCTTCCTCCAGGTTCCCTGCCATTTTTCAGGCCCCGAAGCACTTCCGTCAAATGCCTGGTGGAACCCAACAAGCTCACGGGCTCCCAACAACCTCAGGCTCCTTCTCGCCTGTGTTCCTTCTCTGGCGAGGTCCGAGGGCCCTTGGCGCTCAGCCCCAGAGGAGCTGGCTGAGGCCCCTGCCTGGCCTGGGTGATGGCCCACCATGGAGACACAGCTGTGTCCGTGAGGGCCTGTGTCTCTCCCTGCAGAGGCGCTTACCAAGCAAGGGTCGGCTGAGTGCGGGTCCTGATGCCACAGATGGGAAAGAGCTAGCCTGGGAAGTGGCCCCACCACATCAGAATGGGACGCCCAGCAGGACAGGAGGAAAGATGCAAAAAGGCACATCTACCGCATCCCGGTCCCAGCTCCGCAACAATTTCGGGTAGGGCAGTCCAGCGTAGCGGACAGAACACTGCTCTCAGATCCCCGTGCTGGGCTCCGGGCAGAGAAACTCAGCTTCTCCGAACCACCCTCTGCAGGATTGGCCCCGACCCGATCTCCCAAGGTTAGCGATGATGTAGGTCAAATGCTTTTAAAACAATACTACTGCTGTGTAAGTTTTATCGGCAGTCATAATAACCACGAGAGAGAGACAGGGGCCCTGAGCAGTCCGTGACCGTCCCAGCCTCAGCATGTAATGTGCGTGTGGGGGCGAGGGGTGTGTGGAGGGGTGTGAGGCTTTGCCAGGGTCACAGGTCTCCGCCTCCTCATGCGAGAGGAACCTGTTGCATGAGTCCAACACCCTGGCTGTCCACGTTAGCGTGAATGGCTCCCTATGGGGTTTCCACATGCCTCCATGGTCCTCAGCGCCGGGATGAAAGCAGCCTGGGGTTCCAGAGTGCCCTTCCGTGGAAAGAAGACCCACCCACCCACCACCGGGCTGGAAGGAGCATCTACACGTCCAGGGTCAGGAAGCGTCTGTGGTACCCACCAGAGCTCAGGGAACGGGGCCAGTTTTAAATTGCACGGGCTCTGCTGGGGGGTCAGGAACCAAAGAGCTGGATGCGTGCTCACGGATGTGGACACGCACCTTCCCCTGAGCAGGGAGACTGACCGCAACTCTCGAGCCAGGCAGCGGGCCTCCTGGCCCAGGCAAAACCCGGCTGCGTCTGGCGGGCTGGAGATCATGTGTATCCCAAACCGCGGGTCCCCAGACGGCCCGGGCCACCACGGGCCCTCACAGACGAGCAGCCGTCGCACACGCTTCCTGACGCAGGAGCAGGGGACACACAGACAACCTCACCAGAGTTCATCTGAGTCAGCGGCTCTTGTTTTGCTCAAGCCGATTTGTTTACTAGCATTCAAGAATACCTCCCTCGGATCATCCTGGCGAGAGAGGCGAGGAGGCGGCGGTGAGGAAAATGCCAGGCAGGGGAGGCAGCCGAGGGCCCAGGGAGGAAAGAGAAAGAACCACTGTGGTCACCAAACGTCCTCTTCTACAAAGGTCGCAGCTCCGTGTTTCTATAAACCCTGCGCACCCCCAGTGCCCGCACCCGCCTCCACCCACAAACGGCTTCTGCTTGGACAGCGAGCTGACTCCGTTATCCAGACTCAACCCCCACGAGCCGGGGGGGCAGCAAGTCCCTTTACGGGGGACAGAGCCGGCCTCAGAGCGATGTGCTGCCTGGTCCACGGTCTGGGGACATGTGTGGCGGGGACACGGCTGGCCTTCCAACGCCAAGGCCGGAGCCGGTTCCACCACACTGGGCTGCCTGGAGTCACGGCCTGAGGAACCACACAAGCAAGCTGGGCCTTGTGGTTCAGGTGATGAAAACAGCTGGCTTCCCAAGCCTCGGATGGCAGAAAAGGCTAGACGGGTGCCCCCGTCACAGATCTCAGAGGTAAAGTGACCAGCCCACGCTGGGCTCTGCGCAAAGACACTTAGCTTCTCCAAACTGCCCAACACCCCACAGGAGACAACAATGACCAAGCTCCTCAGCCCTCATGCTCAAGAGGTGCCAGCTTGTTGGGGAGGTCGCCACCTCTCTGACAGAGAAACGTCCATACGATTACATCAGGTCACATGATCCCCCCCCCCCCAAACTGGAATTCTAGTGGAAAGAGCCCCCCAACCAGAGCCGCAAACACTGGGAGCCAATCCTCTCTCTGGTACTCACCAGCTGTGCGACCTCGGTGCGACCCTCCCGCCCCAAACACACACCAGTCCGAAAAAGGGACCAAATGACACGTTTGTATTTCTGTAATTTATCATTTAAAGTTCTCTTGTAATGATAAAATGCAGTTTTCAGCTAGATGTCTTCTTGTTGAGAAGACTCAAAACAATGAAGAAATCTGAAAACCAAAGGGAAATATCACCACAGAGGAGATGGGGAGATGGCTCTTGGGGCCGAATTCTACAATTGTCACAACCTCTAGAAGGTTGTTGTGTGGTGTTTGTTTGTTTTGTTTTGCTTCGTTTTTGTTTTTTCCCCAAGTAGGCTTCATGCTCAGCGCGGCTTCCAACTTGGGGCTCGAACTCACGACCCTGAGATCAAGACCTGAGACCGAGAGCAGACACTCAACCAACCAAACCACCCAGGAACCCCTAGAAGTTTTTTCCTTTTTTTTTTTTTCAAGTTAATTTATTTTTGAGAGAGAGCACAAGCTGGGGAAGGGCAGAGAGAGAGGGGGACAGAGGATCCAAAGCAGGCTCCGCAATGTGGGGCCTGAACTCATGAACCGCGAGATCGTGACCTGAACCGAAGTCAGACGCTCAACCGACTGAGCCACCCAGGTGCCCGAAGTTTTGTTTTAAAGAGAAGCCTTCATTCAAGAACAACCCCTTTGCTAAAATTTAAGCGAATGGGGCCCACCTCTTAAGTGTGTCAAGTATTAGACACTCACAGAATGATTTTCTAAAGCTTTGTCTCTTGTGCCCTTAATTAATAAAGCCGTGAGGTAGGAAGAGGAGAAACCCCCTCAATCGTACAGATCCGGAAACGGGCGGAGACAGTCAAGGGCGCCTGACTGTCAGGGCAGGGTGCTTCATCAGCTGTGGGAGAGTCAAGTCTTAGGACAGGTGTCCTGAGCCCAAACCAAACGCCCTTTCCCATCTAGTGAGATCACGGATATGGGGAGGGAGAGTCACAGTGGCCATTCCCTGCCCAGAGCAGGGGACGTCCAGAAGTCTTGTTGCTGATGGCACCCACTCCGGAAGCAGGAGGCGGGGTGGGGTGGGGGGTGCTACTCCAGAGCAGGTGAGAGATGGGGGAGGGGAGGAAGCGAGCCCAGGTCGGGAGGAGGGGGTCGGGGCGCACGCGTACCTGCAGTGGTGGGCTCGGTCGGGCTTAATGCTGCAGCATTTGGGACACTTGTACACCACCTGCCCGGGCTTCAGCTGTAAACTCTCGATGAATTCTTTAGTGGCGTTTCCTTTGGGCACCGCGCCCTGTGAGAAAGAGGAAAGGGGTCAGGGCTGGGCCAGGGATTCTGTCGGTTCTGACGCCCCGTGGTGGAGATGGTCACCTGGAAGCAGCGGCTAAACACACACACACACACACACACACACACACACACACACACACACGGACAGGACAGTCTCATCCCAACAACACGTGGACTCTGTTCAGAATCACGCCAACACCGATGGATACTTATGGACAATGAGTTTTCCTGTGGAAAAGTAAATGATTTTCCCCAGTGGACAGTTAGGCTGTTCCTAACGATCTTTCTGCTTTCATCTCAGTGACATGGTTTTCACTGAATCCGTTCTTTCCTACGTAAATACTATAGTTAGGATTTGACTCGCCCATTCCTGTTTGGTCTACGTTAAAATTTCCCAGTAACACCTTGGGCCTTTGCGAAGTTTTACTAACGGGCTTCACACCCCACAGCTCAGTTTTTCCAGATCAAAGTCTGCAGCTCTGAATGTCACTGGCTACTGTTTAAACTAGAATCGTTTTATTTTATTCTCTTACCAATACTGTTAGGAAGCACTGCTAATCTACATTTGGTTCTTGTGAATCCAAAAGCAACTGTGAACCATGGCCTTCGGATCTCTGACTTGCTTTCTGACCCGACGTGCTCTCCCAGTTTGCCATCCCATCCTTTCGTACGCTCGTGAGTGCTCTGCATTTTGTTCTAGCTGTGGACACCTCCGGTGGAGCCAACAGCAGACCTGAAGTGCCACCAGCGTCTACTGGGGCCCGTGTGCCTGTCCAAGCAGAAGGAAAGCGGGCGGTGTCCAGGCCTACGCAGGGTCTCAATGACCAGTCTTCGCCAGGGGCCTACTCGGTGCTCAGCCCGTGCTCCAGTGCTCATTGCTATGGATTCAGGTATCAAACAAGGTCTCTGTCCCAGTAGGCCCTTGGTCTCTTGGAGGCTAATGATGCTAGAAGACAGTTGTGTTGAGAGAGCACAGAGGAATAGGTACCAACTAGCCAGGGAACCAGAGAGGTTTCAAGAGATGAGGTTTTTTTTTTTTTTTTTTTAAGTTTATTTATTTTTGAGAGAGAGAGAGAGAGAGAGAGAGAGAGAGAGAACACGAGTGGGGGAGGGGCAGAGAGAGAGGCAGACACAGAATCCGAAGCAGGCTCCAGGCTCTGAGCTGTCAGCACAGAACCTGACGCAGGGCTCAAACCCACGAACTGCGAAATCATGACCTGAGCCGAAGTTGGATGCTTAACTGACTGTGCCACCCGGCCGCCTCTCAAGAGGTGAGGCTTAAGGGTGGTCCTAAGACATGCCAGGTAGTCCTGAGGGAGGAGAGGGATTCTGGCCAGAGGAGGGGCATAGGTAAAGACAAAAAGGTGAGAGTGAGCCCGGCCCGTCTGGGGGCTGGTGAGAAAATCGGCACGGTGGAATCCAGGGTAGGCAGAGGGGAGGCTGGATGGATGGGCAGGGGGCCAGCTTGAGAGAGAGTGCTCAGCACAGGGCACAACAAGGGACCAAATGTGTCTCCCAAATTCCTAACCCTCAGTGTGTGCTATTGGGAGGTGGGGCCTCGGGGAGGTGGTCAGGTCACTAGGGTGGAGCCCTTGCGCCTGGGCCTTAGCGCCCTTATAGTGACCGCTGAGAGCTCCCTCACCCCTTCTGCCATGTGAGGACACAGCGAGAAGATGGCCATCTGCGAACCAGGAAGTGGGCCCTCCCCCAGACGCTGAATCTGCCAGCACCGTGATCTTGGACTTCCCAGCCTATAGAGCTGCGAGAACTATAACTTTCTCTTGTTTATAATCCAGCCTGTCTCTGGTAGTTTGTTACAACAGCCCAAACGGACCGAGGCAGGTAGCCTGTGTTCTTGGCCGGGTGTTGGACGCAACACTGCGCCTGTAACAACCTCCGGATGCCTCGACTCTAATGCGGGGTTACCACACAAAACTGTCAGGGTGCGTGGACACCTGCATTTTTACAAAGCGCTCAGCAGGGCTGAGAATTACTATGCTAGACCAGGAGCTCCATGACGGGTCTACCTCATTCAGCACCAGAGCCTCTAGCCTGGAAAAGGTCTATCAGTTTTAGCACGGGATGAAAGGAGCAGTGAAAGCAAGCAGGACAAGAAAGAAGGGGGCTCAGGGTGCCAGCCTGGGGGGCTCCAGCAGCGTGGCCCAGCTCCCTATCAAGAACCGGGCCTGACACTGGGTCGAGTCATGGCTCTGGGATGGGACTGCTCCACACCCCCCACCTAAGGTCTAGGTGACAGGAGGCTGTGCTCATCAGTGGGGGCCCACGGGACACCACCATCAGGGAAGTTGACGCAACATCTGACCACAGAACTGGGGGCCACGCCCAAGTCCCGGAGGGGCCCGGGTGAGGGGCAGTGTGGTCGGCTAGGGTGGGTAGGTGGGGATTTCAGGGCTGACGGACTGTAACAGGCCAAGCGAGGGGTTCCCGGGTTAGAGGGGAGGAAGACGGGGTGTCAGCACCTTTCCCACGAAGGAGAAATTCTGGGATAGGAAGAGCCACTGAAGAAGCAGTACAGACCAGGGAGCTGGAGTTTTGTCTTTTGCTACAAAAATGACTCACGGGGACAAAGACCCTAGCTACGGAAACTGCAAAGACAAATCAAGTACTGACCCTCTCCTGAAAGTCTACGCCACACTGAGCATTGTGGGAAAGTGCACGGAAGTGATGGGGGCCTGGGTCCCAAACAGCTGCTGGGGCGGATGCCCAGACACAGCAAGGAGGCTGAGCACCCGGCCAAAGCCACGGCCACTGGTGCATCAGGAGCTAGGGGAGGCGGGAAGGCCAGGAGGATCCTGGTGGACGTAGCAGGACAGGGGCACCTGGGGACGGAGGCAGTCCAAGCAGTGGCCAGAGGTGGCCTGTCCAGAGGATGACGGATAGAGCAGGAGCACCAGAGCCAGAGGGCACGCGCAGGGGTGTCTCCCAGGCAGCGGAGGAAAAAACTCAGGACCACAGTTCAATTATGGGAAGACTTGCAAGTTGTCTCAAAGAGGGCCTCGGGTGCCTCTCTGGGGTCTCCAGCCAGCACGCACCCTCTCCTCATATGGCTCTTTGCTGGCGCCCCCCCCCCCTCCAACTGTCCCCTGCTAACCATTCCATCACCAGCTCTTTCTCTGCTCTCCTGTCTCGTTAAGGACCCGCTTACACTCGAGATGGGCAGCATGTGGCCGACATGTCACTAGGAACGGTGCTGTGCTTCCCCACTGGTCTGCCTGAGGCCGATGGGGCAACAGACAAGTACGAGCCCAGAAAAGCCAAAGGCATGCTCATCCACATGAATGCTCTTCTCATTGGTGGAGGCTCAGGACTTTGAGTGGGACAGAGATGAGGTCCTGAGAAGAAACTTCTAGAAATGTGGATCCTGATACACAGGCACTATGGGCACCAAGATGCTGAAAACTACATGTGATTCAGAGTAACAGTCACCTCCGTGGTGGTGGGGAGGCTGGGAGAGGAAAAGTGGGGGTGGGGGGGGGAAACAAAGAGGTTAAACCGCCTTTGTAATGTTTTATGTATGAGGCTGGGGGCGTGGAGATATCATATTATCATATCATTGTATTATCCTTCATGCCCTTTCAACTGTGTCATATGTTTCATTACAATTTTTTTTTCAAAAGTAGGAAAAAACCTCACCTAGTCTGCAAAACGCCGTCAGATGCCAGAAAAGCCTATGATAGAAATTTTAAAAGCAGGGGCGCTGGGTGGCTCAGTCGGTTGGGCGTCCGACTTTGGCTCAGGTCATGATCTCACGGTTCGTGAGTTTGAGGCCCATGTCAGGCCCTATGCTGACAGCTCAGAGCCTGGAGCCTACTTCAGATTCTCTGTCTCCCCCTCTCCCTGCCCCTTCCCCACTGGGCTCTGTCTCTCTCTCTCTCTCAAAAATGAATAAAAACATTAAAAAAAAAAAAAAGAAACTTTAAAAGCAAACAAACTTTGATAGGTGAGGACTCTGTGATATGTATGATGCCATTTAGGACGTCCTTCTTGACATTAAATATGCTATAAAAGTATACAGCTATTAGCAAGGAGAACATCTATGACAGATGGCTAAAGGCACACATAGACTTCCAAAGAGTATATGGCATATAAGACATTCTGGAACAGATCTGATAACCAGTTGACACTTGAATGATGCGGGGCTGAGGGGTCCGTGCAGCCAAAAATCCACATATGGCTTTTGACTCACCTGAAACTTAACTGCTAATAGTCTCCTGTTGACCAGAATAGCAAAAACGTGAGTAGTCAACTCACACATATATTGTACATTATTTGTATCCTACACTATATTCTTACAATAAAGCTAGAGGAAAGAAAATGTTAAGAAAATCATAAGGAAGAGAAAACACATTTCCAGTACTGGACTGTTCTTATCAAAAAAATTCGTGTATAAATGGACCCGTGCAGTTCATACCACATTGTTCAAGGGTCAGCTGTATATATATATATATATATATATATATATATATATATAGACAAAGACATGTGCCTAATTATTAATGGATATCTCACATAGTTAGATCACAGGTTATTTGCATTTTCTTGACCATATTTCTTAAATGTTCTAATATGAACATGTGGCTTTTGCAATTAGAAAGAAACTCATTAAAAATACAGGCAAGGGGCGCCTGGGTGGCTCAGTCGGGTAAGTGTCCAACTTCGGCTCAGGTACGATCTCATGGTTAGCGAGTTTGAGCCCCAAGTCAGGTTCTCTGATCTCAGCACAGAGCCTGCTTCGGATCATCTGTCTCCCTCTCTCTCTCTGCCCCTCCTCTGCTCTCTTTCTCTCTCTCTCTCTCAAAAATAAACACTAATTTTTTTTTTTTAAATACAAGCATAAAAATATACCTCAGGAAGGAACTACCCAAAGTAGGAATATGCCCAACTTAACTGAATTTTATATTCAAAACGCTATGACCATCTCATCCTGAGATATCTGAGGCCCTGCCCTGAGGCACTAGGGCCTGGAAGTCTTTACAAGGGCAAAGCTGGACCCCGACCACCCAGATGAGTGGACTTTGAAAGAGGATCCAGAAGGAGGGTGCCTGGGTAGCTTCAGTCAGTTAAAGCGTCCGACTCTTGGTTTTGGCTCAGGTCACGATCTTGCGGCTTTGTGGGCTCAAACCCCTGCGTCAGGCTCTGTACTGACAGCTTGGAGCCTGCTTGAGATTCTCTCTCTCTCCCCACCTCTCTCTGCCCCTCTCCCACTTATGCTGTCTCTCTCTCTCTCTCTCAAAATAAATAAACAAACTTAAAAAAATGTTCTTAACCCTTTGAAAAAATAAAAAAATAAAAGGGGATTGGGAAGGGCTCTGGCCCAGGCAGAGAGGGCCCCACAAAAGCCCAGAAGGCCACATTAATGCTCTTTAATGCAAAAGGTCATTGAGTCTGGGCAACCGTGTGAACTTGTATGAATCCTGAAGGCACAAAACCACAACTGGATGTCACTCCTCATGCACAAAGGAAAAGCCCTAAGGAACACCGTCTGCCCAAGGAGATAAATCAATGGGGCAGAGTTTTCCTAAATGAAGGCTCAGGTCGCTATTTTCCCCCCACATCCAGTTTTTAAGGTCCCAGAATTTGCTGTAAACCTCAGGAGGCCCCACGTAAAGGCCTACAAGAGGAAAACCCTAAACTGCAAAGGGCAATCGGAACTCTCTTCCGGTATTCTCATTATTGCCTGCTATTCCAGACCAGGGCACATCATGTAACAGCGCGGCCTTTTTATTTTTTTTAATTTTTATTTATTTATTTTAACGTTTATTAATTTTTGAGAGAGAGAGAGAGACAGAGAGCGAGTAGGGGAGGGGCAGAGAGACAGGGGGACACAGAATCCGAAGCCGGCTCCAGGCTCCGAGCTGTCAGCACAGAGCCCGACGCGGGGCTCGAACTCACGAACTGTGAGATCATGACCTGAGCTCACAGTCAGATGCTCAACTGCCACCCACGTGCCCCACAGTTCAGCTTTTTAAAAAGCCTGTCCCCTCCAGCAGGACTCTATTTACATAAATCCCCTAGAAGGCTTATTCCCTTCCAGGCAAGACCCCATCTGCCCAGCAAGTCCATCCTTCAGACCCAGAGGCCAGCTGGGCCAGTCCCTGAGACAGAGGATCCTGTGACACAGGTGGTTTCCTGCCTTTGCCTCCAACGTCTTTTCCTTTCTTCCCTTCCCTTCCCTTCCCCTTTCCTTTCCTCTTTCCTCCCTCCCTCCCTCCCTCCCTCCTTCCCTTCCTTCCTTCCTTCCTTCCTTCCTTCCTTCCTTCCTTCCTTCCTTCCTTCCTTAATATTCTCTCCTGTGCTTATCTCCACAGACTTCAGAACTTCCTGTGATTAGTTCATGGTAAGGAATTTCGTTCTGTACCATTCTGGACAGACGGCAGGGAGTCGCTAGGCCTGCTGAGACATTTCTGCCAATGTTGTGACGCCTGCATTACTGAGAACCGCCCACCCCTCCGTCCTTACGCATCTCACAGGGCTGTCTTGAGGCTCCCAGGCTACTGCAGCCTGGCAGACCACAATGTACCGATTTCCCCCCCTCATTTCCACAGTAATACTTCTTCATGATTAAAAAAAAAAAGACGAGAAAATTAAAAGGGAAAAACCTACCCTTTGATTTTATCGCCCAGAGATCTGTATAATCAACATTTGGGAGCATATCCTTCCAGTCTTTTCTCTGTGCACACAGCAAGCTAAAGACACTAAAGAATTTATAGGCCCATGATACTCAGACGTTCCTCAAATATATGTTTGGTCCCGTAGTGGAATCCATTTAAATCTGGGGCAGGGAGGTGTGATATGATTCTGTCAATCATTCCCCTTAGGGGCTAGCCCAAACTTCCAGTACCTTCCTCAACCCCCACCTACTTCCTTTTCTATTTCAGAGAAAACTGAGGCAGCTGGGATAAACCACCAGCTTGGAGGGTGAGGGTCCCAGCTAATCCTGGCCTTCAGGGGCCCCAGACTTTTAGCTCAAAGCTTCTCCCTCATGTTGTGCGCACACTCCAGGCCCTCCCACCCCTCACAGCTAAGCTTGTCGAGGTCGTGTGCACTTCTGTCTCTACTATCTGTCCCTGACTCTGGTTCACTGCTCTCCGGTGCCTGTCGTCTTCACACCAGGAACACCTGTCACCAGGTCACTGAGCAACTCCCTGTGGCCAAACCCAAAGGTCGGTTCTAGGCCCTCAACTCCCTTGGATCTCCTGTGACCACCAGTCCCTCCTTCTGTCACTCTCTCCTGAGGCTGCTCTGCTCCCTCTGGGTGTCCCCCGCCTCTTGCTCTCCCTTGGGCTGTTACCCATGCTGGACCCCGGTGTTCCCCAGGGATCCCCCACCAGCCCTGTCCCCTGCTCATTCTGCACCCCGCCCCCTGCTGACAGTCCTCCCCCATCACACCCAGTGGTGATGCCCAATCGTGGGCTCCAACTCAGGCCTCTTTTCGAGCTGCAGACATCTCCACCTGGTTGTTCAAGAGACATTAAAACCGAGGAAAACCAACTCCCCAGATTCAACATGCTAGAACTGAATCCATTCCTTTCGCTCCAAACCGCCCCTCCCATGTGAGACACTTCCCTGGTCCGTGGCGCCTCTATCTACCCTCGCTTACCCCTTACCCCTTCTACTCCACCAGGTTACTCTTGTCCCAAACCGTGCCTCGAATCCCATATCCTCCCCTCCAAGCCACTGTCACGGCCTTTGT
The DNA here is from genome assembly GCF_007474595.2 of Lynx canadensis. Taxonomy (NCBI): domain Eukaryota; kingdom Metazoa; phylum Chordata; class Mammalia; order Carnivora; family Felidae; genus Lynx; species Lynx canadensis. The sequence goes on from NC_044304.2 coordinate 14,768,568, forward strand.
TCCGGCCCATCCTCATGCGCCCCAGATGTTAGAGCCACCTCCCACCCCGGCCTATTCTCCTATTTCCCAGAGTAAACTTACTAAAATGGGAATCTGATCATACTATTCTCCCTGCCTGGACACCTTCACAGGCTTCGCAGAGCCTTTGCCCGTCCCAGGGTCTAAGGTCCTGGTCAGGGCTTGAGCAGGGCCACCACAACGCAGCCTCAGACCACTGACCCAGGGTCTCCCCCTGTCCCTGCCCCAGCAGTCCCCCGGCTGTGGACCACCTGCGGCTTCCCAAAGGCACCATGCTCTCCGAGACTCATCTTGTACCCCCAGGGACTCACATCAGCACCTCTGCCCAGCCTGTTTGCCTCTTGTACCGGAACCAAAACCCACTCAGGGATCACCTCCTCTGCCTTCCTCCTTGTGGCCCCAGGCCACACCCAAGAGAGAAGCCATCACTTGGCTTTTGTGCTGTTCCAGCCTGTATTTATTGGTCTCAACACCGATCGTTTAAGTACACACTGATCTCTCCTCCACAGCTATAAATTCCTGGAGGATAGAGACAATGTCTTTCAACTTGCAGCCCCAGTGAATTGCCCAGGGCCTGCCACGGAGCGTGTATTCAACAAACCAAGCTGAATGATAATGATGATACAACAGACATTTATGGAGTGCTCTATGCCAGACACCGTTCCACGTGCTTTACTGTATTTTGTCAGTTAATTCCGCCAATAAACCTGTGAGGCAGAGACTGTTGTTACCCATTTTACAGATGAGATAACTAAAGCAAAGAAATGAAGCAACTTCCCAAGGTCACATGGCTAACAGATGGCAGAACCAGGATTCAGACCCAGGCAATCCAAGTCTACAGCCCTCACCTCCATCAGAAGACAACGTATGTATTTATCGGACATTGCTGTTAAGGGCCCTGAAGAGGCTTTTTCAAACTGCCCTGATGCCATAATATTATTCTGCCAACAACTGTATCAGCATGTTACCATTAAGACTGAAACAGGCCTGCATCAGGGCACCTGGGTGGCTCAGGTGCTTAAGGGTCAAACTCTTTGATTTATGCTCAGGTCACGATCTCACGGTTCGTGAGATCGAGCCCTGCATCAGGCTCTACACTGACAGCAAGGAACCTGCTTGGGATTCTCCCTCTCTCTCTCTGTCTCTCTGCCCTTCCCCTGTGCATGTGCACGTGTGTGCATATGTTTTCTCTCTCAAAAACTGAAGGAAGCCCGTTTCAGTAAGTATCTAGGACAACATAATGGCGTAAAAAGGACATGATGAAAAGTAATAGAGGGGTGACTGGGGGGCTTCGTCAGTTAAGTGGCCGCCTCTTGATTTCAGCTCAGGTCATGATCTTGCGGTTCATGAGATCAAGCACCGAGGTGGGCTCTGTGCCGAGAGCATGGAGCCTGCTTGGAATTCTCTCTCTCTCTCTGCCCTTCCCCATTTGTGCTCTCTCTTTCAAAATAAATAAATAAACATTAAAAAAAAAAAAAGCAACAGAGAAACTTCCAAAGAAATACCAACAAATCTAAGGCCTCAATATCCTCATGTATTTGAAGCAACAAGGATGAAACTTGCCTAAAGTGTTACAGGGGCCCTGGGAGGGAGATGTGAGCACACCTGCTGTCCAGGCAGAAACTCTCTCTCCATCAGCTCTGCCAGGAACATGGTGACCAGCCTCAGGCCTGTGTCACAGGCCACCTGTCTCCTTCACAGAAAGGTGGAGGTAGGTAATCCCTAAATGGGTCACTCGCTTCTCTCTGGGGCCCTAAAAATTTTTCAGGGGGTGTTTCTAAGTTGCTCCGTGACAGCTATGAGATGTTGCCTGGCATGAGGGAGGATGTAGCAGCCGGCTCGAATTACCCCCTGATCTGGCAAGTCCCCTGACCTGGGGAATGGGTCAGTACCTCCACCCTCACCCGGCATGCTGGGGGGAGGGCCTGTTGCTATTCCTCCTCTGTTTCTACGGGCCTGCCACCATGCCGTCGTGCCGCTGGTCCAAGTAAATACATCAAACCTCGGATAGCCAGTAACTTTTTCAGTGAGCGTTCCGCAAGATGAGCAAACATTTTTAATAAGTTTTAACTTGATAAATGAGCGATGTCTTGCAATGTGAGTGGTATGTGATGCAGAACGTCGCATGACCACAACTGAGCCAACAGTTCTTGAAACTTGCTTCCATATGCGAGTGCTTTGGATTACAAGCATGTTCCCGGAATGAATTATGCTAGCACACAAGGGTTTACTGTACTTGCTAACTGACTCTACACGCAACATGCGATCGATAACGTCGCCGAGAGAGGCTCCAGGAGGGAACACACGAACTGCACAATGGATCCTGATATCCATGGATGGGTTTTCGGCAGCTGGAACCGAAATCAGTGGCCTGCAGTGGTCTGGGATAGTCACGCGAGGTCTGTCTACAGCAAGGTGTTCACAAGACGGGATTCAAAGGGAGGGAGAGGCAGCAACAGACAGACTGATGAATTTTCTTTTCCTTAACAATGTAGTTAAATCGATTTATAGGCCTCCTTTGTCAAATCTCAGATTTGAGATAATTAAAAAAACTTTTTTTTAGGGGCGCCTGGGTGGCTCAGTCGGTTGAGCGTCTGACTTCGGCTCAGGTCATGATCTCGCAGTCCGTGAGTTCGAGCCCCGCGTCGGGCTCTGTGCTGACGGCTCAGAGCCTGGAGCCTGCTTTGGATTCTGTGTCTCCCTCCCTCTCTGCCCCTTCCCCGCTCATGCTCTGTCTCTCTCGTGTCAAAAATAAACATTAAAAAATTAAAATCAAATAAATTTTTTTTAATGTTTATTTTGAGGGGAGAGGGGCAGAGAGGGAAGGAGACAGGGGATCCCAAGCAGGCTCTGTGCTGATAGCGGAGAACCCAATGACGAGCGGCTTGAACTCATGAATTGCGAGATTATGACCTGACCTGAAGTCAGATGCTTAACCGACTGAGCCACCCAGGGGCCCCTCAGATTTGAGATAGTTTATAATGAGGTTAGTAAACGATTAGTTAGTAATGACCAAAAGGGTTTACACAATTATTGCGAGATTATGAAGCGCTTAGCTTTGAGCTTCCTGGCAGCCAGGGACAGAAAGAGACAAGCTACGCCTTCCAGCTTTAAGCAGCTTCCGGGAGACAGACATTGTCCCAGATCTAAATGTTAACAGGAATCCCTCGGGATTCCTGAAGAAGCTCACAGGATGAGGCACTGAAATGGATTTGCAAAGGGAAAGGAAGAAGTGATGAAATTGGAGGGTGGGGTGGGGCAGGGAGGGAGACCGGCACCAAGATAAGAGTTTCTGAGTCCAGGCACTCAGAGCCTCTCTGGACCTCTTAAGTGTTTCAGGAACACAAGAAGCTCCTTGATGACATCACATCCTCTTAGAGCGAGCAAGGAGAGGGCACCAGATACCAAACACCGATCTGACTTGTGCTCTGCCCACACCCTGTGACCTCTAGGCCAGCACCCCTGCCAAGTGAGGCCCCTTTGGCCTCTTTCTCTCTCCTTCTAGGCCTGTCCTTTTTACCCCATTCCCCATGGGAACCTCACCTCCAAGGCGGCCATTCACACCTTTGTGCGCCATTTCCCTCTTCCCTTTTCTGCTCAAGCTCTACATGGACCCATTTCCTACTGTGTTGGAGGAAATGATTGCTAAATGGTCCAGAAAGCTGGGGGTGGTTGCAACTGTTCAACTGCAATTGTTACAACTGCAGGAAGAATTTCAAAGCTGGAAGCGGTCTGTTAACTGCTTGCGGAAGACTGTGAGAGACTTTTTGTCTTTAATTATAAACCCAGCAATACTAACAAACCCAAATGGGAAACAATGCATACGTTGTTATATGTTGTTTATAACCTTTGCATATAGGTTCTCCTGCAGGACCGTATACAACACGAATTCCTGAGATACAAAACATTATAATCCTGTTAGGGAACTCCTTAGACCCCTCAGTGACACCTTTCTAAAAACAGACTCCCCCTGCAGTGTTAGCAAGGAGCCCCGGGTTGATCTGTTTTCAGTGTGAGATCTAGGCTCCCAACTCGGCCCCAGGGCCTCCCACTCTCTCTGTACACACCGGGTTTTGCATAACATGTCATGTGCTGGGAGGGGAAAGGCAGGTGAGATGGGGCATGTATTTAGGACACGTTTGAGTTGCTTCATTTTGGGGCCCAGTTTTCTTTGGGGCCACTAGCGAAACACACGAATGAGCAGCAGACTGGTGTTTGGGGAATAGTCTTTGGTTCTCATTCATTTGGGATCGGAAGCCATGAGAACCATTCGCTCCTGCATCCAAGTGCAAGGGGCTAGACCGGGGAGATCCCTGGAGAGGCCACGCAAGTCAATATGCGGTAAAAGGACACAGGCGTGAATGCCAGGGCAGAAGCCTTCCAGCTGCCCTCCTCCTGACATCCAGTTCCCTGACTCACATGCCTTCTAGACACCAATGACCTCAACCCTGCTGTTTGATCCTGACCCTCCACCTGGCTACCTACTGCTTACCTGGCATCTCTGCTCATGTGTAATACACAGTTGGCCAGAACAGAAGCTTTGATTTTCTCTCCAAATCTGTTCTCCTAGATGTTCCCATTTACTCAATGGCACCAATAATCCCCTAGAGCTGCTCAAGCGAAGGCTCTGGACGGCACACTGTCCAGTCCCTCTCCATTCGGTCAATCAACCCTTCTGCACAGAGCTTCTCAGACCTAGCTGAACACAAGGGACACCTGGGAGCTTTAAAAGCACCCCAACACCCAGGGCTCGCCCCAAACCAATCAGAGCAGAATCTCTGGGGCGGGGCCCGGGCACCGGTACTCTTTCAAAGCTCCCTAAAGTAGTCCATGTGTAGCCAGGTTTGAGATCAGTGGCTTAAAACATACTCCAAATCCAATAGCTTCTGCCCAGATTCACAGCTTCCATTTGGTCTGAGCCACTACCCCGTCCTGTGTGGGCCACTGCAATCCCGGTCATCTTCCTGGGTCCTCTGCCCCACCTCCATCACAAGCACAAGGCACTGTCGTTTTAAAAATCAGGTTATGCCGGGGGCGCCTAGGTGGCTCAGTCGGTTAACTGTCCAACTTCGACTCAGGTCATGATCTCGTAGTTCATGGTTTGAGCCCCGCGTTGGGCTCTGTGCGACAGCCCGGAGCCCGCTTCGGATTCTGTGTCTCCTCTCTCTCTCTGCTCTGCCCCTCCCCTGCTCGTACTCTCTTTCCCTGTCTCTCAAAATTAAATAAACATTAAAAAAAAAAAAATCAGGTTACATCATGCCTCTCTGCTGGCTTCCTGCTGCATTTAGGGGTAAAGACCAAAGCTTTCGTGAGGCCCTCAGGGTCCTGCCCAATCTGGCTTCTATCCACCTCTTCTGGCTCCTCTTGCCCCGACTCACCACGCTTTGGTCACCCAGGTCTTAGTCCTGTTCCTCAAACACCCCAAGCACGCGCCCACCTCTGGGCCTTTGCACCTGCTCTCTCCTCTTCCCAGAAGGCTCTGCCCTCAAAGCTTCGTTTGCCTGACTCACAGCTTCGTGGTTTCAGCCAGGTGGCACTGCTCTGAGGTCTTCTCAGACTCCCTTCAGGTAAAGAAGGCCCCCTGCGCCGCAGAAAAGTCACTGCCACATCACCCTCGGTCACACCCTTCGATTGTCTCTAAACACTCATCGCTGTTTGAAATTCCCTCGTTTCTCATATGTCTTCACTGCCTGACCCCTGTGCCGGGACTCGAGCTTCAGGCGGGCAGGGGCGTCTGGTCTGACTTGCTCACGGCTGTGTCCATTGCTCAGAAAGGACCTTTCACAGAGGAGGCACTCAATGCACATGCCATTCATTGGATCCCATCCCGCGGTGCCCCCAGGGCTCCTCCTCACCACTGCCAGAGTGATCCCTGTAAAATGACACCTGCATCTTGCCACTTTTTTTTTTTTTTTTAAATGTGCATTTATTTTTGAGAGAGAGACGGAGACACAGAATCCGAAGCAGGCTCCGGGCTCCGAGCTGTCAGCACAGAGCCCAATGCGGGGCTCGAACTCACAACCGTGAGATCGTGACCTGGGCCGAAGTCCGACGCTTAACTGACTAAGCCACCCAGGCATCCTGCCACTCTTTTATTTAAAATCCTCAGGGGCTCTAGACTGCCCCTCGTCACCCAACTGCTTTGGCACTCCGCCCACACCGCCAGCCCAAACCTATCGCCCTCCTAAGTTCCCACCATTGCAAACAGCTCCTGGGGGCCTCGAGGAGCCACATGCCTGCATTCCTGTCTTCGTCCATGTTACTCTGCCTGGCACAACCATCAGTGTCCTCCCTCCCTACCGCCTGTCACCTCCCCCGACAGCATACATAGCGCTCACAAGACCTGGCTTGGGTGTGACCCCGAGCAGCCAACGCCGCCTAGACTGGTGAACGTCCCCGCCCTTGCTCTTCCATGGCAACTGGCGCTTCCCCCGCCACAGCCTCAGTCCCACAGGGCTGGCCTCATCCGTCTTCTCTAGACAGAGGGCACCCCGATCATAACCGGGCACAGGCTTCCCCTCAATTATAAACCGTTCTCCTTACGTCGCGTTTGCTTTTCCAAGAGACCTACTTTAGTACCTGTTTTTGCCAACCGAAACAAATCTGAAGAGGGTGTTTTGCTCTTAACAAAACGGCAACTGCTTCTTCGCTGTAGGTGATTCTAGCTTATGAAATGTTTCCCGGGAACTCTCTACTTCCCAGATAGCAGGGGAAATCTGAACTTGGTTTCCTTCGGGCGCCGACTGTCTGGTGACCCCGCAGATGGTCCTGGCGCGGGAAGAGGTGCTATCTGGACGCGGAACTGAGCTGCGAAAGCTGCTCTCCCCGGCGGATGGGGTAACCACCCACCACCTGAACCCGCAGGAACGGAGCCCTCTGAGAAGGGAACCAGCCCGGGACCCAGTGTCTCTAGTGTGCTTTCCCTGGGGCTCAGAGAAACAAAGTCTGTGTGCCACTGCCTTCAGCGGTGTCTTCCCTTCCTAATTTACACACACTCGTCCTACGCACTCAAACAATGAAGCCACAAGGAGGTCTTATCAAATCACGCGCTCTCACTTTCCCTACACAAGATAATGAACGGGAACAGAGGATTTAATATGCCAGGGTACACGACATTCAATGGCCACTTGCACAGCTGGTGCTTTCGCTAAGTTCCCAGGCAGAACACCACCGCTTTCCCCACAGATATTCACCAAGAGGCACTTGCTGCGGCCTGAAACAGGCTTGTCCAGCTTTCAGGAAAAGGCGAGCCTCGCCCAAACAAAGTGAAGGCCAGTTTCCGTGCAGGTTCCTGGAATTGGGATATGGCTTTAATTCGAGAGCACCTAGCTGCAGTCCTGTCTTCACCGGGAAGCCCCGGCCTGACCAACCCCCCCGGCCCCCGAGCATGCTTGCCACTCTGATGACCGCCCCCAGTCCGCCATGCTTATTGCGGGGAGCCTTTCTAACTAGAGGCTGGATTTCACCTGGACCGGAGCTCTCCCAGAGCAGCCTCCATTAACGTCTACATCAGTATACGGACAGAATCATTCGACCAAGACGGATACGCTGTGGCACAGATGGCGTCCTCCGGGGGCCCTGAGTCCACTTCCCCACCCCAGCCCTGGCCCTCCTGATCTCCACGCGCCCAAGGTCCGGGGGAAGGAACATGCAGGCTGCGGCCATGCCAGGACCGGAGGAGCAGAGTGTGGGCTGGTCAAAACAAGCCCAGACATACTCACGGGGTCCGTCAGCATGGCCCGGCAGTGGGAAGCCAGGGCCAAGAAGGCCAGCAGGTTGAACACGATTCCGTTGATGACGCTGTACACATAGTCCTCGGGATGGAATCAGCATGACAAAGAGGACCACAAACTCCGCGTAAAGGACCAGGAAACCAGGTGACAATGGCACAGGCAATGCCACAGCCCGTCGCGGATAAACCACATGGTTCCCACAGGACCGGGGTGGGGAGGTGGGACGCACTTCTCCGGCTGGAGGTATTCTGGCTTCCGCTCAATGTCTCGGAAGTGGTGGGTGGGGATAAGCATCATAAGCTATTCTGTCCATACTGGCATCTGGAAGAGAAGAAGAACCCAGAAATTTGGTGTTGTCTTGTTATCAAGGAGACCTGACAAAATTATCTTTCCAAAGTGAGCCATGAGTGTCGATGGTGCGAACTTCCTGCAGGAATGCCGCCTAAAACCTTCTGTTCATTTAAAATGTGAGTTCTTGGGGCGCCTGGGTGGCTCAGTCGGTTGAGCGTCCGACTTCGGCTCAGGTCCACGATCTCGCGGTCCGTGAGTTCGAGCCCCACGTCGGGCTCTGGGCTGATGGCTCAGAGCCTGGAGCCTACTTCGATTCTGTGTCTCCCTCTCTCTTGCCCCTCCCCCGTTCATGCTCTGTCTCTCTCTGTCTCAAAAATAAATAAATGTTAAAAAAAAAAATTTAAAATGTGAGTTCTTGGGGCGCCTGGATGGCTCAGTTGACTGAGCGTCCGACTTCGGCTCAGCTCACGATCTCGTGATTCGTGAGTTCCAGCCCTGCGTCAGGCTCTGTGCTGACGGCTCAGAACCCGGAGCCTGCTTCGGATTCTATGTCTCTCTCTCCTCTGTCCCTCCCCCACTTTCTCTCTCTCTAAAAAGTAGATAAACATAAAAAAAATAATAATAATTAAATAAATAAATAAAATGTGAGTTCTTGGGGCACCTGGCCGCTAGAGCATGGTGACTCCTGATCTTGGGGTTGTGAGTCTGGGCCCCACACTGGGCACTGAGTTTCCTTTAAAAAAAAAAAAAAAAAAGTGAGTTCTCAGCTCTCTTCCCTATTCTGAGAGTTAACTTAGCCTTTGCAAAATAGGGCCACCTTGCCCAAAGCCTTCGCATGACAGATATGAAAAGGGAGCCTTTGAAGGGCAAATGCCTCACCCAAGGTCAGCCAGACCAACAGCTACACACAGGACACCAGCTCAGAAGTGGGACTAGAACGCGGATCTCTCCATTTGTTAGGGGTCTGCTGGGAAGACAGTGTCTCAACAGGATTATATTCCACTTGTGACTTCAAAAGGCAAGATGGGGCACAGAGTGCCAAGCACTCTGGGAAAACTCTTCAGCGTTAGCACTGCTGCCTCTACACCAAGGACAAACCCAGAGACTGATGTTGAGGCTGTCTGCGGTTAACAGGGATGAGCAGAACGAGAGTACCTGCTTCCCCAGGACCAGGCTTAAGCTGCAACCATTAAGTTGCAGTCTAACTTACGGGGGCGGGGGGGGCGCCTGGGTGGCTTAGTCAGTTGAGGGTCTGACTTCAGTTTCAGGTCATGATCTCATGGTTCATGGGTTCGAGCCCCACATGGGGCTCTGTGCTAATAATAGCTTGGAGCTTGGAGCCTGCTTCAGATTCTGCGTCTCCCTCTCTCTCTGCCCCTCCCCCACTCGTTCTCTCTCTCTCTGTCTCTCAAAAATGAATAACATTAAAATTAAAAAAAAAAAGACATGCTAACTTACTACTGCATTAGCTGATGGTAAAGGCAAAACCTAGATAGGGAAGGTTCTCGAAACAAACCAGGCTTTTTAATCCTAGGCCAAAACGGTTGATTTTCCGGGAATAAGAGACTCCCTTAGCTCTGCCCTCTTGGGTGACGGGGTCAAGTGGAGAATGTTGGACAATGAGTCCAACAATGTGTCCGCACCGCCTGGCTATGGGCTCCATGAGCCTTGGTCGCCTCACCTGCCTCCTCACCCCAGCCTCCTCGTCAAAGGGCTGGTGTGAGGGGCCGATGGAGCAGGAGGTGCCCGTGATGAATCCCATAGCCTGGAATAGCCTACACACCACGCACGTATTGTCTCTAGGAAAGACGTCCATTCCCTTCCTAAACAAGCGCTGAGCACACGCCCCTTTTTCCTAACGGCTGCAGCTCGTGTCTCTGGAGACAGCAATGAAATAGCTAAGGATCGATAATGAAGTCTGTCTGTCCACGGCACGCGCCACAAAACATAGCAAGTACAGATTTCCCTCCTCCGGTTCTTTATCGTACACGTGGCGGCCTGTTGCATCACCGGATGGGTTTCTCAGTCAGAACCTGTGCCAGCGGGGGGCTGACCCTGATGGCAGGGCCGCGGAGAAGCCGCCGTAGCACAGTCCGCAGCACAGCAAAGGACATCTTGGTCCTCTGAGAACGCTACTTCACTTCGTAGCAGAGGAAATCGTTCAAAAGCAGCACTGGCGACGTGGGTTTTTCTGAAGACCGTGGCTCTAAAGGGCAAGTGCAGGGGCGCCTGGGTGGCGCAGTCGGTTAAGCGTCCGACTTCAGCCAGGTCACGATCTCGCGGTCCGTGAGTTCGAGCCCCCGCGTCAGGCTCTGGGCTGATGGCTCAGAGCCTGGAGCCTGTTTCCGATTCTGTGTCTCCGTCTCTCTCTGCCCCTCCCCCGTTCATGCTCTGTCTCTCTCTGTCCCAAAAATAAAAAAAAAAAACGTTGAAAAAAAAATTAAAAAAAAAAATAAAATAAAAAAAATAAGGGCAAGTGCAAACTTGCAACGGTTGTGTTGGCTTTTTCTCACCCTTTGCTTTCTGCCTCCACTGCCTGCTTCCCCCACAGAGAAAGAGCATCTGGACTGAATACGCTACCATCATGACGAGTACGGATGTGTCTAGAAAGCTGAGAGGGGACAGCAGTAACTACTACTCAAAATGACAGACGTTTCTGGAGTCAAACGTTGCACAGACTAATAATGAAGAACAAGGCCAGGGCCTCCCCGCCCAGCATGGCGGAGAATTAGTGGCCGAAAGGCAGCTAAACGCGTAGTGTGTATTTGTCCAAAGCAACATCGACTCAACAAATACTCAAGAGGGACTATCACATGCTGGGTACCCTATGCTGGGAGCTGAGGAAAGAGAAGTCGCAACACACAGGGAATGACCGTCCCAAGTATGAGTAAGAGCAGCAGTTCCCAAGAGGCCACCAACCAGAATCTTCTAACAAAGCAAGCCAGTGCTGTCCACAAGACAATGGCAATCAGTGTTGCCAGTGACAACTCAGAGGCGTCAAAGATGCAAGTATACCTTCTGAAGCACCACACGGAAGGGCAGCAGGAGCTCGTAGACAGGGATGTCTAGGACTCGACCTGGGCCCAGCAAATTCTAACATTCCAAGCTCCGCTCAACCCAAAGCCAACAGGTGGAAGGCTGAAATCCCATGAAATCCCACAGCGATTCGAAAAGCTGATCAAAGCTCCCCATTTTGACAATGCCCATGTTATTCCCTTGGTTTTTCCTGCTGCCGTACAGATTTGTGGGTACTCAGGCTCTAAAACCAATAAAGTGTATTGGACCATAGCCATGCCATTTGGACACATACTATGTCTGCTCTTGCACTGCATTGGCACGCTGAGCAGCTGTGAGGGAGGCTGGCTGACCGGCAAGCTGGAGTATTTACTCTCTAGCTCTGTGCAGAAGTTTGCTGACCTACGGTTTCAGCCGTGTTAGCCACCCACTGAGCAGCTCAGTGTGACACTGGTGGTCGGTCACAACTCACCCCCACCCCTCCAACATCTGTTGGCAGCATAACCTGTCCTCTGCAGCTCTGAGCGTCAGCTCACCTTGTGGACTCCATCAAACTCTTCAATGATCAGAAAGGCGTGTGTGTGTTTTTATAAATGTTTTATCCATTTTTGGGGCACCTGGGTGGCTCGTCGGTTCAAGCGGTCCGACGTCAGCTCAGGTCACGATCTCGCGGTCCGTGAGTTTAGAGCCCCGCGTCGGCTCTGTGCTGACAGCTCAGAGCCTGGAGCCTGCTTCCGGTTCTGTGTCTCCCTCTCTCTCTGCCCCTCCCCCGTTCATGCTCTGTCTCTGTCTCAAAAATAAATAAACGTTTTAAAAAAAAATAAATGTTTATCCATTTTTGAGAGAGAGAGGGAGACACAGAACCGGAAGCAGGCTCCACACTCTGAGCTGTCAGCACAGAGCCCGACGCGGGCTCAAACTCATGAACCGGGAGATCGTGACCTGAGCTGACATCGGACGCTTGACCGACTGAGCCACCCAGGCACCCCAAGGTGTGAATTTTTGAAATGCACGATCACTGCAAATAATTTAGAACGATGCTCCTGTTCAGATATTTCCAGTGATGAAATTATGCTCACAGTATATTTGGACTAGTTGACCGTATTCTGTCCTCTGACAGTTACTCATTCTTGACTACACAAATGGCAACGTGAGTAAACTGGGGTGATGTTTCGTATGTGTGATTGTGCTGAGGAATAGGCCTTTCCGCAGAAGTAAATTTCCCGGTAACCACGTTTAACCCACGTTTTAAACCTTAGGAGTGTTAAGACAGAAATGAAAAATAAAAATGCAAGTAAGATAAAGACAAAAAAAAAAAGCTACTGATAGCTGTCCCTGTCTTAAGTACAATAACCATCCATTTCTTGGAGTGACTTAAGGTCATTACCCAGAGCATCAATTACTGGAGTGTGTTAGGTAATGATGTCCTCAGGGGTTACAGAGATTCACTGCGGGCTCTCGGCCTCACACCAGCTGGCCTGTTCAGACTACTATAATTTTAATTCCAATGTCTCCTTTGTATGGTTGTCTTCCTGTTCCATTGCTGGCTACTGTCATTTTCTGTGTCTACAGTGGCTCCCGACAAATTGTCCATTTACGATCACTGACGGGCTGAAGGCTGGAAAACAAATGAAACTAAACCATGATTAGATTTCTTTGTAACAGAAGGGTACTCCTTTTAGGTAATAGGACTTTAGGAAGGTGCTATGTTCTCCCACCAAACAGTGCCTGTGGCTGGATGTCTTTTCATTAGCCCAGGGCCTGGCACATAGTGGCCACTTACTATGCGTGTCATTACACGATGCTGGAGTAAAATGCCTTGAGTAAAAGGCCCACCTCTGGAGGCCCCGTGTGCCTTACTTTCAGGGGCATGGCCATATTCTAGATGGTGGAGGGTGCACCAAGCAGGACTATGAAGTAGGGTGGAGGGCCATGACTCTTTCTTAAGTAACTGGAATGTTCTATCCTTAAACAATGTGGGACCAGATGTGTATAGAGGAGCTCTGTTGTCCTGTTGCCCCTTGTTGGTGAGGGACAGTCTGCGATCTGGGAAAGCACTCAGCCAAGGGCACACCAGGCAGAGCTAGACACACCAAGTGTTGGCCTGAAGGTCACACTCAACCCACACTTTAGAGTCTCAAAATACCCTGCTCAAAACCAATCAAGGCATACTGCTATAAAAAGTGCACCTAACCCCCAGGCCCCTTAAGAGCAATGCAGTAGTGTGCCAGTAAGGATTTGTTCCTTCAGTGAGCCAACTGAGAATCTGAGAAACACGGGGGAAAACTCACCTGGAGCAAACTGCACACCTTCCCTTCACTCTACCTCTGAAGACAACACTCGAAAAGCCAAACACTGACCTCTTTTCCTTTTCTAGTTTGAATTGGGGAACTCTAATCCTTGGGGGTGAGAAGTGGCTCTTTGCCCATAACCTACTCCCCACGTGAGAGTCCTTGCTTGCAAGAGTTGGGGCAGACTGTTTGCTCGGGCCTCTGGGGCGCGCACGAAGTGTTTGCTCAGACCTCTGGGGCGCACACGCAAGGAGGCTGGTGGGGGGGGAGGCTTCAATCCTGCCTGCCAGCTCATGCCCTCGGAGGGGCAGCCTCCTCCATTCTCCCTCTCCACCCCTTTCATCTCATTCCTTTGCCCTGTTTACCCTCTTAACTCTGTCTTCAATTCAATTTGTTTCGATTCAGAAAGATATTCATGGAGCAGCCACTATATGTAAGGAACTATGCAGGGGGCTCCCACACAAGGGATGGTGAGGGCAATAATGTGTGTGTGCTGCCCTGTTCGGGCCCAGCCATTCTTCTCTCCCAGCTCCCATCTGCTAAGGCCAGTCTTATTTGCTCTGTTCTATTAACCTGCAGGTCCCATTTCGTTTAGCATTGGAGCCTGGTATCTCATGAGTTTATGCTCAAATCAGTACTTCTTGAGTGAATAGATACAGAAACTACACAGACCCACCCCACAACGATCCTAACACGCAGGTTTCTAATGAACAGCACAATGGAGAGGCAAACAGCACCACCCCAAAGCAAACAAAGCCCAGAAGTGAGATAAATAGGGCTTTCTCGCGGCCAGGACATCTAAAGGGAGGGGCTCTGAGCAGGCCACGGAGCCAGGTGAAGTGTTCTGCCCAAAGGCAGGGGGAGTGGCGATGCAGCCCGGGGGAGCCCGGATGTCCAGGGTGCTGTGCATGAGTGTGCACACACTCAGAGTCCACCAGAGGCCAAAGAGCCCAGAGAGGCACTCAGGCAACAGGTGAGAGTTCCAGCTGGGTGGAAGGAGGTTTTCTGTTCCTCTTCCATGTTGTTTCTGAAGGAAGACTGAAAACAGTGATCATTTTGCAATTTTAATTATAGTAATTGTGTTGTGTTTTTTTTGCCAAGGGTTCTGTAGCATTAAAAAAGAGTTGGCTTGTCCACACGTGATCCAGGCCTGAAGTAAGTATTCTTCCGCCTGGCAGAGGAGTGCAGCGAGGCCCAGAAAGGCAGAGGGACTAAGCCCTGGGGGTAAGGAAGTCCGAGGTGGATTCACAGAAGCAGAGGACTTCTGAGGCTCCCTAGAGCTAGAGATCCACGCGAGAAGGAAGATGCACTGGCCGAATGACCATCTGAGCTCTGTCGGGGGCAGTGTGGGGTAAATCTAAGGAAATCCTCTAGCCTTCCTTCTTAGACTTTCAGAAACAAAAAGCAAGAAATGACTGAAATCAGCGTTAATTCCCCGAAACAAAAACAAAAACACACGCCACTGCATCTGGTCCGGAGAACCGCCTCCAGATCCACCAATAACTCACGTGCTTCATTATCCCTGACCACAAGTGTGCCCTTCCACTCACCCAGACAGGCAGACACAAACGTGGTTAGTGAAACACAGCCCGGGGCCCTACAAGCCCCAGGGACTGGGGGTGTGGCGTTGGCTTTGCGGGGATGCCACTTATGACTCAGTTCCCGTGCTGCCCATCCACAGCGGAGCCACACCAAAGGGGTCTGAGAGGCTGATGCTAAGGCCAAGTTCACAGGCCCCATCTCCCCCGTGGCCCATCTGCAGGTTGACCATCAGCGATGGGAAGAGTCCGGATCTAGTGCCTGGACTTAATCATCGTTTGTCGAAGGAGGAGCAAATCCTTATAAATCCATCACGTGACCTAAGACAACTGACCCAAAGCCCAGGCTTATGCGCCAGGATCAAAGCCATGACATCCAAGTTCTGTGATGGATGCATCAGAGTCCCCAAACTCAACTGTTCTCAACCCAACAAGGGTCCCCGGGACGGCAGATCCTCTCAGATTGCCAACTTCACCGGCTTTCATGACGTAAGATCCTATACTGAGAACTATGGATCAGCGGAGCTAGATCTAAAATCCTTAGAAGCATCTCGAAGTACTTTGTGAATTTTACTTTCCTAAGACACCACACCCACTCACGTTCTCACATCCACGCATGCAGTCACCCACAGCATAGAAGAAGGTTTTGGGACTGTACGGATTTAAAGCAGCATAAACAAACCCAACCATTATGGCTTGTATGAAATATCTGTCTGCAGTCTGGCTTCATCAGCTCCAATCAGGTGCAATTTTTTTCCCTTGACATAGAGAAAAGGATCATCCAAATACTCAAAAAAAACAAATTTTTTTTTTAAAAGGATTAAGCTTTCTGGATCCCTACAAGTGGGAACTATATATAGTTGAAACTCAATTTCATCCCTCTTGAGCAGATGTCATGAACATAGCAAGGTATAGAAAACCCTTAACTAGAAGGCTTTTAGCTTAGGTCAAATTTGTTTCAGGTGAATAGTTAACATGTTAATAAATCTAGTATTATGCTGAATTGCCGTTGGGGGGGGGGGGGGTTGTCTTGTATCCTCTTGAACTTGCCCTAAATGTTGCACTCTAACTGAACCTTTTTTTTTTTTTTTTTAATTTTTTTTTCAACGTTTATTTATTTTTTGGGACAGAGAGAGGACAGAGCATGAACGGGGGAGGAGGCAGAGAGAGCGAGACACAGAATCGAAACAGGCTCCAGTCTCTGAGCCATCAGCCCAGAGCCTGACGCGGGGCTTGAACTCATGGACTGAGAGATCGTGACCTGGCTGAAGGCGGACGCTTAACCGACTGCGCCACCCAGGCGCCCCACCAACTGAACTAACTTTACTGCAGTTAAATAACTCTGTCTACCCCTACAATCCCTTAAAAGGCCCCCTGGAAGAAAGTAGCATCTTTCTGATATTCTAACCATTTTCCCTCAATTCATCTTAAACGTTAAGAAATTCATCTTAACGGGTATATCCATAACCTTCCTGGTTTAAATTCCACTGTCTCAAGAATAGGTGTCTGCCTCTTTTAGAAATTTCTCACATTTCAGAGTGATAGACTTAAAAGCGTTCAAAAGCCAGCCCTACAATTTCAAAGATGAATAAATGGTCTATATCCTAGAAGCTTTAGACAAGGAACCTGAAGCAAAGTAAAAGACGAATTAATCGGAGCTACAAATTCTCTTAATTTGTGCTAGGATCTAAAAGGGTTGCAAATTTATACCCATTTTTTATCATTTATTTTTCCTTCGAAGATTTATTTTTAAGTAAGCCCTAAACCAGTGTGGGGCTCAAACTTACAACCCTGAGATAAAAAGTTGCAAGCTCTACCGACTGAGGCAGCCAGGAGTCCCAATTTTATGCCCATTTTAGATGGTTCTCAGAAAAACAAAGATGAGCCACGATCACTATGTTTGATATATTTCATTAAAAACAAAACAAAAACCAAAATGAGTCAACTAAACTTTTTTTCCCCCAAAAGGTAAGGGTGTGGTTCAAAGGAAAGGGCCTTATCATCTGTATCACAAGCTGCCAGCCAAGGAGGGGTGTCCAGGCAGGGAAAGCACCTGGCCTGTTCTAGGTCTACACGATTTCCCTCCCTCCGTGGAGGGTCTGTCACGCTCTGCCCGCCTCTTGTCTTCTGACATACTCACCTTCAACAAAACACTTAAAGAAAACAAAACAGTAAAACATCACATCCCCAAGCCAAATCCTATAGACATTAAGTTGACGGAGAAAATCAGGTAGTGGTCAGTAAAGCTAAATTGCACCTTCCTGCCTCATACTGGCCTTTCTTTTCTTTCTTTATCTTTCTTTCTTTTCCTTCTGTCTTCTTTCTTTTCTTTTCTTTCTTCTTTTCTTTTCTTTCTTTCTTTCTTTCTTTCTATTTATTTATGATGAGAGGACAAGTAGGGGAGGTGCAAAGAGAGAGGGAGACAGAGGATCCAAGTGGGCTCTGTGTTCACAGCAGCGAGCCCGATGCGGGGCTTGAACTCACAAACCGTGAGATCATGACCTGAGCCGAAGTCTGTGCTTGACTGACTGAGCCACCCAGGTACCCCTGGCCACACCTTCTTTTAAAACCCACTTGTGTGCACACGCAGACTTCTAACAGTAGGCCTTCGTTTCAGAACAGAGTCTGGGATTTGGACAGCTCATGGGGGCTAACACTCCTTCCACTAGTTCACCACCTCGTGACTTTCTAGATCTATTAAAGAAACACATACCCGCATATAGGATGCCGTAACATAGGGCACAAACGTTGGGGATCAGTAGGAACTACACTCGTTTGGGTAACACGTTCTACGTTCTCCTTTTCTAGGTATGCTTCGTGATATGTGATGACAATGTGGAAAATTCACGAGACTTTAAACAAGACCATGCTTAAGATTAACTGATTAATAAATAAAAATCAGGGGCGCCTGGGTGGCTCAGTCAGTTAAGCGTCCGACTTCAGCTCAGGTCATGATCTCGTGGTTCGTGCGTTCCAGCCCCGCGTCGGGCTCTGTGCTGACAGCTCAGAGCCTGGAGCCTGCTTCGGATTCTGTGTCTTCCTCTCTCTCTGCCCCTCCCCTGCTCGTGTTCTCTGTCTCTCTGTCTCTCTCTCAAAAATAAATAAACATTAAAACAAATTTTTTAAATAAAATAATAAAAAATAAATAAATAAAAATCACTGTCCGGGCCAGAATTTTAGAGCTGGAAGGAACCTTAAAGACCATCTATTCGATTTTAGTCAAACTCCTTCTGTTCCATAGATGAGGAAATCGAAGCCCATTTGAGATTTTGTCGAAAATATAAGTTTTAGACAAAACATGCAGTGCTGCCTTCAGGCATGCACCAACATGAACTAAATGCCTATGATGAGGGAGGACATAGATAAAGCATTTCATTAAAAATTTTTTTTAACACATAGCCTTTCAGAAAGAGACTGTAGGAATTACCTGACCTCTTCCAAACTCTGGTTCAGCCTGTTTTTTGGGGGGTGGGTGAGAGGGAGAGAGAAAGAAAAAGAGAGAGAAAGAGAAAGAGAATCCCAAGCAGGCTCCACACTGTCAGCACAGAGCCCAACACAGGGCTTGAACTCACGAATCGTGGGCCCAAATCAAGAGTTAGATGCTCAACTAAGGCACCGAGGTGCTCCGTGGTCCAGCCCGCTCTATAGATAGGTAAAGAAATGAAGCTCTACGGGCACCTGGGTGGCTCAGTCGGTTGAGCGTCCGACTTCGGCTCAGGTCGTGATCTCACCGTTCGTGGGTTCGAGCCCTGCGTCGGGCTCTGTGCTGACAGCTCAGAGCCTGGAGCCTGCTTCAGATTCTGTCTCCTTCTCTCTCTGTCCCTCCCCCGCTCACGCTTTGTCTCGCTCTGTTTCTCAAAATAAGTAAATGTAAAACAAAAATAAAAAAAAAAAGAAATAAAGCTCCAGGAGTGAGTTCAACTTCCAAAACAATATCTAGAGAGGGGGCTAACTTCCCCTCTCGGTCTAGTGGACGGCATCTACCACTGGCTTGTGCTGGCATCTCCTTGAAGGAACTCCTTCCAGAAATCTGCAACTTAGCAGCAAACTCTTTCCAAAGGTAACAATGTATCACCAACCTAGCTACCTTCAACACGGTCGGAGTGTGTTACTCTCACTGAATGTGAACCCTTAGTAATCAGGTGCAGTGGTCTCATCTGGCCCTGAACTGCCTTCTGGCCTCTGTCCGGGTAGGCACGCGGAATGTAAGGGCAGGGCCCGGATTCTTCCTGGGTGTCTACTACTTGCCAGGCATCGGGCTGGGCGCTAGACAGGTCTCATCCTGTTTGATCTGCACATCTACTCTATCTTGTCGATATAAACCCTGGCTTTCCCATCCCCCTTTGAGATGCAGAAACCGAGGCATGGAGAGATTTGCCTAAGTTCCTATTTCTTTTTTTTTTTTTTTTTTAGTTTTTTTTTTTAAATGTTTATTTTTGACAGAGAGAAAGAGAGAGACAGACAGACAGAGCATGAGTGGGGGAGGGGCAGAGGGAGAGGGAGACACAGAATCTGAAGCAGGCTCCAGGCTCTGTGCTGACAGAGAACCCCGATGAAGGGGCTCCAACCCACAAACCGTGAGATCATGACCTGAGCCAAAGTCATGCTCAACCAACTGAGCAAGATTTTTTTTAAATTTTTTAAAAATGTTTTTATTTATTTTTGAGACAGAGACAGAGCATGAGCAGGGGAGGGGCAGAGAGAGAGGGAGACACAGAATCTGAAGAGGGCTCTAGGCTCTGAGCAGTCAGCACAGAGCCCGAAGCGGGGCTCGAACTCACGGAGTGGGAGATCGTGACCTGAGCCGAAGTCGGACGCTCAACCGACGGAGCCGCCCAGGCGCCCCGCTGAGTTCCTATTTCTGAGAAGCAGGTGACAGGGTACGCTCCCAAGCCTGCTCTCATTCCAGAGCCTGCTGTTTATGCCTCACTACAACCATTCATTTTGCCCCATGACTAGAAAACCAAAGGGAGAGGTGTGCTGGGGCCTCCACCGTGACCTTGGGGGACTTACTGTTTGGTGTCCTGCCCACACACGGTTATGAGGAGGTGGCGGTATCGGCTGGGCCACGTGTGGGGGCGTTCACAGGCGCAGGCCTGAACTTAAGCATTCTGTCCTCTCAGGTGGGGCCCTGGCTGAGCACCGGCGAACATTTGGAAGGCTGATCCTGCCTTAACCTAGGAAGCAGGAAGGATGTGAAGCTTCAGCCAGGAGAGTCACCCTAAGATTGGGTCCCTCAAACCTGCTTCTGGTGGGGAATGCTTCTTGTGGGGCCAAGTTCCAGCACGCCGCTTTTTCGGGGAGAAAGCCCCCCCATGCTAGGCAGAGACCAAGCAGCAAAGGGTCCCACCTGAGGGTGCTGAAAACGGCACCTGTCCCCACACTGTGCCATGTGCGGACAAGCAGCCACTATGACATCACCCAGGCAAGAGCTTGGCTTTTTGAAAGACTAAAAGCCAAAGCCCTTGGAGGGATCGGAGAAGAGCTACGAGAGAGAACGAGAAAACAGTCACTGCAGTGGCACCGGGCCACAAGCAGGACAGCCATTTAGCTTTCAGATGTCTGATACCACTTATCCCAGACATCAGTAAGTGCCATGCAAGAGCAGAGCCCTGGAGGAGCCCGGGACCAAGGAACAAGGCTGTCCAAATCCGTAGCCCCTGCCTACCAAGGCAACAGGCTCTCTGGCACCTATTTGAGGGCTCTGGAGACAGATGGATGCTAGTGCTAAATGAATACTGGGCTTGGAGTCAGGACGCCAGAATTCTATTCCCACTCCTACAGCTTCCTATCTCATGATCTCCGGCAAGACAGTTGCCCTCCCTGGACCTCAGTGTCTTCATCCATAACTATATATTTTTTAATGTTTATTTTTGAGGGAGAGAGAGAATGAGTGGGGGAGGGCCAGAGAGAGAGGGAGACACAGAATCTGAAGCCGGCTCCAGGCTCTGAGCTGTTAGCACAGAGCCCGATGTGGGGCTCGAACCCACGAACCATGAGATCATGACCTGAGTCGAAGTCAGACGCTTAAATAACTGAGCCACCCAGGAGCCCCAGTGCCGTCTTCTACAAAACAAGTGAGAAGACTGAGCTGATTGCTAAGATCCCTTTCAGGGTTGAGATTCTGATTCCTTTGTTCTCGTGAACAAATTCAATATTTTCATTGTGAATTTCTTGGGTTTTATATTTCTACCAAAAGCATCCCTTAACTTCCTTTCCTCGTTGTTTGTTAATATTCAAACAGAAATCCACCAATAACTGTTAGCAATCTTCCTGAGCGTGTTCAGTTTTTCAATCAAGTATGGCATGTAGGGGCACCTGGGTGGCTCAGTCGGTTGAGCGTCCGACTTCGGCTCGGGTCACGATCTCGCGGTCCGTGAGTTCGAGCCCCGCGTCGGGCTCTGTGCTGATGGCTCAGAGCCTGGATCCTGCTTCGGATTCTGTGTCTCCCTCTCTCTCTGCCCCTCCCCTGCTCATGCTCGGTCTCTCTCTGTCTCAGAAATAAATAAAACATTAAAAAAAAATTTCTTTTTTTGAAGTATGGCATGTAATTACCATTTCCTTTTGTTAATTCACTTAATTTTTTTTCAGAGTGGAAAAAGCACTATCAAAATGCATCCAAGTGGTAAAAGAGAGAAAGCTTGTAATAAATTTTATGTTATTCTTTTTAGAGAGAGAATGTGCAAATTGGGGGGAGGGGGAGGGAGAATCTTAAGCAGGCTCCACGCTCAGCTCAGAGCCTGACGTGGGGCTTGACCCCATGACCCTGGGATCATGACCTGAACCGAATTCACGAATCGGATGCTTGATTTAAGGTTTAAGAGAGAAACCTTAAAATCTAATGACCATTTTTCATCGTTTAAGTATATGTAAATCCATGGTCGGTTCTGAGCTTTATTTACCATCTGGTAAAGATACAAATTTTAGGGTAAAATGAGGCTTAGAGCGGTTAACTGACTTACTCAAAATCAGAAAAAATGACGTGCAGCAAAGCCCAGATCACTGGAGTAGACACTCAGTAGTCTTTCCACCACAGATCATTAGTTTCCTCATCATCTGACCTTTCTAGATTGTCTGCTATTTCTTGGTTTAGGAACACACACACATAGCAAAGCCAATACTTACTGCAACAGAACCTTGGCCAGAACTGCCTTTGTCCCGCTAGGTTTATTTTTCTTTTTTTTTTTTTTTAATTTTTTTTTTTTTCAACGTTTATTTATTTTTGGGACAGAGAGAGACAGAGCATGAACGGGGGAGGGGCAGAGAGAGAGGGAGACACAGAATCGGAAACAGGCTCCAGGCTCTGAGCCATCAGCCCAGAGCCCGACGCGGGGCTCGAACTCGTGGACCGTGAGATCGTGACCTGGCTGAAGTCGGACGCTTAACCGACTGTGCCACCCAGGCGCCCCAATTTTTCTAAGGTGAGGTATCTATCCCACCCAAAGGCATTCCATCCCCACAGACCCTGACAAGGAGAAATTCATGTCTCGGGTGGCCCAGAAAATTCAGGGTTCAAATGTCAAGTTTCTACATCCCTGGAAGGTTCTAGTTTGGAGGAGAGAAAAGATGGAGTCTTCTTGGTATTTCCCTGCATTTCTTGGAAGAATAACTGAACTAGGTGGGACACGGAACTGGAGCCTTCTTACCTTCAGAGTTCACAGCCAGGAATGACCTAGCCGTTGTTTCTGGAAATCCGCTTTCAAAGAGGAAAGCAAAGGATGAAAACATGCAAAACCAGGAAGAAACTGGAGGCATGGCATTTGCTTCCTTTTTTTCCCCAACAGGTCAATATCCAGACCTCACTGCACCATTTCTGTTTGGATTCTGTGGCTATCAGCATGTGTAAGTGTGCTTAAGTATTTCCAGATTTGCTAATCAGAATATGGGACCCCTTTTTTCCCCACACGTGCCCTAATGAAGGACTTAAGAAGCGCCCCGCTGCCCTCTCAAAATGAAACACACGTGAAGACCCTTCCTCTAATGAGAATAAGCGTCACCCATGTATTCCTATCAATTTTTCTACCAGTGGAATTACAAGTTATAATTTCTAGAACAGCAAGACCTGCTGGCCTGACAGGTTATTTACATCGAGTGTGTTTTCAGACAAGGTACAGGCAGGACAAATCAGAGGGTTTAAAGGAAACAGTTCTATAGGGAAACAGGGTCGCTCACTTTTGCTTTTCTGGGGTGCTGGGCTGATTGTGAAAATGCAAAGGTAAAGAAAAGCCTAGAACTTGGCTACCTCTCTTAAAGACTGGAAAGAAGATGTTCCCCTGCTGGGCTTTGAAGAGCTCTCTGCAACTTTGACCCCACAGACTCAGCATTGCCCCAAGCTCTTCTGTAACTGGCTTTTATTGCTTTAATTAACCAAGGCTAGGTGGGACAGATATACTCCACCTCTGTAATGTCATTGTTGCTTGCGAGTGGCTGGCGGCAGGCCTTTACCTCTCCCCCTTGATGCCTGGCCTGCACAATTAGCGCCTTATTATAGGTTGGCCTCACGTCTAATTACTACACGGGCTCAACTGAGCACTTTGTTTCATTGCCTTGTTCATGCGCTTGTTCAAGTGCCTGGGCTCCCCAGCTAGAGTAAATCCTAAACTCCTTTTAGGCAGGTGTGTTCAGTGTCTCATCTCTTCGGGCCCACAAGAACACTAGACACTCCCAGGCCTGCAAACAAACACTTCCTGTTTGAAGAGCTTCCGGATGTCTACTCTGGGAGGAAGGCACATGGTTAGAATCTGGGTCCCCATGCCTATCTCAATCCTCCGTCCCAGATCCATCATCCTTCTCTGTCGTTGAGGGCTCTCCTCAGCTACTCTGAGTTAAGCTGTACTTGGCCTGTATGTAACCTTTTCCCTTATCTAAAAGGATCGACTGAGGGGCGCCTGAGTGGCTCAGTGGGTTAAGCGGCCGACTTCTGCTCAGGTCACGAGCTCGCAGTTTGTGGGTTCGAGCCCTGTCTTGGGCCCCGTGCTACAGCCCAGAGCCTGGAGCCTGCTTTGGATCCTGTATCTCCCTCTCTCCCTGCCCCTCCCCACTCTCGTTCTTTCTCTCACAATTAAAATAAACATTAAAAAAATAATAAAAGGGTTGACTGAAACAGACATCGGAGTGTCCCCCTCAGCACCACGTTCTATGCAGTTTTCTACATTTCCTTTAGAAAAAGGATTCAAGGGGCGCCTGGGTGGCGCAGTCGGTTAAGCGTCCGACTTCAGCCAGGTCACGATCTCGCGGTCCGTGAGTTCGAGCCCCGCGTCGGGCTCTGGGCTGATGGCTCAGAGCCTGGAGCCTGTTTCCGATTCTGTGTCTCCCTCTCTCTCTGCCCCTCCCCCCTTCATGCTCTGTCTCTCTCTGTCCCAAAAATAAATAAACGTTGAAAAAAAAATTAAAAAAAAAAAAAAGAAAAAAAAAAGAAAAAGGATTCAAGGGATGTGAACTTATGCTTGAAGAGCTCCTTTGTTTTTGGAATAAAAAGTACAGCTTCTAGGGCAGTTATCAATTCCATAACAAACACAGGCCTCCTTCACCAAATACTCCAGGAACACAAAGGGGAGACTGGTGGGAAGACTGCATAAAGGGATGGTTAGGAGTGCAAGGATGGGAGCTGGATTGCCTGGTCTCAAATCCTAGCCCTGCCATTTTCTAGTTATGTGACCTGTGACCTTGATCAAGACAATCGACCTCTCTTCCCCTCGGTTTCCCAATATGTAAAACTGGGATAATACTTGCCTCATAGGGCTCATGTGAGGATCGAATCGGTTAAGAACAGTGCTTGGCGCGTAACGGGCACTATGTAAGTTAGTGTTAAATAAAATTAACAGAGTACAGAGATTCAGAATGGACAGACCTACAAAACAGTATGCCCCCAAGGAATCTGACAGTGATGGGAAAACATGTTGGTTTTACAGACTAAGGTGTTATCCTTGGCTTCTTCGTTTTCTAGCTAATGTGCATTCTTTGAATTGCTCCAATAAATCAAAAAGAAGTCTGAGTTTGTGAGTTTTAAACATGTGTAATGCATTGTCACAACCAATGTGATAAAAAATGTTTTGGAAGCATTGGAATAGAATGATTAGTGAAGGTGCCGTTGTTTCAGTAGAGAATTTAAAGTAAACATTCCACTGTTTACACCTTTCAGACCTAGTCAGCCTAAAATGTCAGACATCATTCATAATATTAATACCATAATAATATTATTATGCCAACCCTTCTCCAGCAAGGAAACTTTAGCCAATTGTCAGGGGAGTGGTTCAAATATATGTTCTATATTTTAAAGACCTGTTGAAAGATTTCTATATAAAGATGATTCCATGGTATCCAACTCAGACTCTTCCTTCTTTTTAAAAATTTTTTTTTAATGTTTATTTTTGAGAAAGAGAGACAGAGTGCAAACGGGGGAGGGGCAGAGAGCGAGGGAGACACAGAATCTGAAGCAGGCTCCAGGCTCAGAGCTGTCAGCACAGAGCCCAATGCAGAGCTCCAACTCCCGAACCGCAAGACCATGACCTGAGTCTAAGTTGGACGCTTACCCGACTGAGCCCCCCTTCTGTCTTTTCTGATCTGTCCATTTGCTGCCACCTTTTAAACCTTCAATCCTCTTAGATATCCTAGCTACTAAAATTCCATGTCCAGGGTCTCTACTTTCTGAGCAATCTTCTAGAATAAATATCATTTCTAACATCAGCAGTCCCTTGTTACCTCATCAAAAAGATCCCCATGTGTCACAACAGGTGGGGCACCTGCGCTTTCATTCAGAAGAAAACCCTTTCGGCTTCACCTCTCCCAGTTTCCCTGAAGGGCAAAGTCCAACCATGTGAGATGTCTTCCCTATAAGTGCACCTACGGAGAACTATGTAGAGACATAAGAAAGAACTGATGTCCAGTCTACTAAGAAGTGATCATTTATTTTGGAACTCAGCAGTTTAGAACTTAAGAGTATGGGCAGGTCCTTCTTCCCTGTACCCTCCTCTGACCTACCTCCCTAACCCCAGTGTACTCATTGGTGCCACCATCATAGCTCTTAACCATGTCCTGTGGTTAGATTGACCCAGAGCCTTTCCCTCTGCCTGGGGAGCTTCTCTGGGCAGAAGTTGTGTTTTATTTGTTTTAGTGTTCCAAGGTTGGCACAAAGCCCATCCATAGTAAGCTCTCAGTAATCTGTGAAACAGTACTGAAGCTACTATCTGAGAAATACATTCTTTAGATGATTAAGCTGTCAAGGGTTATTGTACTTTCGCTTTTGAGAACAGGAGGCAGGCTCCTTAGAAGAGGGACATTTGGAAAAGTCATCAGATCCCCTTGCTTCAATCACTTTGGGTTAACTTTCCCCCATTTATCCACATAACCTTTTTAAAATCTGTACATACCCTATCTGCCTCACCTTAACGGGCTCCTTCAGTGACCCTATATTCACCTTGCAGGTATCCTTTCTGGATATCTAAGGCCCATACTTTTACTTCGCTACCGCCAGGTCTGGCTTTTTTTCGGCGCGGGGGGGGGGGCAACAGTCCACAGCTCCCAGCGATCACTCCCTTAGGCCGAGCTTCCAGCCATCGCTGGAGATGGCTGGGCACTGTGTCCTTCGCCAGCGCCGGTTACCAAGACTCTGCCCCCTCCTCTGGGAGAATGCTCCAGCGACCACCCCGGACAAGGGGGATCCTGCAAGGTTCTGGGTGTGCGTCTGGTCAGCCCCAGAGAGCGGGCAGGGAGGTGGAATCCTTGGGGTGTAGGACGCCTCGGGACTAATGGGCACTCACTTCTGGCTCGGACCCTTCCCACCGAGAAGGAAGTAAAGAGGGCTTCATCGTCTCTTCTTTTCAACCATTCTAGGGACTAGGGAAACGCAGGAGGGAGGGCGGGGGTGGGGGGAAGAGAGGAGGAGAGCAAGGAGACAGCCCCTCAGGACAATCACGACGTCCCCCTCCCCTCACTCGGGGTCGGTCTCTCTTCTCTCTCTCCCTCTGCCTCTCGCTCTCTCTCACACACACGCACACGCACACACGCGCGCACGCACGACCTGCTACTTCAACTCCAGCTCCCAGAAAACTGCGACGCGCGCCTCTCCCACTGCAAGTCCTAAGCTCCCGCCCCGGCCCACGCCTCTGGCCTCACCCCAGCCTTTTTCACTCAACCCCAGTTTCCCACTCCCCACTGACCGTGAAGCCGGAGGCAGTTCCCCAGTCCCAGGCCCCCGGTGGGGCTCCCACCGCCGCCGCCGTCGCCTCCCCCTGCAGCCCCCGACCTGGGACCCGGCCTCGGGCTGCAGCGATGGCTCCCCGGCACGAGGCGCCGCGGCTTCCTGGACTCGTCCAGACACGGGGCGGCGCGCAGGAGAAGCCCATCGAGCTGCCGGCGGTGGCGGCAGCAGCGGTGGCTGCAGGAGCGGCCGCCGCGCCGGCTGATGACGCACAAGCGCATGGGGGGGGGGGCGCGGCCGGCGCGGGAGCGACGCGAGCGACGTGCGGCGAACGGGGCGGCTCGGCAGTATGGCGTCCGTGGCGCTGAGCGAGGCCGAGAAGGTGTATATCGTGCACGGCGTTCAGGTAGCTACGCCGCGGCCGCAGGCCCCGGGTGCCCCTGGCCCTGCGCGTCTCGGCGCGCCCTCGGTTCGCTCGGGAGGCGGCGGCCAGGCGGCGGGCTGGGTTTACCTTGTGGTTAGAAAGCACGGCGGCCGGCGTGTGTCGCCCTAAACGCGCGATGCGGTTGTGTTCAGGACCCCACGGCGAGCGTCCACTTAGGACTGTGTGCGTACCTGCAGCCTTCCGCGTGTACAAGGTTCCAAACCTGGATGGGAAGGGGTGGGCACTCCCTGAGGCCTTTTCTCAATGAGGGAGCATCGCCCCCGGGACAGACTGTTCAGCTCTCGCGCGTCGCATCACTGGGCTGAGCCTCGCTTTTCTCTACTAGGAAATGGGGGTTGGCGGTGGGCTTCTGGCCCGCTGTTCCTTAGCTCGTGGTTGGGAAGCACAGGGAGAGAAGACACTGAAGCGAAAGCGCTTTGAAAATACAAATCGCCCACCGGAGGGGCGCCTGGGAGGCTCAGTCGGTTAAACACCGGACTCTTGATCTCAGCCCGGGTCTTGATCTCGGGGTCCTGAATTTAAGACCCGGGTTGGGCTCTGCGCTGGGCGTGAAGCCTACTTAAAAAAAAAAAAAAAAAAAAAAAAGGCGGATTTACAGCCGGTGGCCTTAGTTCTGCCGTGGAGGTCTGAGATTCCCAGAGGCAGCTGTAACTATAGTCAGATCTTCTGTGCTTAGTCTTCAGTCCCAGGTCTTGACCTCTCCAGAGCGAGAGTTGGGGAATGTTGGGCCTAATGAACTACCAGGGAAAGCCAAGTGTGACCTTATCTGTAACCTACCCAGATGTACCTTATCTGTAACACATCCCCAGATGTCTGGGCAAAGCCTCATCACAGCCCTGTTCTTGCCCATAGAGACCTAATCATTTTGTGTTTTACTTTTCACTTTTGGTCCAATAGGGTCGAATTTAGTTCCTGGTGTCCCCTTTCCATCAGCCTTTGATTCCTTTATTATTCCAAAGGTGAATAAAGTAAAGGCAATGGAATATAAGATGTTTGCTAAAGGAGTGGTATAGTTTGTGGAGATTAAAGGAGCTATACAATATTGGTCTGTGATGTTCGGAGGGCTTCCCTAAGGAGGTGGAATTGCTCCCCTAATCTATGTCAAGTGTCCCTCCTGTGTATTTTCAGGACTCAGTATTCATTCATTCAACCTAGAACTGAGCTAGACTCAAGGGATAGGAAGGAGCCTGCCCTTATACAGCTCCCATGCCAGAAGGAAGAGACAGAAATTATAGATCTCTTTGTGTGTTGTATGTAAAATTGTACTGATAGCTGTGAAGGGAAAAAAAAATCAGGGACCTGATCTAGTCTGGGAAGTCAGGGGAAGCTTCCCTAAGGAAATAGTATTTGAACTGAGCTCTCAGTACGCTTAAGAATTAATTAAGTAGGTTTGAGCCTTGCAGGAGGAAGGGAGGCTGAGTCCACCCACAGGCTTTCAGGTGGAGAAAGTGTGGAGCCACAGGGGTGGGCTGGGGGTAGTGGTGGGAGATTAGGTTGCAGAGGTGGCTAGAAGCCTGATCCTAGGAGTTTTAGAGGCTCAGTCACTCCATCATAGATCTTGGGAGGTAATAATCTGTTGATTTGTCTGTATGGTACTTTTAAAACCTCGCCAGTGTCCAGCACTTAGTAGATACTCAGTGACGTTGAGTAGGGTATTTCTTAAAAAGGAGGTAAGTTGGACATTGTTTTCATTTTTAAAATTAAACCTCTGTCTTACCAGTACCATGAACATATTGGGGCCACAATTGTTAAATGGTCTGTTCTGTGTATGGTAGAGCCATACAGAGTAACTGACTTTAAAAAATCTCTTCGTAAGGACTATTAACGTTGGCCACAAAATTGCTGTATTTATGGAGGAGGGAAACTGAATTTATACCATCTGAATAAAGGTCAGAAGGCAGGTGATTGAGCTTCCACCGACTCAGTTCTAAAATCGCCTCAACTTTTGGGGCACCTGGGTGTCTTAGTCGGTTAAACATCCGACTTCGGCTCAGGTCATGATCTTGCAGTTCTTGGGTTTGAACCCTGCTTCGGGCTCTGTACTGACAACTCGTAGCCTCGAACCTGCTTCTGATTCTGTGTCTCCCTCTCTCTGCCCCTCTCCTCTCACTCTGACTCTCTATCTCAAAAATAAACATTAAAAATAAAAATAAAAAACATGAAAAAAAGAAAGACTGAGTTAATTTTCTTTAAATCACCTCAACTTTTGTTTTGTCTTTTGACCAACTTCTGTTTTGGTCTTTGAGTGCCAGTAGTGCCTTGCTGGAATCCTGTTCTTGCCCTTACCTATAGACCTACTCGTTTTTTTATTTTTCACCTTTGGTTCAGTGTGGTCAGTTTCAGTTTCTGTCATCCCTTAATTTTTTTTTTCTTAAATTTTTTTTTAACATTTATTTTTGGGACAGAGAGACAGAGCATGAATGGGGGAGGGGCAGAGAGAGAGGGAGACACAGAATCTGAAGCAGGCTCCACGCTCTGAGCCATCAGCCCAGAGCCCGACGTGGGGCTCGAACTCACGGACCGCGAGATCGTGACCTGAGCTGAAGTCGGACGCTTAACCGACGGAGCCACCCAGGCGTCCCTCTGTCATCCCTTTCTTTTCAGCCTTTGATTCCGTTACTATCTTAGGGGTATTTCATCCTGGTTTGGTGGTGGTTAGAAGCAGTTGAAATTAACCTCACAATGTGTGTGAGGACTCAGTTGCTAGTAATGGTAACCAATTAACTGGCCCAAGCAAAAAAGTATGTATTAGAAAGTTACAAGTGTTTCTCCAGGAGTTCCAGGTCATCTTCAGGCTCTTCCTTGCTCTGCTGCTTTTACGCTTTGCTTTGTTCTTACCTGTCTTCAGAGTGGCTTTTTGTTTCTCAGGCCATGTGTTAGAAAGAATATGGTTACCTCTTAGCTCCTGGATTACAGTTCCTCTCTATAAGAAACCGTCCCTTCCTGAGGGAATGGATAGACAGGCTCAAGCTGGCCACTGGGAGGATGAGGCACCCTTGAGAGAGAGCAGTTTGAGAGCAAGCAAGATGAATCATTAGGTCCTGGCAGAATACGGAACCTCATTCAGATAATTCAGGAGACTTTCACGATATCACTCTTGATAATGCTATGGGGGGGTTTCAAGGATCAATAAGAGAGACCAGGGAGCCCAAAGATGAGCAACCAAGGAGTAGATGTTACCCCTGGGCTGAAGGGGGCCAAAGGAGGCAGTTGTGTTACCAGATGCTAGTGATAATTAGAACAGTGGAGGAATGACTGCTCAACAGAGATTGTAGGCTTGGGTAGATGAAGGTGCTGTCAGAAATGTGGTACCAATTAGGGGTGCTGGGGATAGGGAGCGGGGAGCATTGTCCCCTCCTTTTCGACCTTTCATTGACCAAACCCAGCCACAAGCCAGTAAAGGGAGCCCAGGTGATGCAGTTTGGAAGGAGTCAGCATGGTGCACAGATGAGAGCAGAGAAAGATGGAGAATGGATCTGAGGGAGTGGGGCAGGAGAAATGGAAAGGTTGATCCATCAATATTCTTAGCATACGATTGGACTGGTTTCTGTTAGGTTGCCTCTCACCCTTGAAGGCTGGGATGTCCCACTTTTGTTAGGTACATATTATAATTTTTTTTATCTTTATTTTTGAGAGAGAGAGAGAGAGACACACACACACACACACACACACACAGATGCAAGCGGGGGAGGGGCAGAGAGAGAGGAGACAGACACAGAATCCGAAACAGGCTCCAGGCTCTGAGCTGTCAGCACAGAGCCCGACACGAGGCTCGAACTCAGGAACCGCGAGATCATGACCTGAGCCGAAGTCGGATGCTTCACCGACTGAGCCACCCAGGCACCCCTGTTAGGTACATGTTATGATTTTTATGTCACTGAATCTTTGAAACAGGCTTGAAGGTGAATATTATTATCTCTACATTGTAGATGAAGAACTGAGCTCAGACAGGCTAAGTCACTTGTTCAAGGTGACACAGAAAGTGTGTAGTGGAGCGAGGACAGAAATCCAGATCTGTCTGATTGCAGAGCCCATACCAGATCCTCATGCTGCTTTCCTCCTGCAGTGAAAGCCATTGTCTTCCCTTCCTTAAATAAGGATCTGAAAACAAAGGCCAGAGAGAATCCCCATTTCTGCTTCTCTTTTTTTTTTCATCTGGAAGCATGTGAGCAAACAGGAAGGAGGAGGGAAAGTTCTGACTCACCCCACACCCCCCTGTACCATTTTTCTAGACTTTAAAAAGTGTATGACATATATTATTATCTTTTCAGGCAGTATTTTTTCCATATTGGCTATAAGTTCCGTTAGAACCCTATTTGCCTTTTCTTGTACAGCTTTTGTATTACTAACTTGTGTCTCAAACATTTTTTTCCCTGTTTACAATATTCAGGAACTGGGGGACAGATTTCAGAATTTGCAGAATCTAGAATTTGTCCCCTTTGGAGTTTGCTTCACTGGCTAGAGGTGTGTTTTCTTCATGAGAAGACATCGCTAACCTCCGTCACAGCCCAGTGATTCTGACGCCTGGAAGTACCTTTTACTCAGCCACAAAGTACAGATTCGCAGGCTTTACCCAGACCTTCTGAATCAGAACCTCTGGGGCTGGAGCTCGGGAATGGACATTGTCATAAAATGTTGGCAGATTTTGATGCAGCCAGCAGACATTGGCCCCTGGGCAGACCACTGGCCTGGTCCAGCTGAGAGCCTGCCGTGGAGTCTCTGCTCCCGCCTGCCTGAGGTCACGTGGTCGCCCACTGTGTTTGCAGGCTCCTTTCCCAGCTCTGCCATTCACAGCCAGAGAGATTTTATCTGAGTAGTGGAGCTAACCCCCCTCCCCCACCCGCACACACGCACACACACGTAAAATGAGAACATGTCCATCTGGGGGCCGAATGGGGTTGTGAGGAATGATGAGATGACAAAATATACAGCGCCTGGCGTGTGGTCAACCCTGAAGAAACGTTGGCTCCTTTTCAAGTTTGTTTTTTCCATCAGAAGTATGACTTTGTCCCAAACCATACACACTGTAGCCCCAGGCTTCACAGTGACCCCATTAGGGGTTCAGGCTGTGGCTATTGAGATTTAAGCTCTTTCAGCGTGGAAGGCTAGAGATGATTGAATTATCTCAAGAGAAAGGGGATTTGGGGCACCTGGGTGGCTCAGTCGGTTAAGCGTCCAACTTCAGCTCACGTCATGATCTCACGGCTTGTGAGTTCAAGGCCCGTGTCGGGCTCTGTGCTGACAGCTCAGAGCCTGGAGCCTCTTCAGATTCTGTGTCTTTCTTTCTCTCTCTGCCCCTCCCCTGCTCATACTCTGTCTCTCTCTGTCTCTCAAAAATAAAAATAAAAACATTTAAAAATTAAAAAAAAAAAAGAAAAGAGAAAGGGGATTTGTGGCAAGGGCTAGGAAGTCCCTAGGGAGCTCCAAGGCACCACATCCCATGGGCTCCAGCGTGGATCACGTGGTCTGCACTGTCTGCCTGTCTTTATGTCTCTGGCGACACCTCCCCTTCTCTGTCCTGAAGTGTATCCCTTCTCTGCAGCCATTTGCTGTCTAGCTTCCCTTCATCTTGGTATAATCTGACCCCTCCCCCAACCCCCGCCCCCTGCCTTTCTTCTGTGTGGCCTCTCCAGCCTCCCTCCACACCTGACGTGTCCGCTGCTCTTTAACTCCCTTCTTCTTGAGTATTTCCCAGGTCAGAGATCACATTCCAAGGAGAGAATATGATTCACGCCAGAGGAGCTGGTTGCTCTCTGGGTTGTGAGCACCTACCATTGGCTCGGGCTGTTGGGGGTGGATGGTGACTCGGTCATGTGGGCTCAGTAGACACGATAGGCTTTCCAGAGGTCTGTTTACTGGTGCTCTGGCCATGACCTGGACCTTAAACTGGACTCCATAGGTTTAGACCACCCTAGCAATGGATTAGCCCCACCAGGAGGCATTCCCCTTGGGGCTTTGGCAAAGCCATGTTATGGAATTTTTCTTGGCAGTTGAAAGGAGGTGTAGCTCAGCTGATGGTTTCAGTTTCTTTTCTTGTGGCTCTAGCTTTCTTCGTAAGCGTCGCTGGAGGAGCAGCACAGAAGGGGGAGCAGGGCTGAGACAGGTCTTTAGCCGTAAGATTGAGCAGTCGGTACTCAGCTGCTCAACCTGGCCGTGCAGAACTGGAGCCAGCCCTCAGGGCTCTTGATCTGGAGTCCCATGCCCTTTCCATTTGCAGGCCCACGGCACGGAAAGTCCGCGCTCAGGCACTTTACAAGGTGAACAGAATCCCACCCTTGCGAGGAAATGTAGGACTACTCAAATAGGCTTGGAGGGGGAATGAGGATCGACATCTGATTTTGCCTGCGGTGACTTGAGCGGGGCCTGCAGAGCTGGATCTGATGTGGTCCTTCTAAGTGGGGTCATGTTCCAGTAGGGGTGGCATTCCAGCTACCGTTCGCTAGCACGTCCGAGGTGTTGGACATGTCAGAGCAAGGTGGAGGGGGTTAACATCACTGAGGACACAGTCTAAACCTCCCCAAGCACATTAGGTTAGCAGAGTCCACTTTCAGCTTCGGTTAGGGAGCCATAGGACTGGGTTGTCTGGGTGTGAGGAAAGCAGCTCTGGGTGGAGTCACCTGTCCTTCCAATCTGTCACAAACAGCGAGACTGGTGCCTCAGGGACCTCGTCAGTAACCTCTCTCCACGGTTGTTTTCGAGGATTCGGTGAGCTGATACGCGCCCCAGAACAGGAGAAGGGAACTGTGGAGGGGGCATTCTGCGTGTTACACTGCGCTGAGGGTCCCCTGAAATGACTCCTGGCTTCTGGATTCTCCTTAATTCTGTAAGGTTGGGGTCAGTTCCCCTTTCTGGACGGACGGACCGACCCCAAGCTGTTGAGGAACTAACTTGCTTAAGGTCGCAAAGCTGGTATGTGACACGAGAGGTTTAAATAGAGGCTGGAGGGGACCCCACCACACCACACCCAACTGCGAGTTAACAACTGGAAAGTCCCGGGAGCCACCCCCGCCCCCTCGGCAGAGAAGGACAGGGCCCCACTTGGTGGTGTCGTCCTGCACATGTTGACGTCTCTGTTGAGTTTTTGAATGAGCTTTCACTTCAGGGCGGCCCCTGTTTAAATGTTCACACAGGGATTAATTCCTTGGCTTCTGAATACTACCAGAGAATAAATATTTTGGTCGGGCCTCTGGCTCTGAGCCAGGCCAACCAGGTTTGGGTGATTTTTAAGCCTTTTATGAGGAATGCTGGATTAAAGAAAAAAAAAAAGTTGGTGGCAGTGATTCATAGACTAATTTGTTTGGGTTTTTTGGTTTGTTTTTCTGTTATTCTCTTAGGTGTTTTTTTGTGTTTTGTTTTATATTATATTTTTTTATTATATGCTAGTGAGTGGGGAGGGAAGAGGGAGAGGTTTTTGGTTTTGTTTTTTTTTTTAGTTTATTTATTTTGAGAGAGCACCCAAGCTTGAGCAGGGGAGGAGCAGAGCGAGAGGGAGACACAGAATCTTAGGCAGGCTCCACACTGTCAGCACAGCCCGACACAAGGCTCAAATTCATGAACCGAGAGATCGCATCCTGAGCCGAGCAAAACCAAGTTGGCTACTTAACCGACTGAACCACCCAGGTGCCCCAGAGGGAGAGAGACTCTTCAGCAGGCTCCATGCTTAGTGGAGAGCTTGACATGGTGCTCAATCCCATGATCCTGGGATCATGACCTGAGCTGAAATCAAGAGTTGGATGCTCAACTAACTACCAGAGCCACCCAGGCATCCCAGTGCTCTTTTCCTATCCAAAAAAAAAAAATTCTATGCATGCTTGCACAGAAAATTTGTAGCTTTTTGTTTATCTCTTATTTGTCACCTGAGCCCTTCCCATAGAGCCTTCCCCAGGGAACAGAGAGTGATGTAAAGGTTGGAAAGGCAATACCTGGTGAGGCCCAGTTTTCTGGCCCCCTCCCAGTCCCATCTTGGAACAAGGGGGATGTCACGACAAAGGGTTGTGACTAGGTCTTTCCAGGGAAGTGGTATTTTATTTTATTTTTTTAATGTTTTATTTATTTTGAGAGAGAGAGACAGAAGGCAGGCTCCTGTGGCGGGGCTTGAACTCACAAACCATGAGGTCATGGCCTGAGCCGAAGTGAGACGCTTAACCAACCCCGCCACCCAGGCGCTCCCCAGAGAGGTGGTATTTTAAAGCCATGGTGGGGAAGCCTGTCACCTTGTGGCCTCCCTGCGTGCAAAGTCCTCTTTATCAACAGGACCAACTGATATAGCCAGCATCCTCGCAGGGAGGCCGTGCTCACTCCTGTTGCACGGTGGAGAGACCCTTTAGAATGCAGGAGGCCACGTGGACTTGTTCCGAGGTCTGGCGCGGGGTTCGGGTGCTCCTTATCGGCTGTGGCCTTGAGCCGGCCTTTTAGCATCTTTCAGCCTCTTTCCTCATTTGTAAAATGGAATGAAAAAAAGCTCTCTTACAGGGTTATTTTGAAAATTAAATGTGTCAACTGTGTAGCATTTCCTGGCACATCACTTCCTATGTGGTAAAGGCACTCAGGTAGTAGCTACTGTTCATTGTTGCAAATGATTGCGGCTGTTTCAATTTACAGGTCTGAAGAATTAGAGCAGCACCATTGAGGCCTTCTGATTCAATGTCCATTCTTTTAACAGAGGAGGGAACTAGTTTAGAGCATCTCGTCCTAGGTCAAGCAGCTAGTCATGGCAGGACCAGGCCCGGAGCCCATGACTAATACTCGTAGTGATTGATCACACTTGCACTTTACTTGCACCTCAAGAAGGACTCTTTTGTAAAGGATGTTTCTGGGCCCTGTTTTCACTTTTCTAGCAGGGCATCCTGGGGCCGGGGGGGAGCGGGGGGAGCATCAGAGATTGACCTAGGAAGCCTTTCCTGTGCTGCTGTGTGCTGTGGGGTTGTTAAGAGACAGTTACATAGTTTTGGGATCCTTTAGTGAAGAGGGGTCACTTTATCTAACTCATTTCCTAGACTTGAAATTCTGTTGCTTTCAAGTACAGGTCTCCCCAGACTCACGATGGGGGTTGCCTCCAGCAAGGGAATGGCCTGGGGAGTGGATGAGCCGGCAAAGGGACTTGAAGCTGACTTGTGATGCTTATTTTCTCTTCATTAACAGGAATTGGGGGAGGAAAAGAGTAGAAACGAACAGGGCAGATGGTGGGGGTTGGGCTTTGCTGGATTTCAGTGTCTCAGAATCAAAACGTCAGTCATATGCAGTTAGCCAGGCAGTTTAAAGATAAGTTTGTGACAGTTACATACTTCAGAACAGTGTTTTAAACTTTTGAGGAGCATTAGCCCCTTTGAGAATCTCATAAGCTAATGAGTCTTTTTCTGAAAGAAAAAAAAAAAAGTGCTTTCAAAAGATGTTTACAAAGGGGACGCCTGGCTGGCTCAGTCAGAAGAGCATCCAACTCTTGATCTCAGGGTCGTGAGTTCGAGCTCCGTGTTGGGTGTAGAGATTACTTAAAATCTTAAAGAAAATGTTTACAAAGAATAAGGAAGGTCTCCATGAGCTGATGTATAGTGATTGCCCACATATGTATTAAGTGTTAAAAAAAAAAAAAAGAGGGGCGCCTGGGTGGCTCAGTCGGTTAAGCGTCCGACTTTAGCCAGGTCACGATCTCGCAGTCCGTGAGTTCGAGCCCCGCGTCGGGCTCTGGGTTGATGGCTCAGAGCCTGGAGCCTGCTTCCCATTCTGTGTCTCCCTCTCTCTCTGCTCCTCCCCGTTCATGCTCTGTCTCTCTCTCTGTCTCAAAAATAAATAAACGTTAAAAAAAAATTAAAAAAAAAAAAGAAAAAAGAAAGAAACGAGAAGCAACGTGTAAAACAGTATCTGTAGTGTGCCACTCCTCATTTAAGAAAGAAGGGTAAAATATATTCATGGATCTGCTCATTTGTGCAAAGGAAATACAGGAACTATGAACCAGCAGTTAAATAGTAAATAGCCTGGTTACCTGCCCGGGTGGGTGGGAACGAGGCAGAAAGATGGGGGTGTGAAAATAGGGCTGAGGGCAGAGCCACCTTTCCCTGAGCACACCTTTTCTGATAGCTTTGACTTCTAGAGTCATGGTGCTAGTCTGCATACCCACAATATAAACGAGTAATTAAAAGTAGCCAGCATGCGGGGCACCCAGACTCGAGCACAAACAGGTACCGATGAGCCTCACAGGGGTAGGAGGGAATAACAGGCACGCTCAAGGAGGGGGAGACGATGGAAAATGGGATGTGGGGTGGGCACTCACTGTAAGGCTAAAGACAAAAAGAACGCCACACAAGTACTGCTCACTAGTAAATTTGTTGCTCGCAGGGGTATGGGTTAGCAATTCTGAAAGTACTTCATGAGTATACTAAGATTTAATAAATACCTTGTGGATAATGAGAGCCAGGTGTCTCCCTGTCTGAGAAAGAAGTTCTAAATAAGACACGAAGGAAAGTTAGAACCAGCTATCAGGGCCTTTTTTTTTTTTTTTAACATTTATTCATTTTTGAGAGAGAGACATAGAGCATGAGTGGGGAAGGGGCACAGAGAGAGAGGGAGACACAGTATCCGAAGCAGGCTGTCAGCACAGAGCCCGATGCAGGACTCGAACTCACGGACCGCAGGATCATGACTTGAGCCGAAGTCGGACCCCGACCGACTGAGCCACCCAAGTGCCCCATATCAGGGCCTTTTAAGAGCTGCATGGATAGAAGAGCTGTATGGGTTAGTGCTGTGTGGGTGAGTGTAAGTACGTATGTAGTTATCGAGCTCTGTCTGCTGAGAAGGTCTGGAAGCAATGACACCCCAGTAGCAGTGAACTTGCTTAGCACCCAGATCCTGGTTTTTTAAAGCACCATTCTTCAATAAAAGGAACCAGGACTCCTCGGAGAAAGGGCTGACCCCAAGGCCAGGGCAGGGAAAAATACAAGAGGCTGGAACATCTTGTCTTGTCAGAAGTAAAGGTGTGCTCGGGAAAGATCGCAAGCGTGTTGAAAGAATGCAGGAAGCAACCCAAAGGAACTCCCAGTGGCCAAATCTGGAACGCGTTGAGCAGCAGGATAAGTAATGGTCCTACTGGATCACAACCACAGCATAAAGTGGGTATCTGTGAGATACGTGGATAAGAGTAAATAACCAGGGATAAAGGGCAGGCAGGACGTGGGCCACCCTGAAACGCATCTCCCACAGCAGAGGTTGGCAAGCTTTTCCTGTAAGGGGCTAGATGGTGAAGATTTGGGGCGTGTGGCTCATAAGATCTCTGTCACAACCGCGCAGCTCTGCCGTTGGAGTGTGAAGCAGCCATGGACAACCTCAGCGAAAGGACCTGGCCGTGCTCCAGCGAGACGTTTTACAGAAGCAGGTGGCCCTCGTGCCGAGGTGTGCCATCCCTGT
This sequence comes from Lynx canadensis, assembly GCF_007474595.2. NCBI lineage: Eukaryota > Metazoa > Chordata > Mammalia > Carnivora > Felidae > Lynx > Lynx canadensis. Next base: position 14,807,435 of record NC_044304.2, read on the forward strand.
TCTAGAGAATGCCCAGGGTAGAGATGATAGCTGGGTTTTTTAGCCGTTAACAGAGTAGATTTTGTTCAGGTTAGGGTGCGGGAGGCCTGCGGCCGAGAGAGTTGGGCTCTGTGGCCCCGACAGTGCATACCTCCTGGTGCGGTTTTGGACTTGCAGACTTGGAAAGAGGCAGCTTATTTCGCCTCTTGTTCCGATTTTGTTTGTTCCGTGTGTCTGTTTGGTATAGTGGGATGTGGTGTGGACTTTGCGCTGGGACGTACCTGGGTAGAAACCCAGTGTGCTCTCACCAGCTGTGGGACGTCGGCCACATGGCTGCATCATGGCTGCATCACATCCGTCAAGCCGCTTTACTTCTTTGAGTCTTTGTTTCCTCAGATGTAAAATAGGAATATTGTTACCAGCAAAAGGAGAGAGTTTTGGATGATTCGCTAAGGGGGAAGGGGATGTTGTACTGCCTAGTTCTCTAGTAGGGAAATGGCATGGATGAGTTGAGGAGGCTGTTGGTGCTTTGGTTGTGGTTGTGTTAGGATTGTGGTCGTTGCACTTAGGAAGACCTCCGTGTGGACGGCCGTGGCTGTGAGGACTACCGATGTGTCGAAGTGGAAACCGACGTGGTGTCCAACACCAGTGGGTCTGCCAGGGTCAAGCTGGTGAGTACTGTGGCCACGGTCCGTGCCCAGGGGGAGGATGGGCAGGTCCTAGGGGACCAGCTGCAGGCCCCTCGGGGCTTTGAGAGCACATACATTTCTGGGGTGGACCCAAGACCCAAGCCAAATTCTGGGCGGGTATCTGTCTAGATCTGAAGGACCCTTTACCTTTCCAAAGGGCCACTTCACAAGTTCCTGAGAGTCCCCGGGGGCACAGTCTGGGAGAGGAAGGAGGCGGTTGGGTATCTGGCTACCTGCCCTGAGTGAGGACCCTTCCTGCGTGTGTCTGCAGGGTCACACAGACATCTTGGTGGGAGTGAAAGCCGAAATGGGGACGCCGAAGCTGGAGAAACCAAATGAAGGGTACTTGGAGTTCTTCGTTGACTGGTCAGTACCACGCATATGTTTTAAAGAAAAACGATTTAAAAGAAGATTCAGAGGGGTGCCTGGGTGGCTCAGTCGGTTAAGTGTCCAGCTCTTGATTTTAGTTCAGGACATGATCTCATGGTGATGAGATCAAGCCCCGCCTCAGGCTCCACCCTGATCGTGGAACCTGCTTAAGATTCTCTCTCTGTCTCCCTCTGTCACTCCCCCACTTGCAGGTGCACCTTCTCTCAAATAAATAAGAAAGTAAGTAAGTGAGTAAGTAGATTGGAGACTGGACCTCTGGTTTCCTTTGAGCCCACTTTGATTTTGTATTCAGTCATCACCTCTGCAGCCAGCAGGTATTTCCTGCACCCCTCCTATGCGCCAGGCACTGGGGTGTGTGGAAGAAGGCCTTGGCTTGAGTCCTGCCCTTGTCCTCGTCACCTGGCCTGCACTGGGCCTCGTCCCTGTTGGAGAAAGGAGGGCATCAGGCAGCCCAGCACATGGTTGTTATGAGAGTCCAGTGAAATGGTGGGTATTACAGTGCTTTGAAGAATATCAAACATAGATAAATAAGGATCATTTGGTCTAAAATGTCTTGTTTCTCCTCCTGCTCTAGTTTTGCAGAAAACTTTTCATGACTTGCTTGGCAGAGCAAGGACGAGGGCGGCCCCAAATAGCCTGACAGAGGGAGTGGCAGCTAGGCAGGCCGTGCGGCTGCTAGAAAAGTGAGGACTCCGCAGTTTCTGCAGCAGCAGCCTTCTCTGGCCAGCTGTGTGATCTCAGGCTAGTTACCTAGTCTCTCTGTGCCTAAGTTTCTTTATCTAAAAAATCAGGGTACTAATACTCTTGTGAGGATGACGGAATGAAATAAGGAAGGCAGAGTGAGTGCCAGCACCATGACTGGCTCCCAGTGGGCTTTCCGTGAGTGTTCTTTCTCCCTCCTGTTGCCTCCCCTTTCTCCGGCCTTGGGCTTTTTAAACCTGGGATCCTAGCTCAGTCCCTCTTCTGTCTAGAACGTTGCTTCTAACTAGATGGTGACGGCAGGCTTTCTTGAGGTGGGTGAGGCTCTCTATTAGCTCATGCTGGGTGCAGGTATGTAATACTGGTTCTGTATGGGAGTCCCCAAGACCACTCCCGTATTTGGAGATTTGCTGGAAGGACCCCCAGGACTTAGCATATAGTTGTACTCACAGCTGAGATGTATTATAGCCACGAAACGCGGCAACATGTGTGATGATTCTGCCCATGAAAGCCCATTAGAGACTCGGCCCCCGAGATTTTCACTGGGGCTGGTCACATGGGCACCCTCTGCTTAACACATGCCAAAATTTCCAAATCCCAGAAGGAAAGCAGATACTCCTCTTATCATATTATTTGCACAAATAGTCTAGGCACAGCAGACCACAGTTCACTGTTGACTGGAAACACTCTGAGTCAAGTTCCCAGATGCCAGCCGAGGGCCCACCTTTCAAGCAGGCCCTTCTAAAGATAGCAGCCTTGGGCCCGCTGTGTCCGCCTTTTCGGCATAGATGCCAACCCCCATTTACATGGTGAGTTAGATTCTTCTGATCTTCTTCCAAACTCAGAAGTTTGTCCTCACGACATTCCTATGAGAGAGACAACCAACTTGGTTGAGAGAAGGTAAACAAACCCCCGGGGTCACAGAGCTAGTAATGCCGGCTCAGGCCTCTCCGACCCTGAGTCTTGCCTTGTTCTACTTCGCGCAGCCTACAGAAGCCAGCTTGCCGGGGGTGTGGTGCTCAGAGTTCCGAGAACGTATCCGCGTTCAGCTTTCTGGCCAGTATTCCTTCCAGCCCATTCCTGCACCCTGCCCTGCGAGACGCCTCCCACCCCCCGCCCCCAGCCAGCCGTCTCCTCTTCTGGTTGGACCCACCTCCCCTTGCCAATCTGAGTTGTCCAGTGGGACTGGCTCATCCTTTAAGCTGCCGTGGATGGTGGTGACCCTGTTCGGGCCTCCAGCTGATTCCTTTGCTGTTGGCGGAAGAAAAATGTCTCTCCCGGCCTTGACCTGCCTAATTCAGTGTAGTGAACGGTCACCAAGGGGCAGACACCATGTGTGGGGAACTGTAATTTGCTTTTTTTTCTTCCTCCTCACTGTCTTCTACCTCCTTCATCTTAGGCAGACCACAGGCAGTCAGCCCAGCCACACCAAAGGGAAGGTGTTGCCTTCAGATGCTAGGTATAGGGGACACATTTCACTGTGGCTCCGTGTCTGAACATGACTCCGGGTTAGCCTGCTGTCTTGTCCCAGCTGTGAAGGAAGGGAGGCTCCAGGGTGGGAGGAGGCAGGGAGCTGCCTCTTCTCAAGATCCGGCTCCCAGGAGTAGCTTCCCCCTCCCAGCTGAGCTGGGCTGCTCGTTCCTCTCTTCTCTCCCCTTGTAAGTCTCAGGAGACCCCCAATAGGCCCAGAAGCTCCAGTTCCCAGGGAGTCCTCCTTGATTCTCTTTCAAGATGGATAGTCTCAAGTGGCACATTTTAGTGTCTTATTTAAGCGGCTCAGTTACTGTGATAGAATCACCATGAGAGATTCACAAAACCTCGAATTCCTACAGAGAAGGGAGATGTTGATTCACCAAGCACTGCTGACTGCCACCTTTATCAAAGTCTCATCTGAATCTTCAAAGAGCAACTCTTTTTTTTTATTTTTAATGTTTGTTTTTGAGAGAGAGACAGATGGAGTGCGATCCGGGCAGGGGCAGGGAGGGAGGGAGACAGAATCCGAAGCAGGCTCCAGGCTCCAAGCTGTCAGCGCAGAGCCCGACACAAGGCTCGAACCATGAACCGCAAGATCATGACCTGAGCCGAAGTCGGACGCTTAACCCACTGCGCCACCTAGGCGCCCTAAAGAGCAACTCTTAATTGCATAAACAAACAAACCCCTTTATTCCCATCCAGTGACTAGGAATGTAGATGTGCCCAGCTCTAAGGCTTTTACCCACTAAGCCCTTCCGCAGGAGAGCCCAGGGCATCTGCCCATCCACAGACTGAAGCCGAAGTGTTACCCAGCCGGAGGACAGTAATTGGGGCAGGGTGGGGCTGTCAGTCTGAGCCCAGCTTGACTCATCAGCAACTTCCAGGGTTTAATTATTTCAATTCCTGGTGATTAGAGAGCTAACTGCTTTTCCACTAACTCGTCCTACTTTGGTTTTGTTGGCTTGGAATAATACATGGAACCTGAGGTAGACCTGGCCTCCCACCCCCATCATTTTCCCCTGTGCCTAGGGGATGTTTCCCTTGGGAGGGGGCTACTCAGCTCTACCAGCCCTGATCCCCATCCCAGTGGAGTAGTAAAGACTTGGGGTTCCTGAGCACTGCCCCAGGGATGCCTGGCAACACACATCAAAACTGGGAGCAATCTGGGACCTTCTAACTCCCATCTCCTGTCTTCGATTTGTTAGTCATAACCCGAGACCAGGCTGTTTTAAGTAAGAACTTTGAAACTTTGAAAAAGATGGTTTCTATCAGAAACCTGGAGGAAAGGTAAGAATTGAGTGAGCTGGTGTGTCAGTCTGGGCTACCACTAGTGGCGGTCCATCTAGTCTCTGCTCTGACACCATGTTGATGGGGGGTTAGGAAGCGTGGTTTAGCCTCTCCCAGTGGCTTCAGTTTTTCACTGAGGGAGCTGAGGAGAACATGTTTCATTCATAGACATTTCGGTGTGCTCAACACTTGCCCTTCCCGGTGGGATCTTTACTTTCGATGTGGTCGCTCGTATTTGTCACTAATATTGAACCGGAAGCTTCAAGCCCTGAATTGGTGGAAGGAGCCACTTGATCTCTGTTCCTCCGTGCTTAGTGCTGCTCGCGGGGGGTCCCTGTTGGTGCCTGATGGACGGGGGACAAAGCAGACAGGCAAACTACAGAACTCATTTGAAGCTAGCTGTACTCTGAAAGTCTCTAGAAAGAACTGATAACTCTCCCAGAAACTTTCAATGAACAGTTCAAAATGTGTTACTGTTCCCATCCCCACTCATAAGGAAGCTTCTGCAGGTTCAGAAATGAGCACATGTGCACACAGGGGAATGGGAGGGATTGGGGCCTGCTGCCGGGACCACTGGACTGACTCCTGGAGGGGTGAGGCCCAGAGCTAGCCCTGCCCCACGAACCTGCTAAATCACTGTCCTCTGTCGTGGTCCTGGCCTGACCTGGCTGTAAGACTATAGATTTGCAGGCTAGATGGATCACAAGGGAAACAATGGGCTAGTGTCTGACATCCTGTCTCAGGTGGACATGGCCTTGATCTCACTCTACCCCAGTGAAATCAGGGATGTGCCAGGCAGGAGGAGCACAGTCGAGGTGATGAGTCAGGATGGGTGGAGATCTGGGTGGGGTAGCATTCCCAGGATTTTTATTAGTTTATTGGCTCAGCAAGCAATTTCCCAACTGCCCTGGAAGAGGGGCTGGGTCATACTTAGGAAGGATCTGAATTGGTTTTGGCAGTTGTAAACAGAGAAAGCACTTGGTTTTATGCCCCAAACCCTGAGCGAACACTCCCCTGCTGAAAGAATGTATTGTGATACCTCTGAGCAGGGAGCCAGGATTACTGCCTGTTGTACTTTCCCTCTTTTTAAACTTTGCACTTAATAGAGAAGCGTTTTATTTAGGGCTCCTTTGGTCTGCATTCCTTGACTCCAGTATTTGTGGTCTAACAATAAATCTCAAGACCAGAGCATCCATTCATTAGCTTGACTCATGTCAGGCTACAAGCCAGGCATGCCGAATTCCACCTTCAGGGAGAGTCCGGTGCAGCCTTGCAGATGAGGGCTGGGCTGCCTGGCTTGGAGTCTTAGCTCCCCCGTCCCTAGTTGTGTGAGCTTGGACAAATTATATAACCTTTCTGGGACTCTGTTTCGTTTTCTCTAAAATGGGGTCGTAAATAGTAGGGTTGTTGTGAGAATTGATTGAGCTGGCGCATCTAACGTGCTAAGAGTGGTTTCTAGCACATAGTAAACATTCAAAAGAGCTGTTAAAGTTTTCCACCTTGCATAACAAGAGGGTTGGGCCATCTGAGGTCTCACCACATTCTCCCGTAGGTCAGACCCCACTTGTGAGGTTTTTGTTTCACTAACGGAGTTGTTTTCAGAGGTGAGTTAAAATGCCTTTGGAGTGGCTGGACAGTTTGTCAGCCTCCCTCACGGATCACCGATCTCCGGTTGCTCTTTGTTCAGATGCACGTGGTCACCTGGCTGGCCTCTGCGGGCATTCGGTTTCTTGTCCTCTGACATGGTCGGCATCTCCGTCCACCTCTTCTAGGAAGTGTCCTTGTGCTAGGAGCATCCCTAGTGATGAGGGGGGACCCTCAGTTCTCTTCCCCAGCCCTACCCTTCATCCTTTGTTAGAATATGGGGTCTTTGGCTTTTCTTCTTGTGTTACCTGAAGTTACTGTGCCCCAACGCCCGGCCCCGACGATTCCCTTTCATTTTCCCAACCTCCTCCCCAGAGTCACTCCGGGGGCCTTGGCACCATCCAGATGCGGGAGCTTTTCATGGTCTCATGAGCCTCTAAACCTTCCTCTCTGAACTACCAGCTATGCTGAAAGTACAATGTGTTAAAAAAAAAACAAAAACAAAAACAACTTTTAAAATAGGAAAAATTCCCACTTTAAATTAATGTCAAAAAAACCACAAAAAAACAGTGGGGCGTGGTTACGGGTAGATGAATTTAGCCAGTTGGACCCAGGAGGTTCTGTAAATCAGCCCTTGGGGCTGTAGAAGAGGGAATGCATCAATCCCTAAGTAATTAATTAGTCATACCCAGGAGGGCGTGGCCCACTGCAGTCAGGGAAAGGGACACATTTTAAGCATAAGCACCTCCTAACTAGATTTGTCTGTTTAGCTCTATAGAGATGTGTTTTTAAACACTTCAAAGATAGATCTTGATATTGATGAGTGTGTAAATTAGAAGCAGCTTTTGTGTGCTGGCTGTGCACAATTACTAAGTTGGTCCTTGGTAACTTGATTATTTCACCTTAAGTGAGCTGTTTTTTGTGGCTCAGTGCCTGAGTCCAGCAGAGGCCGTGAGGGAATAGCAAGGTTGCTGTGGCAGTAATGAAGTTTCTCTTGGGGATTTTAAATTAGGGCTCTGCTGGCTCATAGTGGTAAGGGAAGACTATATATTTAGAGAAACAGTTATTATATAGTGATACATTCTGATTGTTTTAGGGGTCGTCTTTACACCTATATGAGAATGGTCTAGACAAAAGGGATGTTTAAATACATTAGGTGAGATTTTTAGCATTGTGCAGATGGGGTAGGCACAGCCCTGAGCCTTCATGTGGGTTTGCTTTGCTTGGAACCCCCCTGCCTGTCTGTACCCTGACCCACTTTTGCTCACCTCTGGGTTGAGGTCCTCGGCACTGGTTGACATCCTCCCCAGCCCTACTCCTGCTCTTTGCTCCCTATCATGAAGCTCCCTGACTTTGTGAAATTGCCAGCTTAGGGCCTGCATCCACCTTGCTCAGTCTCTCCATCTCCAGTGCTAGCATAGAGCTGGTACCTTCTAGATGGATGAGTGCGTGGACCAGAAAGTTTCAATACATGATTTTGTAGAGACCGTACTGACTGAAACAGCTGGTTTGTTACTTTTCTGGACCCTCTTCATTACAGCAAAGTGATTATTGGAATGGTTACTTATCTCACAGATGTATATAACGTATTGCATAATAGGGTGCCTGGCTGGCTCAGTCGGTGGAGCATGAGACTCTTGATCTCGGTGTTGTGAGTTCGAGCCCTGTGTTGGGTGTAGATATTGCTGAAAAAGAAAATCTTAAAAAAAAAAAACTTAAAAAAATCTTTATTTAGAGAGAATGCATGTATGCTTGTGCAAGCGGGGAAGGAACAAAGAGAGAGGTAGAGAGAGGATCTCAAGCAGGCTCTGAGCTGTCAGCACAGAGCCTGACATAAGGCTTGATCCCATGAACCACGAGATCATGACCTGAGCGAAAATCAAAAGCCAGATGCTTAACTGACGGAGCCATCCAGGTGCCTTCCCCCTCAAAATACTTTTTTTTTTTTTAAGTTTATTTATTTTGAGAGAGAGAACAAGAGGGCTCTTTGTGCTGATAGCAGAGAGCCCGACGCAGGGCTCAAACTCACAAACCGTGAGATCATGACCTGAGCTGAAGTCAGATACTTAACCGACTGAGCCACCCAGGCGCCCCCCAAAATACTTTTGAATAATGCTTAGGGCAACAAATGTTGATGCTTGTTTATTCTTTGTTGAGGTAATTGGGCATAAGATTCAAGAGGCCAAAATGGAAAAGTTTTTTCTCTTGAAAAATAGCAAATAAAGTAAAAGGGCTATTCTAATATTTAATCAGCTGGCAGTCTTTCTCTCTCATTTCATTTTCCTGCTTTTCAGTACAGTGATAATCTAGTTTGTGATATAATTGGCATACCATCATACATATCTTCTAAATCATTCAAGGAAGGTCATGGTACTTAACGTTGTGGTTTTTGTTTTGAGAGTTTGGTGGTACATTTAAAAAACAGAAAAAGAAATTTTCTTTAATGTTTATTTTTGAGAGAGAAAGTCAGAGCAGGACCAGGGAAGGGGCAGAGAGAGAGGGATACACAGAATCCAAAGCAGGTTCCAGGCTCCGAGCTGTGAGCACAGAGCCCGCCACAGGGCTCGAACCCACGAGCTGTGAGATCATGACCTGAGCTGAAGTCGGACGCTTAACCGACTGCGCCACCCAGGCGCCCCATCTTAGTGCATTTTAAATGAAAACTCGGGGTGGTGTATGTGATGTGACCCTTCCATGGCCAGACTGCTTGACTCTAGGCCTCCTGGCCTCCTGGGCCTGTCCGAGAAGAGCATTCTACTGTCAAGATAAGAGAGTTAATTGTTACTGGCCAAGGTTCACTTTACTATTGTTCTCTCGTGTCTCTTTGGGTAAAGATGGCTTCTGTTAGAAGTCGGTGGGGGGGACCCCCGTCACACACACTGACAGATCCAGGGCACCGTGCCAGTCTGGCTCATTGCGTGTGTCTGGAGGCTGGAAAAGTGGCAGGTGCCATCCTCTCCTCACTTCAGTGACTTTTCTTGTACAGCCGCTGGCCCGTCCAGCATTCCATAAGGAAACTGGAACAAAGCCGTGTGCCTCTGCTCTTTGATTCTGAAAAGACTCACCCAGCTTTTCTCTTGCCCTTCTATGTAGTTCAGCCAACGCTACTCCTGAATTTGAAGGCCGGGGAGGTGATGACCTTGGCACGGAGATTGCTAACACCCTCTACCGGATATTTAACAATAAGAGCAGCGTTGACCTGAAGTCCCTCTGCATCAGTCCCCGGGAGCACTGCTGGATTCTCTATGTGGACGTGCTGGTACGTATCATGTTGCTGCAACGGCCACACTCTCGCTTTTGCTGGAGACTGGTTGGCCTACTTTCCTTCTGGTGCTTTTGCCCTCTTCAAGTGGATGCTTTCAACTTCCAGGGTGAGATTAGATGGAAAAAGAATGATGTCCTGTAAAGTTTTATTTTTGTCATTTTGTAAAACTTTATTATTTATTTATTAATTTATTTTGAGAGAGAGAGAGAGAGAGAGAGAGAGCGTGCACGTGCATGCAAGTGGGGAGGGACAGAGAGAGAGGGAGAGAGAATCTCAAGCGGGTTCCATGATGCCAGCACAGAGCCTGACACGGAGCTCAAACCCCCAAACCATGAGACCATGACTTGAACCGAGGTCAAGAGTCGGACGCTTAACCGAGTGAGCTACCCAGGCATCCCTGTATTGAGTTTTTTAAATTAAATACAACATATGTATTGTATATATAATACCATCCTACAGTGAAATCATAGTCATATCATGGTAGCACCTAAAATTATCCACCGAGCTCATCAGGGAAGAAATAAAAAACAAGAGATGCTTTCTAGATGCTATCAGGTAGAAGTTATAGGCAGAAGTTAGACAAGTTGGGGTACTCTTCTGCGTGGAATGGGGATGAACTCTTTCTATGCATTTCATTTATCCCTTACGACTCTTTAGCACGCGGGCGCTATTGCCCCATTTACAGGTGAGGGAACGAAGGTTCAGGGAGGCAGAGTGACCTAGCGCAAGAGGTCTCAGCTCGTGAGTAGTGGTGTTGGCACTCAAAGCTGGGTCTCTAATGCCGGTGCCTGCTGTTGACCTCACCAAGCCCTCCTCCCTTGAAAGCACCATGGAGCCCACCCTCGGTGTGTTCCTCACTTCCCAGGGGAGGACCCTGAGACCCTGCAGCCTTCTCCCCCGAGTCTACTCCTACAGGAGCCTCTCTAGGCCAATCTCCCATTTCCTTGCTGATGTTTTCCCAAATGCTCCTCGCCTGGTTTTGGCCCCTGGACGGTGTGATTAATTGTGCCACGTGCTTATTCGTGTAAGGCAGGCTCTCGTTGGGTCTGTTTATTCCTTTTAGTGAAATTTCATGAACCTTGAGATGAGTGGCTACATCTTCCCCTTCAGATTGAGGTCACAAGGCTAGGCCGTCAACCAAACAGATTCTTTCATGAATCTAGAGATAAAGCAGATTCCGTGGACTGAGAGGGAACTTCTTGATGAGGAAGAGCCTGGCTGTCTCCAGATGTTGGCCCTGCATGAAACAGGGCGGGGCTTTCTGGATACTTTTAAATTAATTTGATAATGGATGGAGCACAACTGGCCAAAAGGTAACAGTGGTTACCATTGTCCCGCAGGTTAGGGGTGTTCTGGACGCTGACGCTAATGGGTAAAAATAATGAAATGACAAGTCCGTTTGCTTCTCCTCATGTCCGATAAGCGGGATGTACCTTCTAGTGTGATTCCTACTAAGCAAGTACTTTCGAAGGTGCTGGATGTGACGAGGCGGGAGCTGGCAGCCTCCAGTCCTCACTGATAAGGGGCGGGCTTCATAGCTGCCTGGGGAGGTGCAGCCCCATGGTACGAACTGTAAGGTTCCACCCTGTGTCTGAGGAACATTCTCTCTTTTCCTTCCTCCCCAAGAAGCTAAAGGCAGGAGTGTTGTGGTGCATTGCACCTGTCCGTTGGCGATCCTGCTTTTGTTCCTCGTCAGAATTTGTCCGCGCTTGTGATTTTTATAAGAGGCTGGGGTGAGGGGTCCTGGTCCACTTTATGATTTAGTCAAGAGACCTGTTCTCTGAGTGAAGGCTTGTGCAAGATGGATGAATATCGGATGTTGTCTCAGCTTAGAACCAGCGCCCTCTTCCACGGGGCGGGGGGGGGGGGGGGGGTGGGGGGAATGTATGGTTCGCAGGTGTCTCAGTGGCACACTGTGTCCCCGTCACCTGCAGACCTTTCCTTTTAAGACTCCTCACGTTTGGATTTCTTCTCTCCTATTTTTTCTCCAGGCTCTGTCTTATTTTGGAAATAAGACATGATCTTTTGAAATGTTGTCATCCTCAGAAAAGTTTTGAATGAATTAGGAAAGCAGTTTTTGAAATTCTGTTATTGAGGTAGATCCGTTTTTTTGTCATTCACGTAATTCGCATCTGTGGAGGCTTCCACTTCTGTGAAAGCAAATGTTTGCTTTCAGCCTTGATGGGAATGTGCCTCGTGCGTGCGAGGCACGCGTGGGTTTTTGTTTTATCTTTTACATCTAAAAATACGCGGGATACATCGAGTCCATGTTTGAAGCAAGATGGTGGGAATCCAGTCTTGTCACTGGAATTGCAAACGTGAGTGAATCTCGATGTGTTTTTACCAACCGGTCTGGATAGACCTCAGGCGGAGCCCGTCTTTCAACCAAATATTCGCTGGGCAACTTTCCATGTTTTTATGCTTTTAGCGTAGGTGCCTTTACTTGAAACCTATTACAGTCAGACCAACCGCCTATTTCCAGTATTATTCTTTTTACCTCCGTTGGGGTATTTTATGAGACTAGAAATGTAACTTCCCGGACACTTCCCTCTTCTTTCCGCTTTGCACTCCTTCAGTGGCCTGGTTTGTGACTCCGAGTGGGAGAACTGTCAGGACTCTGTCACACTGACAGTATACAGGCAACCTTTGGGGGGAGACCGTCACAAGGCTGTCTTGTGATAGCCCGGGAGTGGGGATGAGAGGCTGGCACATGGTCCATGGCACTGGGCATGGGCAAGGCAGGGGGAGGGGGGAGCGACCGCAGCACCTGGCAGCTGGCTATGTGTGGTGCCGGGAGGTGCTGAGCCCGGGGGTCTGAGAGGATGGATGAGGGGAAGTCCAGGAGGAGCAGGTGTCTTGTGGGGAGACATGTTTTATACTTGTGCGTCCTAGCAGTATTACGGTTTTGGAAGTTTGCCTTGTGAAAAGAAACCCCTCTGGCTCAAACAGTTAAGTGTCTGATTTCAGCTCAGGTCACGATCTCACTGTTTATGAGTTCAAGCCCTGCGTCGGGCTCTGTGCTGACAGCTCGGAGCCTGGAGCCTGCTTCCGATTCTGTCTCCTCTCTCTCTCTGCCCCTCCCATGCGCGCGCTCTCTCTCTCTAAACAATGAATATAAAAACATTAAAAAAAGAAAAGAAGACATCAAAAAGAAACCCCTCATTCCCAGAAGGCCAACAGCATAAGTTGTGCTCTTCCCCTAAAAGAAGTGTTCTGGAACCTGTGCACCTGACAGGGGAAGGTGTGTTTGTGACCAGGTGTGTCCTCTTCTTCTCCACTTCTGCTTCCCCACCTCTGTTATAGGAGGGATTTTCGCCCTGGAGCCGGGACCACGGCCCAGGCTCTCTGTAACGCTAGACGTCCCGCACCTCCCGTTCTCCTAGCTTGCCTGGGCCTGTTCAGACACCGGGTAGGGCCGCTTTGGGTCTTCATATCGCGCCCACTCTCCCCTGCCTCCTGGCTGTACCGCTGTGTTTGGCAGAAAGGTTCTTGCTAGGCCGCACCTGCTTGGCTTCCGAGAGAGGAAGGTAGGGCCTTCGAGCCCCCGTTCTGTGCCAGGAATGGTGAGGATGTGATCTCATTTAATCCTCACGGTCACCCAGTAGAGAAGCGTGGCTGTTTTCCTGACGGGGAAACTGAATCCCGGAAGGTATGTGGCCAGCAAGCTGCGGAGAAGAGCGTCAGCCTCGCAGCGCCCCATCTGGCTTCCCCCATCGTGTGGCACAGCCTGAGGAGCCTGGGCAGGCGGACCTGAGGCCTGGAGCGGGCTCATCCCTTGCATCCATGGAGGAGGGCGGGCTGATTGGTACCTGCCCTTTGGGGGGCCCTCTTGATTTCATCTCTTGCCGATAAGCCAGAATGTTGAAAATCAGAGTCTGTACCAGGCCACTGTGCACGAGTGAGAGGGCTTCTGTGTCCCCACCTGCCAAGTAAGGGTGGGTGATGGGCTCTCCAGGGTCCTTCCGACTGGGGGGCCCTGTGGCTGCTGGAGCACTTTCTCTGCGTAAAGTAGATGCTGTGGAAGAGTGGCGTGTGAAACGGTGGCCTTCAGCCCAGGCTGATCCTCAGGGCCACCTCGAGACTAGAGTACACATGCCAGGGTCTCACCCGCATTTTTTTTTTAAGTTTGTTCATCCACTTTGAGAGAGAGCGTGAGCTGGGGAGGGGCAGAGAGAGAAAGAGAGAATCCCAAGTAGGCTCCACACGGCCAGCACGGAGCCCCATGCAGGACTCGATCCCATGAACCGTGAGATCATGACCTGAGCGGAAATCAAGAGTCGGCTGCTTAACTGACTGAGCCACCCAGGCGCCCGGCTCCTTCCGCCTTGGTGACAACTCTGTGACATAGTTGTGATTTTTGCCCTTCGTGAGGCGCGGAGCGCTGAGGTAGCTCCCGGCTGCCCGGTGAGCATGGGGATCCTAGCAGACAGTCTGACTCAGGAGTCCAGCTGGAGCTCTCCGCTGTGCGGCAGTGTGTGTGAACCAGCATAGAGAAGGGCTAGTCGCATGCTAGGCAAGTAGGCTGCTGTGACAAAGCCAGGCAGTAGTACGGGCTGGCGGGGTGGAGTGGGGAGTCAGGGGAGGTCATATTTTAATAAGCAGTAATTATGCAGCATCGTGGGAAGGGTGGTGTCTGCACCTGAGGTTCAAGCTTAAAGGGAAGTTAGAGATTTGCCCTGGGCACGAATGCAGCGTGTGAAGAAAACGCGCCAGATTCTGAGTCGGGTTTGGAAGGCCCGGGCTTGGGACCCGCCTCCCTTTGGTAAGTAGCCACCAGGCTCCGCAATCAGGAGCCATTTGGGACAAAATGCAGGTGATCATTTCCTCCTTGAGTGCAGACCCAACTGGCTGGGGGGCCACTTAGAGGAGATCCGCTGCAAGCCGGGGCCTGAGTGGTGGCCCCACAGCCAATGCCAGCGGCGACCTCAGCCGTGGGGCCCAGGCCAGCACGGCCTTCAGGTGCTTCTTGCAATTAGGGTGACACCTGGAGTGTCAGCCAGGAGAGCAGCCGCCTGTTCTTTTCTTTATTTTGTAAATGCTCGGTCAGTATTCTTAGGAATCAGTGTCCTTTAATTAGGATGATACTTAGAGTAAGAAATTACCCTTGCTTTTTTCCCACCTCACTCCCTGCCTCCCTTAGCTGCTGGAATGTGGCGGGAATTTGTTCGACACCATCTCCATTGCTGTAAAGGCTGCTCTCTTCAATACAAGGTGAGTCTTCCTGGAAACAGCCCCGTGGGCCTGCAGAGAACCCCAGCCGACACTTGTGATGGAAGACTCAGGACACTTCTACCAAAGCTTCCAGGGGAAGGTGACAAGGGGTTTAGCATGAAAAATGGTGGCCTTTAATGGTAAGCTCTGGATTTCACAAGATAAAACTAAATACATGCGTATTTCTGTATTTGTTTTTTTTGTTATTATTTTCATAAGTAACCATGTCCCATGTAGAAAAATGTTAGAAAACCACAGAGAAGCAAACGGAGTGAAAACCACCCAGAGGTCGACTGTCCAAATACTGTTACTGGGTACAGAACTTCGGGGGCGTGGGTTTCACCTGTTGTGCAGTCTGCTACATCCCCACCACCACTATCAGTGCCTGACACAGAGTAGGTGCTCACATATTCCCCGATCGGACACAAGAATGTTCTAAACGCAGGGCGGCAGCCTGCATTTGGGTTTAAGAGCAGGAAGTGGTTACGCCACTGTGGTTAGGCTCCCCGGCCAGATGTGCAGCAAGGGACGAGGCACTCAGCCTTCTTGGAGTTGGCATTCCCTCTAACCGTTTGATCCTGTAGGCTTCTCCCTTTCTACGTGCCAGCTTCTTTGAGGACGGTTTGCAGCATTCAAAAATAAATGCACGGGTGGTGACGTTCATGCCACGAGAGAGCTTACATTGAGGGAGTGGAGGACCGTGGGGTTTAGAAAATGAGGGTTAGGGGCGCCTGGGTGGCGCAGTCGGTTAAGCGTCCGACTTCAGCCAGGTCACGATCTCGCGGTCCGTGAGTTCGAGCCCGCGTCAGGCTCTGGGCTGATGGCTCCAGAGCCTGGAGCTCGCTTCCGATTCTGTGTCTCCCTCTCTCTCTGGCCCCTCCCCCGTTTCATGCTCTGTCTCTCTCTGTCCCAAAAATAAATAAACGTTGAAAAAAAAAAAAAAAAAAAGAAAATGAGGGTTAGAGACTTCTAGGGTTATCGTCTAAGGGGTTAATTGGATAAGTAGGCAAGGGTGTTACTCTAGAATGTTCATCACAGCCTCTTTGCAATGGTGACAAGTTGGGAACAACCGGAGTGTCCCAACATAGGGGATCGAAATCCTGCACAGCAGCCTCTTTAGAAGTTTGTTAATACAGAAAGCCAGTCATTAAACACAGACCTCTCATCTTGTTTTCTTGATTTTTACTTTTGGTTACTCGTATATTTAATATGTCTGGATATGTCCCTGGATGGTCATTGTGATTCTTTTCTAGGGCTCCCATCATAGGCGACTTAACATTCATCTGTATTTTAGAGGTTTTCTATGGTGGATTTAGACTACCTGGGTAATTCAGAAGAAAACAAAAACAAAGTTAAGTAAATTCAGGTGAGACATTGCAGGATGGAGTACCTACTGAGAACGAAAGCTGTGGAGCCCCCCACCCCCACCCCAAGCTGTGCCACTAGACTCCGCCACGCACTTGTGGCCACCGTGGGGCCCGAGTACCAGTGCCATTTGTGTCAGCCTGTGCTCGGGCTCTATTGGAGAAGAAAGGAAGTGGCCATTTGTTGGACCTGGAGCTTTGGAAAGCACTCCCCATCTGCCAGCTGGTTTTCCACAGGCACCAGGGCAAAAAGAGAGAGTAGAACCAGACAAGGCTCGAGGCTGTCTGGCTGTGGGGGGAAGCATTGGGCAAGCTGTGCCCCAGGATGGTAAGACCCAGCTGCTCAAGTTGGGGAGGACACCTGTCCTGGGTGTAGCCAGGAGTCTTGTCCCCAGAACAAGAATAGCCCTGCAGATAGCAAGGGATGTGGACCCATGTGAGACATCAGGTCCCCTGATACATGAAAGACCAGTCGTGTCCTTTAGAAGGACAGAGGCTCTTCTGTAGCCCTTCCGCTGAAACTATGTTGTGGCCAAGTGTCAGGAAGGAGTGTGTGTGTGTGTGTGTGTGTGTGTGTGTGTGTGGTGTTGTGTGTTTTAACATAACTGACCCAAATTCACAATGGATTACCTGACTTGCTCAAATAGGATGTTACTTAGTACTTCCACTCTGGGTACCCTTGACACTTGAGCCAGGGCAGACCCTAGCAGGACTCCTTGGCTCCTGTGGACATTCCCTGGACGCGGCTTATATGCTGTGGATGTTGCCTTGTGTGGGACAGCCAACAGGGCTGGAATCATCGACGGCTTTTGTTAGAGGAGCAGGGAAAAGCACCAACGCTGTTTCTATCACGGTAACTGAATGGACCGCTCTTCTTCCTGGCTCCCCACCCCAGACAGAGATGAGTGGACTCTGTGGGTTAAATGTATTTTCCAGCACCGGCTTAAGAAACAACGTGGCCAGGCCCCCCAGAAGCCCTCTCACCCTCCACCCCCGTGCAGTCACTACACCCACTGAGGAGAACCGTTGTCCTGTAACAATAGAATGGTTTGTCCTTGATATAAACGAAATCATACCGTGTGGTGTTTTTGTGTGTCTGCTTCATTCACTGAGCATGATGTTTTGAGACACTTGTATTGTGGCCCGGGGTCATAGTTTGCTCTACGCGGCCTGCTGTTCCATTGTGTGACTGTGCCATAGTTGATTTATCCGTTCTGCTGTTGATGAGCATCTGGGCAGTTTCCAGTTTTTTGGCTATTCCAAACACGAACACTTTTGTATTTTTCTTGCACGTATTTACCCATTCTGTTGGGTATGGGTGAAAGTTTGGATCATAAGGCATGGCCTGTGTTTGGTTTTAGTAGATACACTGCAAAACAGTTTTCTAAAGTGCTTTACTAGATGATACTCCCACCAGTGTTGTATAAGCGTCCTGGGTTGCTTCATATCTTTGCCAACTGTGGGCTTTTTTTTTTTTTTTTTTTTTGTCTTTTTAATATCCGTCATTCTAGTGAGTGTCTCTTGGTATCATATTGTTTTTAATTTGCATTTCCTTGATGACTATTTAAGTTGAATATCTTGTATGTTTATCAACTACTTTAGTGGCCTCTTTTATGAAGTCCCCATTCCAGGTTTTTTGCCTATTTTTCTGTTAGGTGGTCTTTTACGTTTGGTAGGAATTCTTTACGTAACATGTCCGCTTACATGTACACATGCACGCACACAATGTTTGCACATATTTTTCTCCATTCTGGATTCTCTTTTTAACTTCTAAATGCTGTCTTTTGACAAACAGAAGTTCATATATATATATATCTATATATATATATAGATATAGATATTTTTAAATTTTTTTTAATATGAAATTTATTGTCAAGTTGGTTTCCATTACAACACCCAGTGCTCATCCCAAAAGGTGCCCTCCTCATACCCATAGCCCCACCCTCCCCTCCCTCCCACCCCCCATCAACCCTCAGTTTGTTCTCAGTTTTTAAGAGTCTCTTATGCTTTGGCTCGCTCCCTCACTAACCTCTTTTTTTTTTTTTTTCCTTCCCTCCCCATGGACTTCAGTTCAGTTTCTCAGGATCCACATACTAATTAATTTTGAACATTGTACAGAGGGCCATTGAGAAATGTCTCATTCTGCTTAGTGCTGATTATGCATGCTCTTCTGAAGTAGAACAATCAGCCTGATGTGGGAAGATCATTTCATTCTAATATCCATTTAGTCAAGATAAAAAAATTAGCAATAAATGCAGCTTGTGTACAGAGGCCCTGGCCAATGAAATCAAAGAGGGTCGGTTTTATCCCTTTAGACAGCTCTGGAGACATTCCCCCCTTTGGGAATGTCTCTACTAGCTTAAGTAGCTCTTTCCAGAATAATGAAATGTTAGCTTTTGATGCTCTCTTAGCCCCCAGGCTTTCTCATCAGCCTTAGTAGCACTTCCTAATACCTTTCAGAACATGGTCTTCACTTCCATGGGTCTAAATATGTTAATTTGGACAAATGTGTTTCTAAATATAGAGCAGATGGACACATTAACGGTAGTTATGGGCAGGGACTCCTCAGCACTTGCCTAAGTCCTTAGTGACCCAGGCTTTATCTTCGTCATCTGTTACCTGCCAGCATGTTAAAAGTGGAAGGTTGGTCAGTTTCAGAGAAATACAGACACAATGTACATTATTCTTCTCTGGTTTTCTAGTTTCTCTGTCCTTATATAGGCAGATGCTGTTACGTTAGCAGTGGTGCAGAGCAAACACTGCTGTTGGGGCCCGAAGGCCTGCGTTTAGTCTTTGCTCCAACAATTGTTAGTGCCTGTGACCTTGAACAAGTAATTAAATCTTAGGCAATAAATGAGTCCCTCCTTGTGGCAGTTAGTGTGTTAGGACTCTGAGGATGGGGAGGGGAGGACAACATTGACCATGGTTTCATTTGTCTTTTTCTGTCTTTGAAGAACATAACTGAGTAACAGGCAATTAAAATGTCCAACTCTTATCTATTTCATTGCTTTTTTGTTTTCAATTAAATAATAAATGTGAAGGATTCCAATAAACTCTAGAGGATTATCCAGATACATGGTGTTATTTTATGTAGTGTATTCCATTGACACACATAATTTTACATATCAGAATATCTTGGATACAAAGGCCTCCAATGTCAAAGAAGAGTTTCTGAGTAACAAATGAATTTTGCATGAAAGTAACAAGGGTAAAAACCAAGAAGAATCTCATATAACTGATCACATAATAACTCATCACATTCCCTAACAAGTCCCTCACACCCTGTGTAATTTAAGCATGAAGGGATTCACTCTTAGGTTAAGATTCTTTGCCTTGTTCACAAACAGCACAGTATAGAAATCTGTGTGTTAGGTTTTATGATTCTTCAGAAGTTCACAGTTCTCAACACAATTGAATCTATCGTTTTTTTTTTTTTTCCTCCCTTTATGGTAAGCCCTTTTTGTGTCCTGTTTAAGAAATCTTTGTCTACACCAAGATGATGAAGATAGTTTTAGGTTTTCGTTTTTTCTTCTAAAAGCTTTATTGTTTTGTCTTTCCCCTTTATCTCTACAGTCCATTTCGTATGGATTTTATATATGGTATGAGGCGGGGATCAAGATTCCTTCCCCCCCCCCCCCATGTGCATATCTGATTGACCAAGTGTTATTTTAAATTTTTTTTTTTTCAACGTTTATTTATTTTTTGGGACAGAGAGAGACAGAGCATGAACGGGGGAGGGGCAGAGAGAGAGGGAGACACAGAATCGGAAACAGGCTCCAGGCTCTGAGCCATCAGCCCAGAGCCTGACGCGGGGCTCGAACTCATGGACCGCGAGATCGTGACCTGGCTGAAGTCGGACGCTTAACCGACTGCGCCACCCAGGCGCCCCAAACCAAGTGTTATTTTTAAAAAGACCTCCTTCCTCCACTGCTCTCCAGTGTTGCCTGTGCACTCTTGGCAGGGATGGTAGGGACGAGGATGATAAAGTACAAGCAGAGTGTGACTTCATCTTGTGAGGTGCAGGAATCTGACCCCTGTTGTCAATCTCAAGAAAAGAAGTTCTCTTTCTTCCTCACAGTAAGTGGGGATTTGATTGGGCTTCTGTTTCTAGGATACCAAGAGTTCGGGTTCTAGAGGATGAAGAGGGGTCCAAGGATATTGAACTCTCGGATGACCCTTATGACTGCATCCGGCTAAGTGTGGAGAATGTCCCCTGCATTGTCACCCTGTGCAAGGTATGTGGTTGTATCTGACGGCTTTTGACTTCCTTGTGAGTCTCCTTCAACCCTAACCCATTAAGGTTACTTAGTAGATTGAGAAGTTACAGCTTCACAAATCATGTAGAAATAGCTTTACTCCAAATCCAGTAATTTGGTGTTTTAGAAGCCACTATATGAGCAGCTTTTCCTTTTATTTTATTTGTTTTAATTGGAAGACATGACGGAGTCGCAGGGGGACACGAGAGGGTTCATAGTAATAGTAGCCAGAGTTTGTTAAGCTCCTCCATACCAGGCATCTCACTGAAACACCCTGTGTGCACATTTCCCTTAATTCCCTCAATTCTATGGGGTCTAGGCTGGAAGAATAAAAGCAGGGAGGTTGAAGGGCGAACACTGCCCCCTCTGTGGGCTGTAGTGTCCATATCTGTGAAATGAGGGGTTAGAGCAGGATCTGGGCATCTGTTGTGTCAAGTGTGGCTTTTACGTTAGCACCGAGGCCCGTGGAGCCCAAGCTCTGGCTGATGCTGCTGTGTACCTGGCGCTGCCCAAGGCGTGCAGACAGGCCTGCGTTGGCTGAGATTTGTCCCTGATTCCGCACAGGATTCATGTAAAACAGGACTGTATGGGTCAGGTTAATTCCACTGAAGTCACTTCACGAGCCTGGGGCTTTGGTGAAATGTGGGGACTGGCCAAAGCCATCTGCACTTGACTCATTTTTGAGCATGTGTCTTAGCTGGCACCCCCTTGATTCATCTTTGTCTTCAGCGAAACATCTGTGTGGCCTCACATGTCAGTTTCTCCCTGGGCCCCTCTGTTGGAGACGTTTGGTGGCCTCACTTGGATAGTCTCTGAATTATGGCTCTAACCCCACTCCCACCCCACGTTTCCTTTTTATGCTTTTGTTGTTCTGCTGGCAGAGTGGCCCGTGGTAGAATTGCTGAACATTGTTTCAGGCATTTTCCATATGAGCAGAATCTAAAATAAGATCTGGAACGGGCAGTGCAGGTTCTTTGCTGGTGGAGATACTCCCTCCACGAGGCTGTCCAGGGTGGGCATCTGGGATGTGTGTTACCCACGTGTGCACTCTGACCTTGCAGATTGGCTACCGGCATGTAGTGGATGCTACTCTCCAGGAGGAGGCCTGCTCCTTGGCCAGCTTGCTGGTGTCCGTGACCAGCAAGGGAGTCGTGACATGCATGAGGAAAGTGGGGAAGGGCAGCCTGGACCCAGAGAGCATCTTCGAGATGATGGAGGTGAGGCTTGGCCCTGAAGCAGGTGCAGGCACTGTCTGGGAGTGTTTGCTGCCGCTTCTTACCCCCTTGGTCACACCAGGGGAATTCTGCCTTTGCGCCCTTGACCCCAGACTTAGAGCTGGGAGAACAGCTGGTGTGAGCTGGTTTCTACTGACATGGCAAAGGGTGGTGGCCGTGGGGGCTCCGGACTGGGAGGTAAGGAACCTGTCAGTGATCATTCCTCGTCCTCTCCCTCTCTGATCTCACATTTCCATGGTTCTAGATGAAACGGATGAGTGTGTTGGACTGATAACATGGAATCGCTTGTAACTAAAACCCCAGGCTTCTGCGATCTGATGAGGGAACTGGGGTCCCGCCTGACTGCTTCCTGTCCTTTGAAGGGAATGAGAAAAGGTAGAGCCGGAGGGCTGAGGGATGCCGTCTCCCCATGTCTTCATGGCTCTAGAAGTGTTCAAAAGGAGACAGACAGGAAATCCTTCCAACTGCCTCGGGGTGGTCACTCCCCACAGGTCTCAGGCTGTCAGGCAAGCACCAACCATTGGGGTGATGCGTGTCTCCCTTATAGGCCTGAAAGGCCCCGTGGCAGGGACCACCTGTGTCTTCCCAGACTCTCCTTCCCCCACGTCCGCCTTGACTTTCCAGAAATGTTTGAGGACTCTGACACTGACCGACCGACTGACTGACTTGCCGGGAACAGAGTTGGCCAGACCCAGGTTTTTTTGCTCTGGGTACTGCATCACAACTCAGCGTCCAGAGGTCATGGCTGACTAGCAGGCAAGGTTGCCACGCCCACTCTTCCTTCACGCCTGGAAACACTGGCTTTGCACTGAAGGCTCTAAGCATTTAAAGTCCATTTTCTCTTTCTGTTGTCTTATTTGAAAGCAAAAATGAGCGGTGTGCACGGTGTCGAGAACTCAGGCGTGAAGACAGACTACCCGGGCTGGGAGGCAGCTCATCTCAGGGAGAGCGTAACAGCGGTCGGGGTGCCTGCCGCTGGGCGTGTTGTGAGGCCCCATGACGGCCCCCAAGGGCGTGCGGGTGCGGCATTGTCGAGGCGTGGGTCTGCCTGGAGCTCAGGTGTCTCTCGTCGTGCACGGCAGGGGGATTCTTCGTGGCCGGTTGGTTAATTGGTTAGTTTTTTTTAAACAAAAACCCTTCAAATACTTTATAAGTTCTGCCTCTCTAGACAAGTGGCTCTGAAACCTTGTCTTGGAAGGAGCTCTTTTCCCCACCTCTTCCAGGAGAATTTTACGGGAATCCCAGTACGTAAAACAAGAAAAGCAGTGAGGAATCACAATTTACCGGGCACTCACTATGTGTCAGGTGCTCTGTGTTTAGTGCTTTAAACATATTATGTCATTTATCTATTACTTATTTTTTTTTTATTTTTTTTTCAACGTTTATTTATTTTTTGGGACAGAGAGAGACAGAGCATGAACGGGGGAGGGGCAGAGAGAGAGGGAGACACAGAATCGGAAACAGGCTCCAGGCTCTGAGCCATCAGCCCAGAGCCCGACGAGGGGCTCGAACTCACGGACCGCGAGATCGTGACCTGGCTGAAGTCGGACGCTTAACCGACTGCGCCACCCAGGCGCCCCTATTTACTTATTTTTAATTTACTTTTGGGAAAGCGCAGGTGGGGGAGGAGCAGAGAGGGGGACAGAGGACCCGAAGAAGGCTCTGTGCTGACAGGCTGAGAGCAGCGAGCCCGATGCGGGGCTCCAGCTCACAAACCACGAGCTCATGACCTGACCCAAAGTCAAGATGCCTCCTCCCGACTGAGCCACCCAGGCACCCAACCTACTGTCATTTAGTCCTTAGCCTTCCTGCGGGGCAACCATTGTTGTTATCCTTGGTTTTGCAGACGTGGACATTGAGACATGTAGCAGATAGGTAAGTTGCCTGTGGGTTTCCCAGCTCATCATTCCGGCGGTAGGATTCACACCCAGACTGTGCGCTTCTAGGGCTGCCCTGGCACCCCTGCAGCCACACTGAGCTATTTTTGACCCTACGAACCAGGTAGGCTGCGGCTGCCGTGGCTGGTAGGAGAGCCAGAGCTCTGTCTGGTGAGCCGAGCTACATCCTCCTCCGGGGCTCGGCAGATGAGGTCTGCAGACCCAGCTCAGGGGGAACCGTAGCCCCGTGGTCCTGTCTGACTGCTCTGGCCTCACCCAGGGAAGCAGCAATCCAGAAATGCCTGTTGTGAAGCTTAAAACATCGGTGGGGGGTTGGCCTCTGCCATTCACATTCAGACCTCCCAAGTCCTAGTGTCCTGTCTGTCCCGTCCCCTCTTACCCCGTCCCTCACCTTCATTCATATGAGTAATCAGTACCCCTCTCTGATCGACTCTGACATGTTCTCCTTCTCTCATGTTATGGTAAAAAACCTTTCTGGTCACTTTGGTCCTTAGCCCTGACTTTGCATCTCATGCAAGTGAACACTTCCCATTTTTGGAATGAGATCTTTTCATATGAATTTCCGGCAATACTTGGAGTCTCATCCTGTGTTCCAGTTAGGGGCCAGGGGAGAAGTTCCTCGTAACTGGGAGGGTTGAGGCGAGGGTCTAGGCCTGGGTATCTTTCTCCCTGACGTTGCCAAGAGTGGAACCGGCAGCACAACTGAATGAAAACTTCTATGGGAATGTGGAAGACTTGACGACGTGGAGACCTGTGGTTGGTTCATCATAGTCTTGAAATACACATGAGCAGGGCGCCTGGGTGGCTCAGTTGGTTAAGCGTCTGACTTCAGCTCAGGTCATGATCTCCTGGTTCATGAGATCAAGCCCCGCATCGGGATCTGTGCTGTCAGTGCAGAGCCTACTTTAGATCCTCTGTCCCCCTCTCTCTGCGCCTCCCCTGCTCGCTCTCTCTCTCTCTCTCTCTGTCTCCCCCTCAAAAATAAACATTAAAAAAAGTTATTCATGAGCTCAGACACAGAAAACAGTTTCATAAAGAAAGATTTTTGTATGTTAGTGAGTTCTTTTTGAGGGCCCCCCTCGTGTCTCCTGTGTGGGGGCTAATTAGGAAGTCTGCGGGTTGTCTGACCTCTTGATGCGTCTTGCTCCTGACATCCCATGCTTTTAGCATCTCTGCATGGCAGCGATACCGGAGACCCTACCCAGGTTTCAGCTGGGTCCCCTCTGAACAGTCCTGCTTAGAGATTTGGTGGCAGGTGAATGAGAAACTGCTTGTTCAAACGTGTCCCCAGAGCCATCTGTTCCTTCATTAGACACACTCTCGGTTCCCTGTGGCCTCCCTCTGCCTTCTCCCCACCGGGCAGCAGGACTCGGCAGTAACCAAAACCAGGTCTGCTTGACGGTTTTGCTGCTTGTTGTAATGGCAGCGGGAGTGCTAAGCGGGAGCTAATGGCTGAGGCAGCCTTGGCTGCTTCCTGCTGGCCGCCTGGGCCTGGGGGTAGGTGTTCTCCTTTGTCTTTGTTTTTAGTATGAGATTTTTCCAGAAGGTAACTGTTCTGTTGTTGTTGTTGTTGTTGTTGTTGTTTGGGGGTTGTTTTTGTATTGACTTGTTTAATTAAATAAAAGTCCCTTAAGGCAGATGGAGCCGGTATAGTTTGGACGGCTGGCAGGCAGCAAGGGAAGCTCTCCTGGTCTGGGTGTGTGTGCCTCACAAGTGGGTGTGTGTTCTCTTCTGCCCTGCAGACTGGCAAGCGAGTGGGCAAGGTGCTGCACGCCTCCCTGCAGAGCATTCTACACAAGGAGGAAAGCCTGGGGCCCAAGAGACAGAAAGTCGGATTCCTGGGATGACTCACGTCAGCGCAAACACGGGCTGCGTGTTTCTTCCTTTTCCTTTTTTAAGCTGCAGTTTGTATATATTTTTCTTACCTGCTGTAAACCTGAGCTGACATTCGTACGTGTAAAATTAAAGTCTGTTTTCTAGTCCGGTTTGGTATGGCTAGAGTTCTTCAGCTGTAAGCCAAGGTGCCGTTCGGTGACCGCCCGGAACGTCTGGCCCTCGTCTAGCCAATGGCAGCTGAGCCCAGGATTGCGGTCCGAGGGGGAATTCTCTGGTCGTGCCTCTCCAGGGAGACTCCTTTATCTCCTGCTGCGGGAGTTCAAAAGAACAACAACACGAACACAAGGATAAGGGCCTGCCAGAAAAGTGGTTTAAAGGAAATGCTTATGATAATGTATTTTGTGAAAAATATTTCCCCTGTAGGGCTTTCAAAACAAGAAAAACACACACACACGGTTCATTCTTGTGGATGTGGTGCTTCTGAGGGAGAGAAGGGAGGCATATGCCCCAGATACATACTCGTGGCTTCTGCCGGGCTGGTGAACCTTCCTCAGTCCCGGGGAAGCCCAGTTCTTGCTTCCTGCCCTCCCAAGAAATTCACGCCGAGCTCCCTAGGGTCGGGGTGCTTAGTGGCCACTTTGCCCCTTAGCCACAGCTTTCTTATCACTCGTTTTGAAATTGCTCTGCATTTTGTAACCACTCCCTGGTGTTTCATAAGATTTCCTTGCTTTATCAGCATGAAGAAGGCTGCTTCAGAGATGTTGTCATGTGATTACTCAGCCTGTCTTCCCACTCTGGGGACAGAGGGAAGGCCATTCTTGATGGCCCCAGAAGGCTCCTCATAGCCTGTATTTGACTCACAGCGCAGTGTGTTAGAATTAAGTCTGCTCACAGGTTGAGCAATCTCTGTTTTTTTCCAAACTGAAACTCCCCAGTCAGTCTTACAGAGCTCTGGGGAAGGAGCTGATTCACCAAGGGCGAGTATTTCAGCCATGGCATTTGCCCTCTGCATTTCGGCTAGACAAATAGGGTGAGGAGTTAGGAACTTAATGCCTCATGGAAGGAACATAATGTGAGCTGAAGCCGTTGCAGACTCGTCCCAGACGCCCTGGCATGGCACCTTCCGGCATGGCCAGGTCCATCCAGCAGAGAGAAATAGTGCCTAGACTTGGGGCTGCCGCCCTCTCAAGAACACAACCTGGGTTTTCATTTTTCGTAAATGCTTTTTCAGCGATTGTTCCTCCAGGCACCGTGACAGTGCTCCCAACACATCAGCCTGCTCCTCCCGCCCCTGCTCCTGGCTGACGGCCCGTGATGGAACATTGACAGTGGTCAAGAGGCAGCCAGACTTTGGATTAAGTTTAGAAGCTTCAGTCTTGCTGATTAAAGACCTCAGACGAACGAGGCTTTGCCAGGCTGGGGGTATGACCACTGCCCAACTGGGCTGACTGGCCGAGCGGTGAAAATGGAGGTGAGAAATATGTTAGCATCTGTCTCTGCCACCACCTTTCCTGAAGGCCACCCCTCCTGGTAAGAAGTGCATATCACAGGGGCGCCTGGGTGGCTCAGTCAGTTAAGCGTCCAACTCATGATTTCAGTTCAGGTCGTGATCTCATAGTTCGTGGGTTCGAGCCCTGTGTCGGGCTCTGCATGCTGCCTGCACAGAGCCTGCTTGGGATTCTGTCTCCCTCTCTCTCTGCCCTCCCCCCAACTCACATACTCTCTGTCTCTCTCAAAATAAATAAGTTTAAAACAAAATTTTTAAAAAGTATACATCACACACGAAATGGAACACCCAATGAGCAAGGTCTGTCCAGGAGGTTCATATATTGGAAATATGTGATTATTGCAGCTTTCAGAATAAAGGAGGAGAAAACTGATGGCAGAGACTGGCAAAGACTTGGAAAAATACTGTCCTGGAGAGACTCAGTGTTTCCTCCAGCAGAAAGAGAGCTGTCCTTAGCAGCCATTAAATAATCATCAGGGAATGCAGTGTTCTAGAATATTCAAGTTGATCTTTTAAAAAAAATTTTTAACGTTTATACATTTTTGACAGAGTGCAAGTGGTGGAGGAGGGGGGCGGCGAGAGAGAAGGAGACACAGAATCTGAAGCAGGCTCCGGGCTCTAGGCTGTCAGCACAGAGCTCGAACTCACAAGCCATGAGATCATGACCTGAGCCCCTAAGTTGGTGGTCTTGTTTCTGTGATTTCTTGGTCTCCCAAATCATGTAAATTTAAGCCTACAAAATACATCCGTTTAGAATATTAGCCCGCTCGGCCTTGAAGTATGTGCACCCCAAAAGTGCTGGGGACTTAACCCTTCCTGAGGCAACCCACAACCACGCGGGGACAGGAACCATGGAGACATGCTGTTCCATCTGATCCTCGGGTGGACGCTTCTGAGAGTTAACTCGGTACTCTTGACAAAACACGCCAGTGGGACCGTGCCTCATGACCTCATGACCTCATGACTGTGGTCAGTCCTTTCCTTCCTTGTTTATTCTCCCCAGTCCCTCCCTGTTGGATCATTTCCCAAATAAACTACCAAACACGAGTCCTTGTCTCAGGCTCTGACTTGGGGAGTGACCCAGACTAAGCATTTGGTACTAGACGTGGCCTTAAAAAAGCAGACCCTCCAAATGGGTCTTGGAAACGAAACCAGTCATTGGCAGATAGCAGCAAAGGCCCTGTGGGTCAGTGATCAGTGTCATCATTACCAAAACTTGCCTGTGGTGGGTTGGGATGAGGTCCAGGAGAGGTCATGTGGGGTCATGTGAAAGCTCTACCACATGGAAGCATGGAGTCAGTGGTAATTATGAGGATTGTTTAGTTGACTGGCTTCTATTAACTCTGAAAAGCCTTTTAAAAAGGAATGAAAGGCTCGTCGGCCAACTCTCAACTTGTGGTGTGGCATAAAAACCACGGGACCTTCATAGTACAGTTTAAGGAGACCGATCTGCAGCTTCTACATAGAAGGTATTGACATTCAGACCCAGGATGTTCTTGTGCATGACTGGCAGAGCTGCGAAGGAGACAGGCTGCCTCCTTGGCCAAAGTCAGGGCTTTTGTCAGGAGAGAAAGGGACCGAGACCTGGGATAAAGACAGGATTTTCATCCCCAGTATTTCCCTGAATGCTTTGGGCAGACAGAAGAAGCCCCCGCCCCCTGGCTGAAGGAGAGCAGCCATTTCCCGGAAGAAACACGTGACCACCAAAATAATTGCAAGACCTGGCTTGGCATGTACCAGGGAGGTGGGAATAGGAGTGGGTCTTGAGGGTATTGGACCAGGGCTATGGCTGAAAAGATTTCATGTCCTGGTAAGGAGGTCCGACTTGTTGCTAGTTCCCTGCTGAGGTAGCCCCCTGAAGTTCGGACCTGAAGTAAATGAGGAGGAGATGCCAGAACTGAACACACATAGAAAAGGCAACAACTCTTCTTGGATGCGTAAGAGCGGTGAGGTCACAGGGCAAACCACTGCTCCCCAAATTGGAGAGAGCAACAAAGAGCGACAACTTCCTGGAAACCAATAAGGGAACCGGCCCAGGGGAGGGAAACCTGCATTATAACTGGTAGATTGCTGGAGGCTCAGTGTGGACAGCTCTGTCTCACCTAGGGGTGTATGTGTGTGAGGGGGCTAGTCAGAGTCAGGTAGCTGAGAAGCAGCGTGAAGTTCACAGTCCAGGAGGAGAGGCACACTAAGAGACCTGGTCACACCACAGATCACTTCCCCTCATCAGCCTATTTCTGGCAGTTCCTTTTTACCCAGGACATTGTGTTTGTCCATGAAGTGAAAAGTATGAGGCATGCTAAAAAGCAAAAAACACACTTTGGACAAAAAGAGCAGGCACCAGAACCAGACTTGGCAGGGATATTGGAATTAACAGACTGGGGATTTAAAACAACCATGATTAATATGTAAGGGATCTAATGGATAAAGTAGACAGCATGCAAGAACAGATGGGAAATGTAAGCACAGAGCTGGAAATCCTAAGAAAGAACCAAAAAGAATTGCTAGGGATAAAAATGCTGTAACAGATATGAAGAATGCCTTACAGGTTTATCTGCAGGCTGGACATGGTAGAGGAAAGAATCTGTGAGCCTGAGGATATATCAATAGAAACCTCCCAAAATGAAAAGCAAAGAGAACAAATACTTGAGAAACAGAATGGAATATCAAGGGATGTAGGACAATGATAAAAGGTGTAACATAGGCATGATGGAAATACCAGAAAAAGAGGGAAAGGAACAGTAGAAATATTTGAGAGAGTAATGACCGAAGATTTCTCCCAAATTAATGTCAGACACCAAACCACAAATCCTTCAGTCAACTGGGTATAAAGAACCTGTATAGACTACTTCATCAACAGCTGAATATACATTTTTCCCAAGCCCGCATGGAACATTCGCCAAGATAGACCACATTCTGGGCCATAACACACACCTTAACAAATGTAAAAGCATAGAAGTCACACAACGTTCTGCTGTCAGACCACAACGGAATTAAACGAGAAATCAATTACAGAAAGATAACTGGGAAGTCCTCAAATACTCGGGGATTAAACAACACACTTCTAAGTAACACATGGGCCAAAGAAGAAATCTCAAGTGAAATTAAAAAAATATTTTGAACTAAATGAAGATGTAAGCACAACTTATCAAAATTTGTGGGATGCAGCTAAAGCAGAGCTTAGAGGGAAAGTTATAGCAATTGAATGCATATTATTAGAAAAGAAGAAAGATCCAAAATCAGTCAGCTAAGCTTCCATCTTAGAAAAAGAAAAGCAGATTAAGCCCAAAGTAAGCAGAAGAAGAGAAATAACAAGAATGAGAGCAGAAATCAGTGGAATTGAAAACAGGAGATCAATAGAGAAAACTAATGAAGCCAAAAGTTGTTTGTTTGTTTTTTTTTAATTCCAGAGAAGGGAGAGATCAGAAGCGATCAGGCCATCATCAGCCATTTTCTTCCCTGGGGATATTTGCAGGTTCTGCCCGTGCACTAAGGATCAGATTTGGTGCACATAGAAGGATCCTAATGGGAGGCGGGTGGGAGAAACCAGCAAAACCTGGCAAGATTATGCAGGGCTAGGGTGATGATTTGGAAACCTCATGATCCCTAATAACACAGCCAGGTTTACATTTGTTGAATTCTTAGGCTATCTGGGGAGGCAGGGACTTTTAGTAAGGTAGATTGAAATCTGTTGTATCCTATAGAGCTAATCAGGTTTTCTGTTTCCTCTTGTGTATGCTTTTATAGCCAAGATTATAACTGGGCTGAGCATGCCTAGTTTATCCTTCACAAATTTACAAATCAGATGATTTACTCTCTTGCCCCTGGACTGGACAGAATAAAGGGAGGGACAGATGCCATTGAGCCCTGAGGACCATGTGCCTTCTCAGACCAGTCCTCCTCTTTCCACACCTTTGCAAGTCGCCAGCCTGCCTCACACCTGGGGTCTGTGTGTGTCCTTGCAAGGATCCCATGTGTAGGTGGGAGAGAGATTATTGTCCCATTTTATGGACGAGGAATCTGGGTCTTGAATAACTTGCCCCAAAGGATCCAATTGCCAGATGTCTGAGCTGGGTTTGAAATCCAGGACGCCAGTGCTCTCTTCATTGGGGCATTGTTGACCTTAGAGACGACAACCAAGGAACGTGAGCCCCCTAAGAGCCAAGAACTTGGCTAGGTGGTGTATCGCCTCTCCCAGTGTTGTGTGCCCCAGGGCCTGGCGATACTGGTTGAATGCATGACAGCACCAGGCCAACCAGGTTTGAAAAGGAACAAATGACTGTCCTGATGAGAGGGTCCTGGAGGCCAAGGTTATAAGCCATTTGTCTTTGGTTTTGACGAAGGGCTGAGACTGCCTTTGCAATATTTTTGGAGGTGTGTACCCTTCATGCTCTTACCTTTGAAGAGAGTCTGGAAAGTTCTCTGCCTCCACAGGCGGGCCACATTTCTGTTGATACAGGGCCAGCGAAACTAAAAGGAAACAGCTGTGCAGGACGAGGGTAGGGGGTGGGGGATGGCTCCATGTTGGACCAGAAGTTTTCGTGGTGTTTGGGCTGACATGGGTGGGGTGGCCAGGGTTCCTTTTATATAACTCAGACTTCCAACAGCTTTGGAGATGGAAAAAAACCAAAAACCAAAAAACCTTACTTAAAAACAAAAATATGCCCTTTAGAGCTCTCCTGGTTTTTCTGCCTCTGGGCTTTGTTATCAAGATCATTCTTTGTTCAGGGAAATTGGCACGAAAAGATTAGACCCTGAAGGCCGGGTGTTAGTGCATGGACATGTCCCAGGGGAGGGAGGCGGTCACTCGTGAACAGTAGCACGACTCTCCTGGCTGAAACCATCCCCGACTTGCTCTTCCGGCTGGCCGAGGCCTCACAGCCAGGGCCAGCAGAGGAGGTCTTTCATTCTGGGAGAATCGAATCCATCACTTCCACCAGGGCTGTCCATGAGTCCATCACAGGTGACCACAATGGTGGGCCTCACCTGGCCAGGGACAGTGGGCGGTGGACAAGGGGAGCCGGATATTTTAATGGCTGTGAGCTCGACATTGGCAACAAATGAAGCAGAGAGCCCATGAGTCCGTGTCTTTTTGAACAGTGACCATTCTGACCACAGGCAGGCCCCTCGAGAACATGTATTGCTCTGGGAGCTGAACCATAATGAAAACAAGTAACAAGCAGAATTCTGTTGAAAGGTGATTTTCCAGAAGGTTAAAAAAGGTCCAGGAACCGTATTGTAGAGGAAGATGGGAGCAAAAGGGAAAAAGAAACACCGAGAAGGGTCACAATGGCCAGTTTTAGGTATTTGCTGGCCTCTTCCGGGATTGCCCCCCTGCCTCACTGCAGGGAAACTTCACAACAAGCCGAGACTCTGATGATGGACCAGCTGCTTTGCAGAGTAGTGAGGTGCCCGTCCCAGGAGGGGTTTAAGCGAGTCCAGGAAATCTGAGAGGGTCAATGGAAAGGGGCATCCCTCATTAAGATACCAGACTGCATCTTCCAACCTGCTTTTAACTCAGAGGCTGAGAGACAGTGGGCCGCTTGTATTTTCTGAGGCCCACCGAAGCAATTAAAAAATGATGAAATGTCAAAATAGGTTTACAAAAATAGTGATGTATCTTAAATGTTTGCCGTTAACGATATCGCCCTTCTAACACACACAACCATGCACGGCAAATGCTGTTCACAAGACGGGACTCCCTTTTAAAGCATCATTCTGATGGGGTGCCTGGGTGGCTCAGACGGTTGAGCAGCTGACTCCTGATTTCAGCTCACGTCATGATCTCACGGTCTGTGAGTTCAAGCTCTGCCATCAGGCTCTGTGCCGCCAGCTCAGAGCCTAGAGCCTGTTTCGGATTCCGTGTCTCCCTCTCTCTCTGCCCCTACCCGGCTCCCATTCTCTTTCTCAAAAATAAATAGACATTAAAAACAATTTTAAGTGTGTGATGAACTTGTCTTCTCTTAGGGCTGTGGGTGTATCTCCAGGGCTGCGTAGACCCTCTTTGGGAGACATGCCAAGCCTACACCTGGGGAGACCCCAAGGCAAAAGACACCTTCCCTGTCGCGATTTTATATAAGTCATTTTACTTGGTTTAACTTTTTAAAAGTTTAGAGAGAGAGAGAATGAGCAGGGGAGGGGCAGAGAGAGAGGGAGAGAGAGAATCCCCAGCAGGCTCCACACTGTCAGGGCAGAGCCTGATGCGGGGCTCAAACTCACCAACCATGAGATCATGACCTGAGCCAAAACCAAGAGTTGGATGCTTAACCGACTGAGCCACCCAGGTGCCCCTCCATAAGTCATTTTAACAGCACACTGACTCCCAGTTGCTTGCAGAGGGGCTCCGTGTATTGCACACACACCGACGAAAAGCTGCAGGGTGAAAAAAAAAAAACAGATACTGCTCACCACTTACTAGAAAACTCTCTAAGCAAGCCTCCTTTCTGGAGAACAGAGAGTTCACCTCCCAGGTTACGTAGGAGAGAGTCGCACTCCCCCATTAGCCTCGCTTGGGGGCACTAAAGCTGGACAGAGGCTGAATGTGTCCCTGCTACCTCCCCAGGCCCCGGTCTGTGTCCAAAGTTTAAGGTTGGCTCGAGCAGCGCTTTGAGGTCTGCCCTGTCTACATCTGCGGCTTTATTTCTTCCTCATCCCCACCCCCATTAGTGTTCAGGATGGAGAATGTGCAGGGTTCTGTCCACCAGGAGTGCTGTCCACATTTCTTCCTCCTGTCCCCTCCCCTTCCCTCTGTGGTCCCCCCCCTCAGCTGGGGGCTGTCTTCCTTCCCACCCCCGCGCCCCACCCCGTTAGGTGCCCTGGGAGACCCCAGCATAGTCCCTCAGTCCCAATGGCACAGCGGGCCCCTCATATTGAACCCCCGATGCCCAGGCACATCACGGAGGGAATGAGGGACTAATGGGACGCTAACAGTTCCAGCCATGTCCTGGCACAGCGTGGCTCCTGTGTGGCTCCTGCGTGACAAGACACGGAGCAAGGGGCTCCAGTTTTCTGAATTGCCACGGCAGAGCTTTTCTGGGGCCTCCTCCCCAGTATACCTAGGGCAAGGCCTCTACAGCCAAGCTCATGGTGAACGTGGTACCTCTGGCTGCCCTGTGTTTGGAACAAACTCCTTCCATTTCCCTGCTGCCGAAGAACCCACCCAGAGTTCCAGGAAGCAAGGCTCCCTTTTGGACTGGGTGCTCCGTGGCCCCAACTTGTCTCCCCGAGAGCCCAGCTGCACCTCTAAAATCCTCTCCCGCCCTGAGCACAGGAGATGTGGAGCACGGTGTCACCAAAGGGTCCCCCGTGCTTGCTGCCTGCCCCCGGCTCCCGCCCTGGGCCACCACAGTGCCTGGGGCCAGCCCTGCCCTGCCGCAGACAAGTCCCTGCCAAAATCTAATGGGGTTAAGGCAGGCTCCCTGGAAGAAAAGCCCAAATTACATAGTACTGTGTTTTCTTTTTGAACAATCTTAAGCTCACAGAAAATCGTCAATTCCAGCAGGAAGACCATTTGCCCCCTTAGTCGTTTGTAAGTTGTCAGCCCGGTGCCCCATCACTGGCTTCATCCGACAGTGTGTGTCTCCTCCAGGCAAGGCCACTGAATCCGTCCTACGGAATCACAGCGCACCGTCCAATTCGGGACAGCAGCAGGGACACGTCACAGCCACGTGCCGCTCGGGTTTCTCTGACTGGTTCGGTGGCACCCTTGCGAGCGGAAGGGGCCAGAATCCCAGGCTGCGTCTGCTGTTCTGTGCCTTCAGTCTCCTTCAGTCCGAGACGGTTCCTCAATCACAGTCTGGCCAGTTTTAAAGAGCGCAGTTTTGCAGAAGGCCGCTCAGTTGGGTCCGTGTGATGTTTCTTTGGCAGGAATCTCCTGGACATGGGGGTGGGGGTGGGGGTCTGCGTGCTTTCCGTCTGTCCCTCGATCCCTGATGCTTTTACTCTGCTCACTTGACGAAGGTTGGTGGCGGCCAGGCTCCTTCCCCGTGCGCTTTCTCTTTTTCTCTTGGTAAGTGATAAGTATTTTATGGCCAAGTAATTTGAGTCTATGAATAGAGCCCGTTCTTCATCAGATTTGCAGTGGATTCATTTGCTTATTTACGTCTGTGCGTGCTCAGCTCTCCTACTCTGTGTTGCTATCGCTCTTTTGCTGACTTTCGGCCCCCCGGAAGCTCCCCCGAGCTGGCTCCCTGTGCTGCTGGCACGTTCCCATCATTCCTTAAGCACTTTCCTGCTATCTGGCCAAACAAGTTGTTCTGGGCTCCTTTTCGACTTTCCCTGCCCCAGCCCTGGAATCAGGCCTGTCTCCCAGGTGCTCTGGTGGCTTTTCGTGGGAGGCTGTGTTTCGAAGCCAGTACTTGGAGGCTAGGAGGGCTTGAGGCCTTGGAGGAGGGGGTCCCTGCTCCACGGCCCCCCAGGGATGGCTAGGGAACAGATGTGCGCATTTCCATCTAAATGTACGGGTTAAAGACCCAGATGGATTAAAGACCTCAGCGTCAACAAGGAAAGGTATCTTAAGAAAATGTGGGGCACCTGGGTAGCCCAGTCGGCTCAGCAGCCAACTTTGGCTCAGGTCATGATCTCGCAGTTTGTGGGTCCGAGCCCCATGTCGGGGGCTCTGTGTTGACAGCTCGGAGCCTGGAGCCTGCTTCGGATTCTATGTCTCCCTCTCTGTCTGCCCCTCCCCCACTCATGCTCTGTCTCTCTGTCTCTCTCTCTCTCCCTCCATCAAAAACAAATAAACATTAAAAAAATTAAAAAAAAAAACCCTTCTGTTAAATGTATGGGTTCGTCTTTACATGTTGAAGTCCACCCTGACACATCCATAGCTTTGATTTTCATCCTACACCACACAATTCATTCTCGTTGTCTCTGTCTCCATATTTGTACTTCTCTGATCATGAGAAACCTGGTTCCCATTGTCTTTGATAGATGTGCTTATTCGACGGGTGCCCCTGTATGTACCCTACCTCTCAATCCCTGCCACCCCCGCCTCCTGTGCAGGATCCCCTCCTTCCCTGGCTTGGACTCCATGCAGGGCCTCTGCTCCCATCCCCCATGCCCCTCTGCACCCTGCAGGGCCAGGATATTCTTTTCTCCCCGCTCCCTCTCTGGGGCAGCACACCTTCCACTCTCCCCCTGGGGCCACCTCTGCTTCAGGACGGGATGGTCAAGAAACAGAATGTGAAGAAAGGAGAGGACTTCCTTGTACTCTTAATCAAAAACGCACCAAGCGTCTAGAGACAGAACTGCAAAATAATCACAACAAACATTCTTTTTTTTTTTTAAGTTTATTTATTTATTTTGCAAGGGGGTTGGGGAAGGGCAGAGAAAGCGGGAGAGAGAGAGAATCCCAAGCAGGCTCTGCACTGTCAGCCCAGAGCCCGACTCGGGGCTTGAACTCACGACCTGAGCCGAAATCAAGAGTTGAATGCTTTTTTTTTTTTTTTTAAGTTTATTTATTTATTTTGAGGGAGAGAGAACACACGAGTGGGGTAGGGGCAGAGACAGAGGGAGAGAAAGAATCTCAAGCAGGCCCCCCACCAGCAGTGCAGAGCCCGACGCGGGGCTCAATCCCACGAACCACGAGATCATGACCTGAGCCATCACCAAGAGTCGGATGCTTAACTGACTGAGCCGTCCAGGCGCCTCGATCATAACAAACATTCTACGCAATCAGGCAGTCAGCCCCAGGCCACGCTGGAAAGAGGCCTCCAGAACTGGTAAGTTTTGGAGTCCCCCCATTTGGGTTCAAACACCGGCACTGCCCCTGCGTAGCTGGGGCAGGTTCCTTCACCTCTCTGGGCCTCAGTTTCCTCAACTAGAAACTGGGGAGATGACAGTACCTCCCTCGTGTTGCCGGTACGAGCCCTCCATGAGCTAATGCCAGGGGACCACACGACCCTGCACTTGCCCAAGGTAACTGCTCCGCAGATGTGAGCTCTGACAAGTATCGTGTCTTTTTCAGAATCCTAGAAAATAGGGATTCTGTTTTAGAGGGCAGGGCCAGGATGCCGGGTGGGTGTTCCCTGGGCAGCGAGGCTCTCCCAGGCCTTCCTTTTTTGCAGGCTTTTTTTTTTTCTTTCTTGGCACGCCCGCAGCCAAGTCTGGGAGGGTTTCCTGGACAGAAGTCCCTGTGGCCGCTGCCTTAAGACGTGCGGGCTGGGCCGCGGCCGCCACTGCTCTCCGACCCAGGCCAGTGCAGCAGCATGGAGCTGTGGGGGGCCTACCTGCTCCTCTGCCTCTTCTCCCTCCTGACCCAGGTCACCACCGAGCCGCCAACCCCCAAGGTCAAGAAGGCTGCAAACGTCAGGAAAGGTAAGGAGGGGGACAGGGCGCCTCCCCCATCTTCCAGGGAGCCGGTCACCCTGTCCTTTTCTGCTCTTCCTGCTTTCCTCCCCACCTTCATTTTCCTTCTTCATAAGTCCTGGGAACCTTAGTGAGGTACGCTTGGAGCCCGGGGAGACTTCTCCAATACCGGGGGCGGTTGTCAGCATCGTAAGCATCGTTGACCCTCAGACTGGGAAAGAACCTTCCAGATCACCTAAACTGACACCCACTCCCCACCCCCGCCCCAAATACGTTGAAGGAATCAAACCTTTGGTCTGGCAGTGCCAGTGGGCTCTACTTTGTGATCTCCGAAACTGCGGTCACTCAGCTCTAAGATGGGGAGCGTGGCATTTGCTGAAAGGCTTCTGGTTAGGATTTCATGATCCCAAACATGCAAGTGCCGAGCCCAGTGCCTGGCACGTGGGATATACTTTAGGTGCAGGGGGGGAATAAAAGGACCAAGTTAATTCTCTGTGTGATAGTGCATCTCACAGCCTTGAGGAAATAAAAATGTGCAACCCCCAACGAGGACACCAGAGACGGGTTCGTGTTCCTTCTGTTGCCTCTGGGTTTGGGGTATCTTTGGGTCGCCTTGGCTGCTGCACGGCCTGCCCTTGGAGCCCTGCCTGTGGTGAGGTCACCCCAGGCTGTGTTGAGACAACATTAGTGAAATGCCATGGCAATGAACCGGGCTGTCACCCCCATAGGGCTCAGAGGCTCCGAGAGAGAGAGTTCCAGGGGATGAGATTGTGGATTTAGGCAGAGAAACAGACAGGCTGGAGCCAAGAGCATGGAAAAGGCAAGGCAAGGGGGCGTGGGCCACATTCCGGCCCCTCTCTGAGCCTCCTCCGTAAACGACAGCTGCCCATTGGCCAGGGACTGGTGGAGTGTGGAAAGGTGCCTTGGGACAGTGGAGACCCACAGGGCTGTGGCTCAGTTGGCGAAGCATTTGACTCTTTTTTTTACGTTTATTTATATTTGAGAGAGAGAGAGCCGGGGGGGGGGGGAGGGGCAGAGAGAGAGGGAGACACAGAATCCGAAGCAGGCTCCAGGCTCCGAGCTATCAGCACAAAGCCCAACTCGGGGTTTGAACTCATGAACCGAGAGACCATGACCTGAGCTGAAGTTGGAGACTTAACCAAGTCATCCAGGCGCCCTAAGCATCTGACTCTTGACTTCAGCTCAGGTCATGATTTCACGGTTTGTGGGTTCGAGCCCCGCGTCAGTCTCTGTGCTGACAGTGCAGAGCCTGCTTGGAATTTTCCCTTTCCCTGTCTCTCTGCCCCTCCCCCTGTACTCTCTCTTTGTCTCGCAAAATAAATAGACATTTTTTAAAAGTTCAAAACAGAATGGATACCCTGCTGGCATTTATTTTGAAAAGCAGATTTATATACACGTACACATTTACTTTTATATGGGTAGAATTTTTCTGGAAGGCTCCACAAGAGTTAGTGACAGTGATTACCTCTGGGAAGAAAAACTGGGTAGCTGACAGCAATCTCAGTTGGAAAGGCGACTGATATTTTGAACGGTTTGGGTTTTTAAAAAGTTATATGCAGATATTACCTTCTACAAAATTGTCAGTAAAAAGAGAAGAGTCAATACCCTGCATGGTTGTGTCCATGAGCCTTGGCTAAAACTGCCACGTAGAGGTCTTTGTAAAAGGACACACAGTTCCAAAGGCAAATTATAGAATTTTTACATGTGGAAAGAGTTGCTGATTTCTCAACTACCAAAGATTTAGTATTTATTTAATCACGTGAGCCATGTGTTCTGTCATTTGAGAAAGGAGGTCAGACCAGATGATGCCTTGGCCCTCTCTAGCTGTCGCACTCGAACCCTGGCCCCAGGTGGTCTCCGTGGCGGCCCCTGGAGGCCCTGGACCCTGGAGGCCTGCAGAACGGCTGACAGTGACCACAGCCCCGGCCTCTCCCTGAGCCCCGCTTCAGTGTTCTGACTCACCCTGGTTTTTCTTCCTTCCACCGATTGCCCACATACACAGCAAATGCTTCCGGAATGCTTCTCCACGGGGGCCAATACACGTGCTGGGCATCCTGACAAAGGATCGCCAGCCTGCTCTTAAGGTGCCAATAGGAGCAAAAACCTTGGTGGTTCTCACTCGGGCACCAGCGCCATCTGGGGGCGGGGGAATACATTACAGTCCAGAGCCTGGGCCCCAACCCCTGGAAATGCTGGATGCACGGGGGGAGGGGAGGAGGCGGGAGGCATCTGTGTCTTCCCCAAATCTCCAGTGATTCCAAGGAGCCGCCAGGATTGAGGATCCCAGGAACGAGTGAACCGGCCGAGGCCCAGCAGGAAGCACACATAACCCCACCAGGCTAGTCTGCCGGCCTCAAACCCTCCCTTTTATTGCCTTGCTCATCTGGGCGTTATTTTCCTCATATTTAATAAGTTACGTCACTAAATTCTGCACATACAAGTATGTTTCTTGCTCACATTTGTTTCCTGCGATTCCCCTGCAAAAGCCTCTTATGGGTGGACAAAGGCTCTGACCTCATCGCTCGTGACCTTGGACTTTATGCAGGCACGGCTAAATGGACCGCGGAAGCGCTTCCCCACCCTCTACCCCAGGCCCTGCAGCCTTTCCTGAAACCCCTGGGATTTCAGTAAGACCAGGGTCCACCCACAGAGCCTTCATCCTACACACACACACACACACACACACACACAGGAAGATACTTCCCACCTGCCCCTGCCGGCCCACGCATAACCAGCTCCCAACCGGCCTTTGTGGTCAGGATGGCTCAGGTCAGGAACCTGCTCGTGTGCTGTCACAAGGGCGGGGAAGGCCCAGCTTGGAGCCTGGTGGACCTGGGTTCGGGCCAGCCCTGCCTGCTGCTGGCTCTGAGATCTTAGGCAAGTTGCTTCCTCCTGGCTTCGGTTTGCTGTTTGTGATGCGGTGCGATGGAAGAGAGAGGCATTACCCCGGGTCAGTAGGGTTGATTTAAGAGACAAGCACTGTTCACACCCTTTGTTTCTCTTAGGCTCTAGTCTTCTTCGGAGTCTTCCGAGGTGGGGGCCGTTAGCATCCCATTTCGCAGATAAGGAAACTGACTTCGGAGAGACTGAGCAACTCGCCCCAGGCCGCTCACAGCCTTGTAACCTCAGAGCCCACGCACCTGTGCTGTCACACTCAGCCCCCAGGCTGGAGCGTGTGCCCTGCTGGGCCTGGTCCTGTTGCCCCAGCCTAGGGGGGTGAACTTGGCAGGGCTCAAGGGCATCTGGCTCTGCTTCCTATGCTTTGTTCTCCTCTGGAGCTGGGAGCAGCGTTGGGCGTGCACCCCCAGCCCCTGCCAACCCCGACCCCATCTGAACCCCAGCAATATTCCTAAACAAATGTACAGGTCTCACTTAAGGAGGAGCAAGTGAAGGATGGGTCCCCTCCCCCCAGCAGATGGAAAATCACGGTGACTTAGGCTACCACCAACGGGGACAGAGAGAAAGTAGTCCAAGATATCAGGGTCTAGGGGTGTCCTTTCCTTTGTCCCCTTGTGGTGGATACAGGTAGCGTTTATCCCACGCCGTCCTTGCCGGCCCGCATCCTTAACTGCCTTCCTCACGCGTCTGTGATTGTCTCCATCCTAGATGTCGTGAGCCCAAAGATGTTTGAGGAGCTTAAGAGCCAGCTGGACAACCTGGCCCAGGAGGTGGCCCTGCTGAAGGAACAACAGGCCCTGCAGACAGGTGAGTGCGGACGACAGCCTCTCCGGGCAGGTGTGGGCCAGAGGAGGGCTCAGGCGGCAGCCAGCAGTGTGCCTGCGGCCAGTACCGGGGCCCCGGCTGTAGGCCAAGAACCGAGGGGCTCAGGGAACCCCCTCCTCGGCCCGCTTCCTCTTGGGCAGGTCCCCTGACGTGTGTGCAAACGGGAATGTTCTCAAAGGACAAAGACTCTCCCCCAGGAAGTGCATTGCCACCCACCGGAATCGTGGCCCCAGGAGCACTGTGGAGCCAGCCAGCAGCCTTCCTAAAGAGCTCCCAGAGGACCGTCCCCTCAGCCAGCCCCCACAGCCCTAAGGGACAGTTGGCTTGCCTCCCCTGCGTGTCAGCAAATTCGCTGAAGCTGTCACTCTTGATCATCGTAACGATGCTGAGGCAGGGTTTATCACAGCCATTTTAAGGAAACCTAGGGGCGGCTGGGTGGCTCCGTTGGTTGAGCAGCTGACTCTTGATTCCGAGTCAGATCATGACCTCCCGGTTCGTGGGTTCAAGCCCCGCCTCGTGCTGACGGTGTGGAGGCTGCTTGGGATTCTCTCCCTCTGCTCGTCCTGTGCTCTCTCTCTCTTTCTCTCTCTCTTTCTCCAAATAAGTAAATAAAGAAAAAAAACGAATATGGGGAAACCAAGGCAGAGACAGGTCCTGTTCCTTGCCCACACTCACCTGGCCGGTTAGTACAGATTAGGGTCTGAACGCAAGCAGCCTGCGCAGGCTGGGTGGGAGGAAGGGTGGGTTTTGGTCTGCCTGGCCCTGCGCTAACCAGACAAGCGAGGATGGACCCCGTCACACAGCCCCAGAGCCTGGGGGCGAGGTCAGGGCTCCGCCACCTGCCCCAGCTCTACCTGGGCCACCTAGTCTCTCTCTCTCAACCACGTTCCTTTCATAGCGGCTCAGACTCGCCTACTCCTTTGCGACCTTGCCCCAGAGAACCAGGCTAATGGTAATAGATTACGCTTACAACGTGAGTTTGCTGCGCGCCTGGCACTGTTCCAAGTGCTTTTTGTACGTGAACTCCTTCTCCGCAGAAAAGCCACGTAGCGGGGCTTATGACTAGGACCCCGCCTCCATTTTCCACCAAGAAGCTGAGTGTCTTGCCAACTGTCAGAAGGAGCAGAGTCTCGCTCTTAGCTCTGCCCCGCTGCCTCTCAGGTTCTCATCTGGGAATCACCTTGGTCCCTTCTTAGGAAATCTGCCAACCTCCCTGTGCTCACAGCCACCCTCTCACTTAGGGTGACCGAGGTGTATCCAGCTCCTGAGCCTTGGATCTCCCCTCCCCTCCTGCGTCCTCGGAGACCTCCAGATCCTTCTCACTGGGCGGGTTTGCGCACGCTTCCTCCCACCAAGATCTTTCCTTTCAGCCTCCACACCGGCCATCCTTCTGGCCCGCTGAAGTGCCACGCTCTGTTCCTTCTACCACAGGGCCTTTGTCCATGCTGTTCCGGCAGCTTGAATTGCTCTCCCAAGATCCACCTGATACGTGCTTCTGGCATCACTGTCTCAGGACTCTCTCGTCCCTCGTCTCAATCAGCCTCCTCGGTTATCATCCTCACAAAATGATGTTCTTTCCTGCATCACATTTACTGCAGTTTGTAATGATATATTCATTGGTTGATTTGCGTCTGCCTCCTTTGCTAGATGATAAGCCCCAGGGACACAGGGACCATGTTTGCATTTGACGACCTTATCTCTTCCACCAACTTGCCCAACATAGTGCCTGCCACATATCAGCACTCAGCAAATGTCTAAAAAAACATTTTTTTGAATGTTTCTTTATTTTTGAGAGGGGGTGGGAAGGACAGGGAGAGAGGGAGACACAGAATCTGAAGCAGGCTCCAGGCTCTGAGGTGTCAGCACAGAGCCCAACGCGGGGCTCGAACCCACTAACTGTGAGATCCTGACCTGAGCCAAGGTCAGATGTCCAACCGACTGAGCCACCCCCGCCCTCAGCACTCACTAAATTTCTGAAGAGAAATGATTTTCTTCAACCAGCTTAACATAGCAGCTGGGGTCAGGGAGTTCTAGAAAGGGAAGGGTCTACCATGTTTTGGCTTCCAGTAATAGAACACCTCATAGTAGATTAAACAAAAAGGGAGTCTGAAAGAGGGTAGCTGTTGAGTTTCTGTTCAGAAGCTTTGCCTCACGGCCGCAAGATGGCTGCTCCAATTCCAGGCATCGTGAGTGCATTTTGAGGCAAGATGGAGAAAGAATGGACCAGCCATTTACCAGGAGAATGGAGGTCTTCTATTCCCATCTTGCTGATTAGAGCTCTGTCGCAGGACCACCAGTAGCTTCATTACAAGAAGGAAGCTTTTCCAGCCTCCGTAGCCGAGGCAGACAAGAGAGAGAGGAGTTGGGAACCGATGTTGCTTGGATCAGCTGTTGGTGGTGGCAGTATCCGGGAACACCGAGGGAATGTTCCCAGTGAGCACAGTGCCATTCTGGGTGTCCGATCCCTCCTCTGTACAGTGGGAGGTGCGTGGGCAGATTGCACAACAGGCCCTAAGTCTCTCTCTCTCATGTCTAAGCTTTGTGCTTGGACAAAGTCCGTGTAACCCGTGTGCCACTTGCCCCCTGAGGTGAGGATGTGGTGGGGACCTCCTGGCACAAAGTCTCTGAC
Source organism: Lynx canadensis (assembly GCF_007474595.2). Taxonomy (NCBI): domain Eukaryota; kingdom Metazoa; phylum Chordata; class Mammalia; order Carnivora; family Felidae; genus Lynx; species Lynx canadensis. The sequence goes on from NC_044304.2 coordinate 14,850,789, forward strand.
ATATGGCAGTCCAAATACCGCCCCCACCCCATGCCTGCTGATTCCTAGGAGGTTCATGGCCTCCCAAGCTGACAGGGCCTTCCAGAATTCCCCCGCTTCGGGCAGAGATGTCCCCGCCTTTACACTCCCGCGTGCCCCAGGCCTTGGAGGTGGCACCCACGAAGGGCCCTGACCTTGAGCTAGGGGCTGTCTGCAGCTGAAGGGCTAGCCTTACCACCTCTGGCATGGGGACGAGGGCTCTGCATCGGTGTCCGTCACGGCACCCCTTCTGGCCTGGGGGCTCTCCAGGGCCATGGGGGTGGCCGGGCGGGAACCGCAGGAGAGTGGGCCTGGCCCTGGAGGTCGGCCTTGGGCTCGGGAACCTGCAGACCTTGGGTGATGGCCATCTCTGCCCCCTGCAGTCTGCCTGAAGGGCACCAAGGTGCACATGAAGTGCTTCCTGGCCTTCACCCAGGCGAAGACCTTCCACGAGGCGAGCGAGGACTGCATCTCACGCGGGGGCACGCTGGGCACCCCGCAGACGGGCTCGGAGAACGACGCCCTCTACGAGTACCTGCGCCAGAGCGTGGGCGCCGAGGCCGAGATCTGGCTGGGCCTCAACGACATGGCGGCCGAGGGCACCTGGGTGGACATGACCGGCGGCCACATCGCCTACAAGAACTGGGAGACGGAGATCACGGCGCAGCCCGACGGCGGTAAGGTCGAGAACTGCGCCGCCCTGTCCGGCGCGGCCAACGGCAAGTGGTTCGACAAGCGCTGCCGGGACAAGCTGCCCTACATCTGCCAGTTCGCCATCGTGTAGCCAACGGCGGGCGGGGGAGGGGGGGGTGCGGGGACCGGGGCGCCCAGCCCGGATCCCCGGTCGGTGGTGCAAATAAAGTCGGTGCCTCTGGACCCGGAGTGGCTGTGTCTGTGTTGGGCCCACCAGGCTAGGAGCTCCGGAGAGGTGGGGGGAGGGGAGGAGGAGGGTGGGAAGGAAGGAGGAGGGACGAGGGGAAGAAGGGAGGATGGGAGGGGAGTAGAGGAGGTGGAGGAGGGGGAAGAGGAGAAAGTAGAAGGAGGGGAGGAGAAGGGAGGAGGGGAGAGGGGAGAGGCAGAGGCGGGAGGGAGGATGGGAGAGAAGGGGACGAAGTGGAGGAGGGGGAGGGGAAAGTAGAAGGAGGGGAGGAGAAGGGAGGAGGGGAGAGAAGGGGACGAAGTGGAGGAGGGGGAGGGGAAAGTATAAAGAAGGGAGGAGAAAGGAGGAGGGGGGAGGGGAGGAGAAAGGAGGAGGGGAGAGGGGAGGGGCAGAGGGGAGAGGAGAGGAGAGGGAAGGTGAGCTGGACACACACGGTTCACATCACCAAGGGTTTCTCTGCAGGAGGATGGAAAATGAGGGGAGACTTAGACCCCCCCCCCCCCGACTGCCTCTTTTCTTTGCATAACATTTTCTCGTTTAATTTCCTACTTACTGAAAAGTTGCAAGAATTCCCAGGTCCCCCTCCTCCACATCTTCCAAGAATTAACATTTCCCCATATTTGCTTTATCCTTTTATTTTTTTCTGGACCATTTGGCAGTAAAGTGCAGACATGATTCCCCTCGACCCCTAAATGCTTCCGGGTATTTACTTCCTGAGAACAAGGGCATTTTCTTGCATAAGCACAGCACCGTTATCAAAGTCGGGAAATTGACGCTGGCGCAATGTTGCTGTCTAGCTTACTGCCCTCATTCCGATGTCCAGGCTTCCTTTTGGAAACTCCACTTCCACGTGCTGGAATCCAGCATCCCCTCCCCAGCTCCAGAAAAGGGGAGACCCCCACCCCCTGCAATCCCTCCCGCTGTGGATCCATTTCTGGGATGCCCCGACATCTGAGTCCTGCTGAGGGCTGAGGGGTTGGGGTGGGGGATGAGAGAGGAGGGTGCCCGCAAGATAATTTGCATTCCTGTCCTCCCCCAGCACACCCTGGGGGCCGATTTGACAATTGCCAATACTGCCTGACTGGTGTATCTCCTCCTTCCCACTCTTTACAGGAAGCTCCAGGCTAGCAATGACACCCACCACTTGCTGAGCCCACCGGAGTACAGGAATTTTAAGTATGTTGCTTTATTTAATCTTATCCCCCCAGGACGGGATGTGCTATTATCCCCATTTTGTAGAAAAGGAAGTTGAAGCTCAGGGAAGTTAAGTGACTTCCCTTGGGGTCACCCAGCGAGTAAACGGCAGAGCCAGGATTTAACCCAGGGCTGATTCCAAAGGCCTTGGCCTTTCCACCACCGCTGTGATGTTTGTTTGCTCCATGTACTGGAACCTTCTGGAAATAAAACAATAGAAAAGTGGTGCAGTGACCCCCCCTCCCCCCAAAGGCTACTGGCCAGCTCCTGGTGTGACCTCCCTAGGGGACACCTCCCTAGGGGAAGTCTTCCTTGTCCCATCAGTCCTGGTATCATTCCACAGTCTGGACGTCCACACCACCTTTTTCTCCCTGGCGGTTTTTTTAGTGTATCTTGCCTTCAGGAATGAATTGATAACAGTTTGATTTGCTGCATGGCAGGAGGGTGGGCTGGGGGAGGTAGCTTATAGTGATCGGTGTGCGTACTTCATGTCAGGCAATCTGCTGGACACTGACACGGAAAGCCTCTTGTGTAATTCAGTAATTATGGGAAGAGGTAATACAATCCAGTTGTGGAGACAGGCTCAGAAGGCTGATGCCATTTGTTCAAATGCAAAGGTGAGACAAATCTAGGCCTTGCAACCCTGAGTTTTGGGCTCTTTTTACCCCACTCAGCTGCAGGATGCAGGTGACCAGGGTTTTCTTTCAGAGTTCCTGACGCGGGTGGCTGCCCGCAAGAGGGCACCATGCCTCTGCGTGTGAGCACGGGTCCTAGTGGCGAGGTGTCACCCGGGTGCCTCTTGGGCAGGCAGCCAGCACTTCCCGCCTCCAGCAGCAGGTGGCAGTATGGCCAAGAGAATCGTTGTGCATCGCTAATAGGGCCACAGATGCTCTTCCATTTGGAAAAACGGAGACCAGTGGATGGCAAACTGGGGTACACCTGTCCCAGGATCTTGTTTTTTTTAAGTTTACTTTGTTTTTGAGAGAGAGCGAGCGAGCAGAGGAGGGGCAGAGAGAGAGGGGGACAGAGGATCTGAAGCGGGCTCTGTGTCACGTGGGGCTCGAACTCACACATGGTGAGATCGTGACCTGAGCTGAAGTCTGATGTGTAACTGACTGAGCCACTCGGGCACCCCTTTCTTGTTTTTATTTTAATTTTTGGCACTCTGTGTTTTTGGACTGTTGTGTTATGGACTGTTTGGCACTCATTTTGAATATCACGTTGAAATATGAGTTATCATGATTACTAAGGTTGTTTTTGTGTTTTGTTTTGTTTTGTTTTGGGTGCTTCCTTCAATTTTGTACCCCGGGTGGCTGCTTCACACGGTGCTTTACTCACCTCACTAGTCCTGGCCCCGGCTCAGAGGTACAAACTTTGGAGAATCTTCCAAGGTGTATGTAAGCAAGGATAGGAATTTGGGGTTTAGGACTTCAACTTCTCCTGGAAAGAAGTGTCCTAATATTCTCCTGGAACTGATATTGAGGCCTCTTGTGCAATCAGCCTTTATTCTCTTCCTCATGCTGTGTTGCCTGGTGTGTAAGAAACTTTGGGGATGCCGAACAAACGGACAATTTGAAATATTGGTCGGGTCGGTGGCTCTCAACCCTGGCCAGACATTAGAACCGCCTGCCCAGGCTGTACGCCGGACCAATTAAATCCAAATCTCCGGGGAGTGGGCCCAAGCACTGGAGTATTTGAAGCTTTCCAGGCAATTCCAAACAATAGCGGTTGAGAACTGCTCACTTTGGGAAGCCAGCTACCTATTAGGTTAGGATTTTGGAAAAAGCCCAACAGCCCCAGAACATCTTCCTCTTTGGTCTGCCTCGGTCTGAATTTCCTACCATTCTAAGCCTAATGCACGCTAATCAGGATTGGCCAAAAGAAGTCTGGTTACTGTTTTATATTGACTTTGACAGGATGCAGAGACTCAACTTGAAGGAGTTAGTATAAGTTAATTTCACTAGAAAGTAGACATGGTTATCCAGTTGGAATTAGACTTCGTTGCATATAATGAAAAATCCCAAATAACAGGGCCTTAAGACAGAAATCTGGAGGCAGATAGTCCAATGCTGATATGACATCTCTAAGGTCACAGGGTATTCAAGGTTCCCTTTATTTTCCCCATTCAACCGTTATAGTGTCTACTTTCTGTCTTTGGGGTCACCTCATGGTCCATGATGGCGGCTGGAGTGCCAGCCATTATTACCCACGTTCCAGGCATCGAGTAAAAGACAATGGAGAATGGGCAAGAGAGTTCCAGTCAGCTCCCTTTAAGGAGTCTTCTCTTTTCCTTATGTTTCATAGGCCAGAACTTTGTCAAATGCCTATCTGCAAGAAAAGAGGAAAAGTACAACCCTTTAGGTAGGTACCTTCACTCTCCAAATAAAACCCTTTAGGTAGGTACCTTCACTCCCAAATAAGGGAGAAGGGGTAAATGGTAGGTAACTAGCCGTTTGGAGTTGTAGTATGGAGCCATTGCAGACCCAAAGCCTGACCGTGGGAGGGAACTAGAAACTAGGAGGCCAAATTAAGTGATTTTGAAGAAGCAATGATTTGTTCATCTTGTTCCCCAAAACTTGCTGCTGTGGGTCTTCCGACTTGTTTTTAGTTGGGCATCTGGGTCAAGCCTTAGGAATTTCAACAAATTCCTAGTTCCTAAGCACAGCCATCTCAGCCTCAGTTTGGGGTCAGTGGTCTCCCAGGGCAGCCGTCTTCCTGAAGAGCCCAGACCAAGAAAGGTGTAACCCCCAGGTGCTTCCTGCCTGCCCTTACCTGGGTGGTAGAATCAGTGATTGCCCGTCTGGGGTCAAAAGCCACAGGGCATACCTTGGCTGACCCTGGCTGCATTCCGTCTGTGAAGCTTTCTCTTTCACTCCCCTGGAGAGTTCGTTGCACACTGTATCACTTACGGTCCCAGCAGGAAGCCGAATCCAACTCAGGCAGTAAGAAGGATTGTAACGAAAGGCCTATGGGAGGCCCTCGTTTTTTTGTTTTTTTTTTTTTTAATTTTTTTTTTCAACGTTTATTTATTTTTGGGACAGAGAGAGACAGAGCATGAACGGGGGAGGGGCAGAGAGACAGGGAGACACAGAATCGGAAACAGGCTCCAGGCTCTGAGCCATCAGCCCAGAGCCTGACGCGGGGCTCGAACTCACGGACCGTGAGATCGTGACCTGGCTGAAGTCGGACGCTTAACCGACTGCGCCACCCAGGTGCCCCAAGGGAGGCCCTCGTTTTGCACAGTTCTGACAGATATGAATTTCAATTATGGATAATTTCAATTATTTTAAATGACGCCGGTCCCACAGCAAAAATGGTTCCAATCTCCATTCCACTGGTGTATTATTCACTCTGAGCAATTGTCTCAAGCTTCAACGTAAGGTGTAGTTGGACTGCTGGCTCTTCAGACCGGAAATCACTATGTGAACAGCAGGTACGCTGTGTGATCGGTGACCAATCATGTCACCTCTTTCAAGACAGCAAAGTATTCAGTCGTGTTGCCTCCCGTCTCCCACTGATGAACCCAGGGGACATTTTATTAAGACGGAGACCTGAAACAGGGAACTGGCCAATGAAGATGAAAATGTAGCCCAGCAATGAACCCTAATAATGCAGCAGAGAAATCTGAATATAGACCGGGGAGGGGGCGTGGTTAGAGAAGAAACAGCTGATGGAGGAGTGACCCCGCTGCCTTTGGAGACTCCGTATGGGGCTGGAGGAACTTAGGGAAGGTCAACTTGTAATACATAAGTGAGAAAGTGAAGAACTGATGATGTCCCTGAAGAAGTGATGCCAACAAAGTTCACGTGAGGGGAACTCTTGGAGGTATTTTGTGACTTTAATAGTAAGCAAGATGGGGACGCCGGGGTGGCTCAGTCCGTTGGACGTCCAACTTCAACTCAGGTCATGATCTCACCCGTTTGAGTTCGAACCGACAGCTCAGAGCCTGGAGCCTGCTTCAGGTTCTGTGTCTCCCTCTCTCTGCTCCACCCCTGCTTGCTCTCTGTCTCTCAAAATTGATTTAAAAAAAATTTTTTTTAAATAATAAGAAAGATAGGGGCACCTGGGTGGTTCAGTTGGTTAAGCGTCTGACTCTCTTGATGGCACGGTTTCATGAGGTCGAGCCCTGGGTCAGGTTACATGCTGACAGTGGGGAGCCTGCTTGGGATTTTGTCTTCCTTTCTCTCCGCCCCTCCCCACCCCTCTCTCTCTCAAAATAAACTTAATTAAAAAAAAAATTGTAAGATAAATGCTGGAAGCTGATCCAAACTTAGAAAGCAATATGACAATTTGCCGAGGCACAGAAAAGATGCCCACTCTATAGCAAGATTAGCCGGCGGGGAGAAACATGCAAGGCACTGTTCAAATTCCTCCTGGCAAGACTTTTCCGAGGAAGTACTTTCTCAGTGCCGGGGGTGATTCAAACTGTTGTATTTAATATTTGTGCCTTTTCTCTTACCAGCAGCAAGAGGGTTTTAATGTGTTCACGAACTTTTTGATAGGTGGATCGTAACTCACTCCATTGATCACGAAGATTGTTTGGCACAATTGCAGCTTGCTTGGGCATTTTTACAGTCCCACGACCACTGGGTGACGTGAGGACTCCTGTATTTACAGAGATACGGGCATTCTCAGCAAGTAAGCTCCCTGGCCACAGCAGGAAGCACCGGGGGGGGGGGGGGGGTGGGGGCCGGATAGTGCTTCCCGGGAACCACTGAGCAGGAGCACATGGGAAGAGAGCTCTGTGCAGGGGGACACAACCACAGCCAGGAAATGCAGCCCAGAGCACAGAGGGGGGACTGGGAGAACTAGCCAAACACCTGCCTGTGCCCACCCTCCCAGCTTGACAGTGTGCTTCTTGCTCACTGGGTGAACCCCACTGAAAAGCAGCTAACAGTACTGGGTCTAGGCAATGCGGTCTGGTCAGACTCCCAGGGCACAGGACAGGGGAGAGGTGGGTGGAGCCCGGACAGGGGCGTAAGTACATCGAACATGTGCTGTTATTTTTATGTCCATGCCCTGCAGTCAAGGAGGAAGTCACCTGCACCTCTGGTGCTCAGTGCTACCACCTCAGTAAGGAACGAAGTGAACAGATCTGGGAATCCAGGTTTCCATTTTTTTCAATGTGTCCCGGAATTCCCTCGAGGCTGCTGGTCACATTGGCTGGGACGTAAAACAGAAAACACTCAGGGTCAACGGGAAGGAGAAAAAGCAAAGTCCGTGTTTTTCAGCCAGTGTTTAGAAGAACCATTTCTGTTGAGAGTCCCCCAAACGCAGATGTTAAGCGAGACAGGCTGGGAAAGTTTCGAATTACCTTCTAAATACAACTGACAGAATGTCAGGGCAGGCAGGCGTGGGTACAGCTCTCAGAGGTTACTGCATATAAAGCATAGTGCTGGTGGCTGGGGGGGGGGGGTGGATCAGGTTTGCAAGCATTTTACTCTGACATGAGTTGCTGTAACTTACATAAGGCATTTCATGCGTTTTAGTTACAGCTTTGGAAATCTACTGGGGGGTCTGCGCATTCATTAAACAAAAAGTTGCTATTTAAATAGAAAAGCAGTCTAGCCTTCTGCAGGATGCTGGGTCTCTCTCGCATGGTCTTGTGTTAGGTCTTTTGCTGCCCGCAGCTCCATTGCTCTGAGCTGATTCGGGGCTGCATCTCTATCCAGGAGGTCCCAGGCTCTGGGGGTCTCCCCACTAGGCCCACGTGGCTAGTTTCTTTGTGAGAGGGTAGAGAGGATCGGCAAGGGAGAGTTCTTCACCTTTGGTACTGACATTTGAGGCCAGATGAGCCTTTGCTATACAGGCACTGCTGTGTGCACACGGCAGGATGTTTAAGCAGCTCCCTGACATCTGCCCACTAGCCACTCCACTGTGACAGCCCAAATGTCTGCAGACATTGCCACATGTCCCCTGGGGGAAGGCAAAAATCACCCCTTGCCCCCCACTGAGAAGTTGGGGAGCCGTAGATACCTGAGAAGCCCTCACAAAAAAGAGCCGTGCAAAAAATAATTGAGGCAGACCTTGTTTGAGGTATCAGATTCCATGGCTTATGAAGAAACCGTATTTTCCACGCCAAAGTTCAGCACACGTGACTTAACAGAGGCTTAAAAAACAAACAACCCTGTTCTGTGAATTTATTTCTTCACCAGTAGTACACAGGTTGTATCACATTTGTGTAGGGTTTTGTGGTTTTTTTCCCCTCTCTTCTCTTTCCCCCCTTCATCCTGCCGGCCATTCCCCTCAATAAATCTCTTGCATGTCTAATCCCATCCTGGTGCCCGCTTCTGAGGGCACAAACTGGTTCAATGGCTCAAAATAAGCGAACTGTCCACTGAAGAAATGTATGGCCCCCCGGGGGGGGGGTGGCCCAGATGTCTACAAGAGAGCCCCAGCCTCGGCTGCTGCCCCCCAGGGACAGGAGGCCAGTCTTTCCCTCGCTGCCTCTGGGCAATGACTGAGCAGGACAGGGGCATCGAGGCCACACTGTCCCGCTAAATAAGGGGACTCCTCTGATGAGGCAGGTAAACATAGGGAGTCCCCAGCGGCTTGGCCAAGATTTTCTCAGAAGTGCACTGCGGCCTGTGGTTCTCCCTACCCAGTCCCTCTCTCCCGGGTCAGCCCGCACAAGCGTCCCCTCCCTCCCCCCCCCCCCCCCCCCCCCCCCCCCCCCCGCCGAACTGCAGAGGGCTCCCCCTGCCGGCTCCTGCTCCCTCAAACCCTTGATCCCTCACAGGTGTTCCCCCTAATAAATCTCTTGCACTTTCTCATTCCATTTTGCTGTCTGCTCCTCCTCATAGGGTCAGACAAGCAATGGATTCCCTTCACTAAAAAGTCTGAATTCTATAAAATATGTAGCAAAACCATATCCACAGTAATCGAGTAGTTGTAACACTTGAGAGCAGGAATGTACCAGAAAATTGGGACGTATGATCACTCCACCTAGGTTTCCTAAGAGAATGGATCGTGTTTCTAAGTGAGGATTATCTGTACTAAGAATGGCCATTTACTGCCCTCCCCCCACCTCTTTATCAGAGCTTCCTCCAATAGAGGAAGGGAACCCTGGATCCGTTCAAGTCACAGAGCCATGAACACCCTAAGCTAGGCTGCTATTTCACCCCCACCCCCAGGAAACTCCCCCTCCCTGTTCTTGTCCATCCCTCTTCCTTTTCCAGTGTGATGATCCTTATCCCAACATGAAGATATGAGACTAGGATGGACAGAAGGCTGGCCCTTGAAGGTCAAGGCTTTGCCTTTGCGGTGAGAAAGAGAAAAGTAGTCCCTGGCAGCTAGCTCTGATCAGCCAGGTGCTCACAGCTAGGCCTGAACAGAGCCAGTCTCTTGGATAGCCACCATCAGACAAGGCCTGACCAAACAGGACTATTCCACGCTTGTGTCCAAGCACAGACAAAATGAAGGCCACTGTGCGAACCACAAAAACCACCCAACGTCCCCCGCCCCCCAGCGATGGCTGTCTGGTTACCAACCGCAGTTTTAGCTCTGCCTTTGTCTCAGCTTCTCTATGAAAATTGAGATGCTCAATCACAGAATGGATCTTGCTTCCTGAAAGGATGCAGTCCAGAATGAACCCCCGCTTCCTTGAAACTCCACCCCCCCCCTATGGTTTTTAACACAAGTTCTGTTATAAGTCCCTTGTGACACCTTCGTACTGAGACGCCCCAGGACTCTTCGGCTATACCCGTACGTCGTCGGCAACAAATCAGAAAATCCAACTTTGTTCCTGGTGGTCTTTGGTTATGGGCATGGACAGGAGGTCCACAGGTGGCCAGACCCTGGCCTGTTCTATGACTTTGGCTCCTGGGTCTGTCTCCAAAGTGCCACAACCATCCTAGGAGAGAAAAAGAACTGTAGGCAAGACGACGACAAGAAAAGAGGTTTCGTCCATACAGCAACTGAGGTGTAGATGGATCTCCTGACTGTGGCTCCGATTCTAACGAGTTGCTCCATGGCCTTGAACAATTCAGACAAAAGTGGAGAACCATTTATCCTTCACAGACCTGCAAAGTGAGTTTTAAACACATCAAGGATGACAACAAGCTGTGCCCAATGGCCGGCACACAAAACCCGCTTGTTCACGGCTAGGAGGAGCCGGAAGGTTGAGGGAAAGACGGAAGGTACAGGGAACACGAGGAGGTGAGCCAAGAGATGGTGAAAGTAGGATCATCTTAGGGAGAGAGAAGAGCCAAGAACATCTGGGGAAAAAGCTGTAAATAGAACTGTAGGAGACAGAGAAGAGGGGAGACCAAGTCCATCCCGACTGGGAACCCCCTGCCCTTGGAAGTTTCCCTCAGCCAAAGGAAGGGATCTGGGGAGGCACGGAGAACCGCACCAGAGAAATGGTGGTGGGGGGGCTGGCAAGATTGGGCAAAAGGGCACCAAGGGAAGGGTCAGGGAGAAGAGGAGGGGGACATCCACGCCGGGGGAATGGGGTTCAAAGTCCACCTCTGAGTGTGAGCTGAAGGAGGAGCCGCGGATGGGCACGGGATCCCCTTATTACCTTCCTGGATATTTCAGAAGGAAGCTGGACTCCAGAGCAGGCCCCAGGTCCCAGCCTCCTGGCAGCTTGTATGGTACTCTCCCCAAGTCTCCACCTCGGGTTCGCTGTGCAATTTAGAAGTGCACAGGCCTGTCAGGAGAAACGACAGATCGATAATGAGGGTGGCTTCCAGGGACTTCAGAGGCCAAATAAGGAGTGTAGAGGCTGCAGAGTGCTCCAGTTTGGATAACAAAGGGTCCTGGGAGGGCCCAGACGAGGAAGAGGAAAAGAAGGGTGCCTGGAAGGGGTTCCACGCGTCCCACCCGGCCCGGTGGGCCGGGGCGCGGGCCGGGGCGGCGGGCGGTGTGCAGGCTGCCCAGGGCCCGGGGTCGGGGCCTCCAAGCCTCGCCAACCCGTGCACACTGCCACCCTCTCGAGCTGCCTGCTTTCTTTCACTGAGGGAGGGCTGTGGGGCCCCAGGTGGGGAGATAGATGCATGCTCCCCCCCCCCCAAAAACGTGGGCCCAAACCAAGAGGGGTGTCTTCTAGGGCAAACCTCTTCTGCCTTCAGCAGTGAAAACGTTCACCAGAAACTCACTCGGTAAGCCCTTGGGACAGTTTCATGGATGAACCGGCTCGTTCTCCACCTGCCTACATCCTCGCCTGGGGGTCCTAGCAGTTTCCTCACTGGCTTGCTGCCGTGGCTTTCAACAGGTTTCTGCGCCCTGAGCAGTGCCCTCTACCCGGAGGCCGGGCCAGGCGGGGCCTCCTTGCAGTCTGTCCCACCCTAACCAGAGAGCGGTTTAGCCACTGTATGGCGATAGGGCGGCCGTTCAGAACAAGGAACACCGACAGGCTCGACTCCGCGAGACTAACGGCGCCAACCGCCGGGTGAGATCCAGCCAAAGGCCGCTGGGCCCCGCCCCTTCCAGCCCCGCCTAGCTCCGGCCCCGCCCCCCCTCGCCCGGCCCAGCTCCGGCCCCGCCCGACCCTGCCCAGCTTCTCCCCTACACCCACGCCCTCCCTACAAGTCCCTACCGACGTCACGCCCCGCCGCGTCCGCCACGCCCCTGTCCCACACCCGCAGCCCCGCCCACCCCACCTTACCACGCCCCGCCACGCCCCAGCAAGTCACCGCCGCGTCCTCCAGCCACGCCCCACGCCCGCAGCCCCGCCCACCTCACCCTGCCACGCCCAGCAAGTCCTCGTAGACGCCACGCCCCCACCACGTCCACCACGCCCTCAGTCCGCCATGGCCTCGGGCCCCGCCCCTTTCTTAGGCATCGCCCACGGAGTCTCCTCCTCCAGGCCTCAAGGGTCTTTCTCACCCGCTGAACCTGTGAGGCCCAGGCGTATTTTGCACCATGGTCCCTTTTAAACATAGTTTAAAATCGTGGCTTGGAAGTGGGAGGCAGGTTGGAGAGCAGGGACAGTAGCTGGTTTGGGCATACATCTCAAGACCTGTGTCATTCTTCCCTGAGAGATGAAGCGGCAGGAAGGGTCTGGATGTCTGACCTAGGGGCTGTCGCCCCGCAGTCCCAGGATGAGAGTTCTACCTTATTACGTAGAAAGATGTGGAAGGATTAGGGCCTGAAGTAAACCAGGATCTTCGGATGGGGCTTTTTTTTGTTTTAGTTGGCATTTGGGGGCAGCCCTTTGAGATTTTGGGGAGGAAGCTGTCCCCTGTGCACCAGCAGTCCTGTATTGAATGGTCCTCAGTGGCAAGAGCTCTTTCATTGGGATTTGCTGGAAGAATTTGACTAACCAAGGAGACAAAGCTCATGATTCCCTTCCCCTGTCCTCACGTCATATTGCTTATTCAGCATCGTGGGGCATCTGTTCAGAGAACGGTCGTGAATGGTGTTTATTCTGCAGAAGCTAATCCCTAATGTAGCCATTATCTTCAAAACCTTCCGGGGGCACCTGCGTGGCTTAGTCAGTTGAGCATGGGACTTCCGCTCAGGTCATGATTTCAGTTTGTGGGGTCGAGCCCCATGTTGGGCTCTGTGTCAGCACAGAGCCTGCTTCAGATGCTCTGTCTCTCTGCTTCTCCCCGTTCACGCTCTCTCTCTCTCTCAAAAATAAACATTTAAAAAGCAAAAAAAAAAAACCCTTCCTGGGGCACCTGGGTGGCTCAGTGGGTTGAGCGTCTGACTCTTGGTTTCAGCTCAGGTCATGTTCTCACAGGTTCATGAGTTTGAGCCCCACGTTGGGCTCTGTGCTGACAGCTCAGAGCCTGGAGCCTGCTTCAGATTCTGTGTTGTCCTCTCTCTCTTCTTCGCTCCGGCTCGCCCTCTGTCTTGCTCTGTCTCTCAAAAATAAATAAACATTAAAAAAAAAACACTTTCTTCCCGATTGTTTGGGTGCTTAAAGATCTGGGGAAAGAGGACCTGAAGAATGTTAATTCAGAAACTTGAGATGGGGCTAAAGCATTCTAGAAGCGTCTGCCCTCTCCACCCCCAAGCCTGGGTATGATGCGATGGGTCAAGAATACCCCAGAGGGCCACCCTCTCCAGCTGAGCCTGTTTGGTTATTTATTTTATTTTATTTTTTTCTGGGTCACCTGAATATGGGTTTCCTCTCCCCTGCAGGTGAGAGAAAATACCAGGTTGCTGTGAAAGAAACAGTTCTCTCCGCAAAGGTTTGGAATCAAGATTAAATCTTGAGGTGAGCCTATCTCGCTGCTCTGGTCTTCGGCATTGCTGGGGGCCGTGATGGAGTGCATGATTTTCCCTTACAGCATCCAAAATGTAAGTTCTTAGTTAAAGGATTATTGCTAAGAAATCATTTTAATATGCTTTACTCGGTTTATAGATCAATATAGCTTGCTTGCTAGTGTAAACAGCTCGCAACTCGTCTGTTGCCTTGGGAGCAGGTGAGAAACAATGGGAAATTTCCCTCTGAATTGGGAAAACGGAATGGAAATTGGCAAAGAGCCCACATCACACTTTCTTACTGCAGTTACAGCCTCGGCCCCACAGTCATCCCCTCTGGTGGTTTAGAAGTGTCTTAACAGCTCAGGAGAGCACGCCGTAGTGTAGCCAGACTTGTTGAATGAATGAATGAATGAACGCTACCACCTAAGGTTTGTAATCCACCCCTCACTTCACCCCCTGCCGTCCGCCTTCCTTCTAGCACTTGCAGGGGCTTCTCCACCCACACTTAGCTTAGCACCGCGTCTTTCACATCGTATGTATTTGATAGGAGTGTGCTAAAACTCTTCATGGGGACCAAAGTGGATGTGATGCCATGTTCAATGATTGCTTAACTCTTGGCAAGGGTCTGAAGACAAACAAACGTCTTGATCTATCTGTGCAAGAAGTCTACCCTTGCAACATCTGTTGCAAGTGTAAATTTTTATCTTAAAAATCGGTGGAAGAGGGGCGCCTGGGTGGCTCAGTCAGTTAAGCGGCCGACTTCCGCTCAGGTCATGATCTCGCAGTTTGTGAGTTCGAGCCCCGCGACGGGCTCTGTGCTGACAGCTCAGAGCCTGGAGCCTGTTTCCGATTCTGTGTCTCCCTCTCTCTCTCTGACCCTCCCCCGTTCATGCTCTGTCTCTCTCTCTGTCTCAAAAGTGAGACAAAATAAATAAGTGAAAAATGAGTGAAAAAAAATAAATAAATAAAAAATCGGTGGAAGAAAATAAACTAGATTAATTTTTTTTTAATGCCGAAGACAGAGAGACTTTATTATCTCAAAAAGGGCTTTGAATCCATTAAAAAAATTTTTTTTAAACATTTATTCATTTTTGAGAGTGACAGAGACAGAGCACGAGTGGGGGTGCAGAGAGAGAAGGAGACACAGAATCAGAAGCAGGCTCCAGGCTCCAAGCTGTCAGCACAGAGCCCGACACGGGGCTCGAACTCACGGACCGCGAGATCATGACCTGTGCTGAGGTCGAAGTCGGACGCTCAACTGACTGAGCCACCCAGGCGCCCCTAATCCATTTTATTTAAGGAAAACATAACTGAAAATACAACTTCATCCTGGGTATCCTGGACCAATTTGACATTAGACATTTTTTAAAAGGTGTAGGACATTTTATCTTCATTATTGGAAGTCTCTCTGTTGCCAGTGCTTCTCAAAGAGACTATCTGCAGAAATATCACTGGGTTGCCATTCAAGAGGAAGTGAGGAAGATTTCTGGAAAGATCTAACCCCTGACTGGATCACCTCTGAACAACACATTTCCCAATTGTCCTTTCTTAGCTGGGCCTCAGTTTCCACATCTGTTAAATGAATGGGCTGGTCACTAGATAATTGTTAACATTCTTTCTAATTAGAATTTTCACAATTATTTAGTGGTTTTTTTTTTGTTTGTTTTGTTTTGTTTTTTTTTTGTTTTTTTTTGTTGGCTGAAATGAAGGGCAATTGGTCAATTGGTCAACTAATACCAAATGATGAATCTTAGTTTTTTTTGTTCTTAAATGTGATTCCGTAAGAAAAGACTTCTGCTTTCACTAGGTCTCCCAAAGTATTTGTGTTTATTGGTAAGTGTTTGCATTTCAAATAGAAACTCTGAAAATAGCAGGAGAGTGAAGTCTGCCCTCTGTAAACCAGGCATCGCTTGGAATGAGTCACAGACTATCTTAAAAATACTGGGAATCTTTTTTTTTTTAATTAAAAAAATTTTTTTAATGTTTATTTTTGAGAGAGATAGAGCGCGAGTGGGGAAGGGGCAGAGAGAAAGTGAAACACAGAATCCTAAGCAGGCTCCCTCCGGGCTCTGAGCTGTCAGCACAGAGCCCGATGTGGGGCTCGAACTCAAAAACTGTGAGATCATGACCTGAGCTGAAGTCAGACGCTTAACCGACTGAGCCACCCAGGCACCCCAAAGATACTGGAAATCTCAATTAGTGCTTTTTTCTTCTTAAATCAATTTTATTGAGGTGTTATTTACCTACACTAAAATGCACACATTTGAAGTGTACTGCTGATCACTTTCGACAAATATTTGCCTCCAGACAAACCACCATCCCCATCACCCCCCAAAGTTCCCTCATTTCCTTTTGTAGCGGGTCATCATCAGACTGGATCTTCAGTGCAGATACATACATCTTCCCTTTGCATCCCATTTTTTGACTTTCCTCGGGACACAGAGGTGAACAAAGGCCCAGTCTCTGTGCTCAGGGGGCTTATACCCTAGCGCTGTAGAGTGAGCAATTCTGTAACCTAGCCTGAGCCCCAGTTTAACTACGTCAGCCTCTGTTACTGGATAAAGAGATAAGATTCTGTTTAGACCTTTGGAGGATGCCCCACATGGGGGCTCCACCCCTCTCGCCCCCACCGCCTTGAAACAAATAGCTTTTTCTCACAGGATGAGGATATTCTTTTTTTTTTAATTTTTTTTTTTAACGTTTATTTATTTTTGAGACAGAGAGAGACAGAGCATGAACGGGGGAGGGTCAGAGAGAGAGAGGGAGACACAGAATCCGAAACAGGCTCCAGGCTCTGAGCGGTCAGCACAGAGCCCGACGCGGGGCTCGAACTCACATACCGCGAGATCATGACCTGAGCCGAAGTCGGACGCTCAACCGACTGAGCCACCCAGGATGAGGATATTCTTAAAGTATCTCCTGCAGCTGAATACCAGTGGAGTCTTCCCTTCTATTCTTTTTTCTTTTTGCAACAGCTGGGGTAGCCAACCCCAAAGGCTCCTAGTGGATAACAGCAGGGAGCAGAATTGCTGGGCTTTTCAGATGGGTTTTGTTCTTCTCTTGAAGCTGGTAGCTTGTTTTAGAAAAACAGCCCCTAAGAATTATTTATTTTTCTGAAGAATCATGATGCATAGTAAATGTTTACTCAGTGGGCTAAATAATGTAGAACAAGAAGGCAAAGTTAGATACAAGACTGGTTAATGTCCTACAGGGCAATGAAACCATAACCTTTAAGGTTATCTGTTCTACTGGACAGTGTTCATTTGCACTGTCTACCTGACAAAAATCATTTGCAACTTATCAGTTTTCTACAAATAAACATATACTCTTAGCAGGGTCTAGGTCCCAGTCAATAGTGAGTCAACCCACAATTTCATTTCCCTAGAGCACTGAATGATCCTTAGGTGAACTTAGACAATGCTCCGGGAGACTTGGAAAGGACATTCAGTCCATCATTTTGTGTAAGTTTCGAGTTTTGGATTGTCTCTTCACATGATGGCCCACACCCCTGCAAAATAATAACCAAGCGTCATTAGATCAAAGGGACAAGTGCCTCTTCCATGGCCTGTGGAACTGCTGCAGCTCGAGCTACTGATGAGGGAGCATCAGGCAAGCTGACACCTCCCCCTTCTCCCCCTCCCCTGCAACCTGCACCCCTCCTCCTGCCCTGGGGAATATGTGGATAGGTCTGGCATTCCTCAGGCACTCCTGGCTGCCCAAGAACAAAGGAAAGGGAAAAACAAACGGTTAACTGATAGAGATCACTGTCCCATCAGTTTACAAGTGTTCTAGTAAATTGTGAGAAAAAGGCAATCTTATCAATAGCCTAATCTCCAGAAACCTATACACTCAGTTTCCTGAAGACCCAACATCACCCTCCCCACTATAGTGATGTGGGGAACAAAGGCAAAAAGGAAACAGTAGGTAAAATTAAATTTCCTGATAACCCGCAGCCCATTGACAAATACTTGAAGCAAATACCGAGTGTAACATTCTTCCAGGAACTCCCTCCTGTCTTAACTTGAATACCTTACTAAGCGAAACAACCTTAGCTTGACAATAGCTAGGCCTCCAGTATTTTATGAGCCTTCGTTAGCATATGGAAGTCCTTCTGGAGGCCTCCCTTTTGCCTTTAACTTTCCCCACCTCCTTAGTATATAACTAGTCACTCTACAACCCCAGTGCCGCACTTTCTGCCCAGGGGTCTTGTCCCCTTGCTTTAACAGTATCACCTTTTTGCATCAAAGACATCTCAAGAATTCTTTCTTGGCCATCAGCTCCAGATCCCTACTTCTCCAAACCTCATCACTACCATATCAGATGTCTTTCTCCCCAGATTCTTCCTCTGTCCTCTGGGGGAAATGGCGATGTCTCAGTACAATCTGATGAATGAGTTATTTCTTGCAGCTTCCTGGTTGGTGTCTTCCTGGAATGGGAAAGACCATTGCTCAAGAACGTTTGGCTTTCCTGGAAATTGGGACTGTGAGTAAAAAGATTGATTCATTCTTCCCTGGCGACTTTAAATTGAGCTTTTTGGCCCATTTGTGACTTTACTTATACAAAGACATCTAAGCAAAAGAAAGGAAATAGGCCTGATTCGGAGTCACAGTAATCCCTATGTTGAAGAAGGCCTTTGGAGAATGCCTGCCCTGAAGCTCTGTAGGGTCCGTGCCATTGGGACAACCAAAATGCTGACTGAGTAAAGAGATCAGCAGCCACTAGACAATTTTATAAATATATATATATATATGTATGTATATATATATTTATTATTATTTTTTATTATTATTTATTTATTTATTATTATTATTTTATTTTTATTTAGTTATTATTTATTTTTTTAGTTTCTTATTTTATTGGTCATGGATTTAGATGATGTCTTATTATAGTATATGTAGCTATGTAGATAGGATTGATAGGTAGATATTTATTATTATATAAATTATATAATATTATATATTAATATTATATATTATATTTATATATTTATGTATATAAATATTTATATATATATTATAAATATATATATTTAATTAAAGTATGGTTGACGTGCAATATTATATGAGTTTTGGATGCACAATGTAGCAATTCGACAATTACATACATTATGAAATACCATGACAAGTGCAGTCACCATACAAAGTTACTACAGTATTATCGACTGTATTCCCTATGCTGTATTTCTCATCCCTGTGACTTATCTATTGTATAACTGGGAGTTTGTACTTTTTGATCCCATTCACCTGTTTTGCCCATCCTCCCACCGCCCTCCCGACTCTCTGGCAACCACCAGTTTGTTCTATTTATGAATGTGTTTCTGGGTTTTGTTGTTGTTCTGATCTGGTTTTTAGATTCCACCTCTACGTGAAATCCTATGATATCTGTCTTTCTCTGTCTGACTTATTTCACTTAGCATAGTACCCTCTAGGCCCATCCGTGTCGTTGTGAATATCAATTGCATTTTGGAGTGCCACATGGTGTCTGGGTAGCCCTCCCTTGCGCCTCCCCTAGTCCGCAAAAAAGGAGGCTGGAGCCCATCCACAGGTGTGCGCCTCTCCTGCTGGTGGCCTTAGGCAAAACCCACACATTCTTTGTATTTCTTCATTTAAATTAAAACAAAAGAAGAAGAAAGAAAGAAAGAAAGAAAGAAAGAAGAAAGAAAAGAGGAAGAAGACAATTAGCCTGCAGGACTCACGGGGTGGTTATGAGAACGAATTCCGAGTTTATTGAGTTGTTGAGGTACACAGGTACACAGTGCCCAGTGGGATAAACCTGTAATAAGGTTTGTGAGGGCGTTTTGTAAACCAAAAGAGAAGGTGTAATTAGTTGCGATCAAAGACCCATGACGGCCTGCAGGCTGGGTCTCCTGGGTGGCTGCAGGGACCAGAGTGGGGGGGGGTGATGGTGGGAAAAGAGATTTAACTCAGGAACGTCTGACGATCCTGCTGGGGTTCAGCCTGCAAACAAGTTCAGACAACACAGCGGGTGGCCAGCAGCCAAGCGACTGCTGTCTTGTGACAAGAAAAGGATCCAGAATGGAATTGGTGGCTACTCAGCTCCTGAGCCCGAGCGAGCCCTCGTGGGGTCCAAAGGACACACTTGAGTCCCAAGTCTGAGGCAGAGCAGGAGGCTCTTCCATTCACTCCCGCAGGCCTGCGGACCTGGATCTTGGGTAAACATATATTCTCTCCTAAAATGACAGAGCAGCCACGAAACAAGTTTCTTTTTCTTTTTTCTTACGTTTATTTATTTATTTTGAGAGCGACAGGGACAGTGCAAGTGGAGGAGGGGCAGAGAGAGAGAGAGGGAGAGAGAATCCCAAGCAGGCTCTGCGTTGTCAGAGGGGCCTGATACGGAGCTTGAACTCACGAACCACGAGATGATGACCCCAGCCGACACCAAGAGTCGGACGCTTAACCCGCTGAGCCACCCAGGCGCCCCCAAAACGAGCTTCTGAGCAGCCCTTCCCGTATGGCAGGCTGCTTTCCCTGAACTCTGAGGAGCGGCCTGGCCCCCTCACAGCCCGAGTCCCAAGGTTAAGGTCTGAGCGGATTTTAGTCATTGGAGCCTGGGCCTCTGAGAGGTCAGATCTCAACGTCCTGGGTGACACGAGGAACCCGCGAAGGGCTCTGAAGTCACTTCACTAGCTGGTGCGGGACTCTTCTCTCCAGGTGGGAGCCCAACACCCCTTCCCCCAGGGCTGGTTGCCAGCCCTCTGGAGACATCTTGGCTTGGGAGAATCAACAGTTGAGGAGCGTGCGGGGCGACGGGCTTCCGAGTCACCAGAGGTGTGTAGAAGAAGCTTCTGGCAGGGTGTGAGCGGCATTTCTGCCGCCACACCTTCCAGTCTTTTCCAGCCATTAGCCTCTCGGGGAGTAACCTCGGATCTCTGACCAGAGGGTGGGGGTGAAATCTGGCCAAACCGGTCGCAGCACCTGGGGGTGGGGAGGGGAGAAGAGAGGCTCAAAGTCTGAAAAACTGGACTTAAGGGAGGCTGGCAAGACTGCCATGCTTTTCTGAGACATTTAACAACCGCAGAATCTTGCGTTTTAACACGGAAGTTTTCATCTTCATTTTATTGTATTAAAAATATTTTTTCAAAATCTTTATTTATTTTTGAGGGAGAGAGAGAGACAGAGCGTGACCGGGGGAGGGGCAGAGAGAGAGGGAGAGACACAGGATCCGAAGCAGGCTCCAGGCTCCGAGCTATCAGCACAGAGCCCGACTCGGGGCTCGAACCCACGAGCTGTGAGATCATCACATGAGCCAAAGTCAGACGCTTAACTGACTGAGCCACCCAGGTGCCCAATTTTATTGTATATTTTTTAAAAATGTTTTATTTTTTAAACTTTTTATTATTTTAGAGAGGAGAGAGAGAGGGGAGGGACCTCTGCTCTCTCAAGCAGGCTCCATATTCATCACAGAGCCCTAGGTGGGGCTTGAACCCATGAACCATGAGATCATGACCTGAGCCAAAATCAAGAGCCGGACGCTCAACCGACTGAGTCACCCACGTGCCCCTTATTACATTTTAAAATATGAGGTGCATTCTCCAGGTTCAGATTCAAAAGTTACGGAAGGGTATATGGTGACAAGATTCCCAATCTCACAGTTTCCTTCCATGAAGGCAAACGCTTCACAGTTTCTGTTTAACAAGATTTTTAAAAAATTGCTTTTAGGGGCGCCTGGGTGGCTCGGTCGGTTAAGCGTCCGACTTCGGCTCAGGTCATGATCTCACGGTCCGTGAGTTCGAGCCCCGCGTCGGGCTCTTTGCTGACAGCTCAGAGCCTGGAGCCTGTTTCAGATTCTGTGTCTCCCTCTCTGAGCCTCCCCCGTTCATGCTCTGTCTCTCTCTGTCTCAAAAATAAATAAACCTTTAAAAAAAATTAAAAAAAAATTGTTTTTAAAACTTCTCAGATGCTTAGAGGCTATTTCAAGGCACTGGCTGAACTCTACACGGAGAAGAATCGAGGTGGTTTCTGACCATGGCAGGGGTTCAGAGTTGCAAAATAATCGTGGCCCAAAGACCCAGGAAGAAACTTTGACCTTCCCCCTAACTGTCTGAAAGGATGTAGATGAAGAACCTGCCTGAAGGAGATTTTGCTACATTAGATAACTACCTGATCATATGAACCAGAGCACAGACAGAAAGGGATTTGGCAAGTCTGTTTGTTAAAATTCCTCCCTCTGTCCCATTGTTTCTGAGGGCCCCGGCAAACACGTGTTTACCAAACCTTTACTTTTTTTTCACCTTCCCGTGAATTGCTTTCCTTCCCTTTGAAGTCCCAGACCCTCTCCCCCCTCTTTCTAGTTCAGGATGACATATGTACCTCATTTTGCCCGACTGTCTTTGGAATCTCCTGTGTGTGTAGATTCCCCATATGTACAAGTTTAAATGAGATTTTCCCCTGTTAATCTATCTCGTGTCAATTTAATTCCTAGACCAGCTAGAAGAATCTTGAAGGACAGAGAAAAATTTTTCCTCCCCAGCACCATCTTTTTATTTATTTGTTTATTTATTTATTTATTTATTTATTTTAACGTTTATTCATTTTTGAGAGACAGAGAGACACGGAGCGCGAGTTGGGGAGGGGCAGGGAGAGGGAGAGACACAGGATCCGAAGTAGGTTCCGGGCTCTGAGCTGTCAGCACGGCGCCTAATGTGGGGCTCAAACTCACGGACGGAGAGATCGTGACCTAAGCTGACATCTTAACCGACTGAGCCACCCAGGCGCCCCTCCCCAGCACCATCTTTAAAAGGAATGGTGGTGTTTGTCCATCCCCTTGTCAGTGAGGAAAGTTGTCCTTTGGCAAGTGAGATGGGGCAGGGAGAAAAGACTGGACAGTTGTTACGGTTACTATAAGCCGCAGCGCTGGGAATGCTGCCTCCCCCCGCACCCCCCACCCCGCCATGTCTCTCCATTGGTGTCCACTGCTCACCGGGCAGACCCAAACACACAGGGCTGCCTCAGACACGGGCCGCCAAATCTCAGCTCACCGCTATAGTGTTACAAGATGAGACCCTGAACTTCCCTCTTCCCTGGCGGTTGAGCTCCCACGGCTCACGCTGTGACGCTCCTTCCAGGAACGGCTCTCTCTAGGGCTGCGCAAAAGCTGTGCGATCACGTGCCAGCTTGCTGGAGCTGACAGTAAGTGGGTTTGGAGAAGATGAGGAGAACGGCATCTTCAAATGTGACGCAGCTAGCTGGAGAACGGTCAACTCACAGGAAAAGGCAACCAGCTTGCCGAAGACGAGTCCGAGCCAGAATAAGCCGGCTACCGGCGATGGTTTTCCTTTCGGATGCGGATTTTTTTTTTTTAATTTTTTTTTTTCAACGTTTATTTATTTTTGGGACAGAGAGAGACAGAGCATGAACGGGGGAGGGGCAGAGAGAGAGGGAGACACAGAATCGGAAACAGGCTCCAGGCTCTGAGCCATCAGCCCAGAGCCCGACGCGGGGCTCGAACTCACGGACCATGAGATCGTGACCTGGCTGAAGTTGGACGCTTAACCGACTGCGCCACCCAGGCGCCCCTCGGATGCGGATTTAATGAAGGTTGGCCACTAAAATTCAGACGTTGTCATATACATCACCTCTCCCCACCCTCACAATCACCTTGTTAGGTAGGCGTTAGGATTCGTATTTTTTTTTTCAACGTTTTTATTTATTTTTGGGACAGAGAGAGACAGAGCATGAACGGGGGAGGGGCAGAGAGAGAGGGAGACACAGAATCGGAAACAGGCTCCAGGCTCCGAGCCATCAGCCCAGAGCCCGACGCAGGGCTCGAACCCACGGACCGCGAGATCGTGACCTGGCTGAAGTCGGACGCTTAACCGACTGCGCCACCCAGGCGCCCCTTCTGTGGGACACTCTTCAGCGAGCAGTCACAATAGCAGTGACTCCCTCAAAGGCGAGCCCACTCCCCAGCTGGTGCTCCAAGGAGCAGCAAACAGGTGATGGTGACACAGGCGGGCCAGAAAGTGAGCCCCCGTCTCGTCACCTGTGAGTCCCCTTTCTGAAGAAAGTCTTGGTCGGTTGGCCCAAGCCCAGGAAGCCTGTTGAGAACGTGGCAACTCCAGTCCCGGAGATCCTGACTAGTGCGGTCACAGCTGGGGCCAGAAATTCGCATTTGATTTACGGACTCCAGGCAATTTGGACACGGGTTCGAGAAATCACACTGAGACACTCCTGGGCCCTGGAATGGGAAATCAGCTGGGGTGGAGCAAAAAACATCTAGAAGCTTTTCCACTGAGGCCACAAGGGCAAATATCATACCCAGGCAAGTCTTAAGGAGGCCTTGAGTGTGAACAGACTCAGGCCCTACTTGGAACTGGGGAAAATAAAGATGAACTATTATATAATGAAAGCTCCTAAGTGGATGGACAGCTCCGATTAGCTCGTTCTTGGTCCGGATCTGCCCACTTGGGCCTCTTTGGTGCCCAGAGCTCTATGTCACATGCAGAGACTTTCAGTGGCAGATTGCACTTTGAGGTTAGTTAATGTCCATTATGGAAACAAAACGAAACAGAACAAAACATCATCATGTTACAGCTAGGTTCAAGATCTTTCTACGGCGTTATAATGGGCTGTGTTTGTATTACAGGACGGCACTCATTTGAAGCCTGCCGAAAACAGGCTCATTTTCATTTTTGAAAAAAATTTGAATGCCAAACGACCTGATAGTTTTTTTAAAGCCCTGCTCTTGTGACAGAACCTATTTAGGTTTATTTTATTTATTTTGAGAGAGAGAGAGAAGGGGGTAGGGGCAGAGAGAGAAGAGAGAGAGAATCCCAAGCAGGCTCTGAGCTGTCAGCACAGAGCCTGACGTGGGGCTTGAACTCACAAACCGTGAGATCATGACCTGAGCTGAAATCAAGAGTCAGACGCTTAGCCGACTGAGCCACCCAGGTGCTCTGACACATTGTTATAAATGGAGACATTTCTCTACTCCATAAGGGCAGGATCGACCTATTTAAAACACATGGTGACTTTTAGCATGGTCTCTAATAAGCTAGGGATAGGGATAGGATAAGGCGGAATCTCCTTAGAGGTTCTTAAATTGATAAGGCAGGAAATAATTTTTTTTTAAATGTTTATTCACTTTTGAAAGACAGAGAGAGACAGAGCACAAGCAGGGGTGGGGCAGAGAGAATGGCGGGTGGGGGACACAGAATCCGAAGCAGGCTCCAGGCTCCGAGCTGTCAGCACAGAGCCTGACATGGGGCTCGAACTCACGAACTGCGAGATCATGACCTGAGCCGAATGCTCAACCAACTGAGCCACCCAGGCGCCCCAATAAGGCAGGAAATAAAAGAACACCTAGATGCATAAATGTCTGAGGGAAGAGAATCTAGCCAATCTGGCCATCTAATCGGATATGCCCGCTACTTTATGCTGAAACAAACACTGAACATTTTTGAGATTTACAATCATATTCACATGCAAACAATTACACAAAAAACCAGAAACGAAGCGAAAATGCCAAGGTGCCTAATCAGTATTCATGTTCTCATTCCCCACCCCCCCCAACAGAGTTTTACATTGCTAGAGTCACTGATGTGCCTAGCTAACTTTCCAGTCATCCTTGAAGATAGAGGTGGGAATGCAATAAAAAATTAAGCGGAGTTCCCAGGAAAGGTGTTTACTCCCCACCTCTCTTCTTCCTGCCTGGAATGTGTATGTGGCTTCTGGACCTCCAGCAGCCATAGTGAGACCATGAGGTAAACTTGACAGTAGAAGCCACAGCCAGGATGGTGAAGGAGAAAGATAGGAACCTAGGTCCCACCTCTGAACGTCACATATGTGAGAAAATAGGCCGAAGTAAGGGTGAGAACAGAGGGATTTCTGGTAGAAGAACATTCTAGTTGGAGAGAACAGCAAACACAAAGGCCGTGAGGCCAGAATGTTCAAGAATGAACAAGGGTTTTGCGTGAGTGGAGCTGGATGATTGAGGGATTAGGTATTAGGAGCTGACGTTCAAAGAAGTGATAGGGCCATGGGGCGCCTGGGTGGCTCAGTTGGTTAAGTGTCCAACTTCGGCTCAGGTCATGAGCTTGTGGTTCGTGCGTTCAAGCCCCGTGTCGGGCTCTGTGCTGACAGCTCGGAGCCTGGAGCCTGCTTTGGATTCTGTGTCTCCTTCTCCCTCTGCGCCTCACCCACTCACACTCGGTCTCTCTCTCTCTCTCAAAAATAAACATTAAAAAAAAAAAAAAAAAGAAGTGATAGGGGCAGGGTCCAGCAGGGCCTCACGGGCCATTGGAAGGATTTCGGCTTCTACTCTGAATGAGATGGAGCGATGGGGAAGGTTCTGAGCAAGGGAGTCACGAGATCTGCCTTATATATGAGCAGAATCACTGTGGTCATTGTCTTGAGATGAGGGAGCAGAGGGCAAAGGCACAGAGACTGATGAGGAGGGGACAGCATTGTCGAGGTGAGGGATAGGAAGATAGGGGATCCTGGATACAAGGAAGAGCCATTAAGATGAGTGGTGGCCCCGGGGGGGGCCTGGATGGTCCAATCAGGAGAGCATATGACTCTTGATCTCAAGGTCACGAGTTCGAGCCCCACGTTGGGAGCAAAGCATACTGGAAAAAAACAAAACGAAACAGGATTGCTGGTGGACCAAACATGCATGTAAGAGAGAGAGTCAAGGAGGACTCCAAAGGTTTTGGACTGAGCAACCAGAGGGTTGGGATCGCCATCAACAGAGTTAGAGCAAACTGTTCCCTCTACTCTTACCCTCAATGGGAGGAGCAGATTTGGAGGGGGAATAGCAGGAGGTCAGCTTTGGATGTTTTGAATTTGAGATGTCCATCAGATGCCAGGTGGAGAAGCTGAGTAGAGAGGGACACACAGCTCGGAGTTCAGGGGAGAGATCCGGCTCGGGAGCCATCAGGATGTAGACGGTTTTCAACGTCACGTGACTGGGGGACGTCCCCAAGTGAGTGAGGGTGGAGGAGAAAAAAGGATCTGAATCCTGAACCACAGGCCCCTCTGATGTTTAGAGATTTGGAGGCAAGCTGGCACCAGTGAAGAAGGTTGACAAGAAACCAGAGGGGAAGGAGGAAAACCAGGAAGCCTGGGGCCATCACAGCCAAGAGAAAAAAATATTTCACGGGGAAAGAGTGAGAGATGGTGTTCACTGCTTGTCAAGCTGGCCACATAAACCCTTCAGAAGAATCCTTGGTACATAGGAAGCATTCTGTGCGAGGAAGGTGGTACTTTACATATCACACACACACACACACACACACACACACACTATTAGTGCCTCATAGCAGAATTTTCTGTGATGTGCAGTCCCATACTTAGCACTTAACCACAGGTGGCTGCTTAGCACTTGAACATGTGTCTAGTGCAATTGAGAAACTACATTATGGGAGGGGCTGACACACGGCAGTCTCGTGAAATTCAATTCCAACATGATAAGATGCCAAAGTGTACCTCATCCAGGCAAATACCCTTAGCTGAACATTCAAGCCAAGTGTGAGCCCCAGGCCCGTTTTCCTTGTCCTCCCACCCTGGGACCTTGGTGTCCCCTCCATACACAACCACGTGCACTTAATTTGAAAAAGAAAGCCCCAATATATGTTGATGTACTAATTAGCTCCCAACCTGCTTAAACTTTAACTATATTAGGATTAATTTAATCTTAAAATTTAAACAGCCGCATGTGGCTCCTTCCTGTATCGGACAGAATGGTTCTGTGGTCTATCCCGTGACCTATTATAAATTTCTCTTCAGATTATCAGCCTATTAATTACGTGTTTGAACCGGTTAATAAGCGAGTGGTATAGAAAGGCCCTTCGGTAGCGTTTCAAAAGTCAGGTGCACGGGAGGGCAAAAAACCTGAAGAAAGAGGGATAGAATTGAAAACGCTTGAGGACTTGAATCTTGCTTCTGTCCCTTGGCTGCGGGGCCCTGACGAGTTACTGGACGTCTCCAAGCCAGCCTCACCCTCTGAGATGAGGGGTCGTAACAGCCCTGACCTCCAGGCAGAGGTGGTCACGTCATTGGTGGGGTCCCGTGCAGAAGAAAAACGTGAGGCCCCTCGTGCAACAGTTATTTCAACCTGGCGGGCCGCCTGGGTGGCTCAGTTGTTAAGCATTCTGATTTCCGCCCAGGTCACGCTCTCATGGTTTATGAGTTCGAGTCCCACATCCGGTGAGCACAAGTCCCGCTTTGGGTAAAACACGAGCCCTGCTCCGGGTGAGCTCGAGCCCTGAGTGGGGTGAACACGAGCCCCGCTTCTGGTCAAACAGGAGCTCTGCTTCGGGTGAGCCCTGCTCTTCTCTCTCTCCCTCTCCCCACCCGCTTTCTGCCTCTGGCTAAGTTGCACCTCCCCCCCCCCCCCCCCCCAAAAAAAAAAAAAAGAATTTCGAACTGGCCACAGTAGAGCGCTGAACTATGCGTAGGTCCTGTTGAACACGTGGCTTGTGTGGCTGCAAGGGGGCCCACGCGTGAAGCTGCCTCTAGGGTCTGAGAGGGGCTGCTGGGTGGTCTAAGTGGTGAAAAGAGTGGGCTCAGGGGGTTTGTTGCGGCTGCTGCACTGGCCTGGGGCTGAAGGCTGGGGTGGGAGATCTTTCCTGGCATCTGTTCTGGGTCTTTCCTCTTTCCACATCCTTAGACTGCTTTGCAGCAAATCTTCTTCTAGGCCTATTTGTCGTCTGGGTCTGAAACGACCACAGTCTAGCTTCTGGCAATTACCTTCAGCAAAGACTGGCCAAGAGGCCGTTACAGCTCAGCTCTGTGAGTCACGGATCAGCAGAGGAAAGGAGGGGATGGGCGGGGGTGGGAGTTAGATTGAGTTCCATGTCTCCCTGTTTCCTCATAAGCACCTTTCTTTAGTTTTTAATTTCTTTTTTTTTTAAATTTTTTTTTTTTTTTTAACGTTTATTTATTTTTGAGACAGAGAGAGACAGAGCATGAACGGGGGGAGGGGCAGAGAGAGAGGGAGACACAGAATCGGAAACAGGCTCCAGGCTCTGAGCCATCAGCCCAGAGCCCGACGCGGGGCTCGAACTCACGGACCGCGAGATCGTGACCTGGCTGAAGTCGGACGCTTAACCGACTGCGCCACCCAGGCGCCCCTTTAATTTCTTTTTTTACTTTTAAAATGTTTATATATTTTTGAGACAGAGAGAGTGGGCAAGTATGAGTAGGGGAGGGGGCAGAGAGAGAGAGAGAGCAGGCTCCAGGCTCCGAGCTGCCAGCATAGAGCCTGACGCGGGGCTTGAACGCATGAACCTGAGATCATGACCGGAGCCGAAGTCGGATGCTTAACTGAGGCACCCAGGTGCTCCAGTTTTTAATCTTTTTTTTTTTTTTTTAAGTTTATTTATTTTGAGAGAGAGAGAGAGAACGAGCAGGGGAGGGACAGAGAGAAAGAGAGAGAGAGAGAGAATCCTAACTCCATGCCGGCAGCACAGAGCCTGATACGGGGCTTGAACCCACGAACTGTGAGATCGTGACCTGAGCGGAAACCAAGAGTCGGGAGCTTACCTAAGCCACCTCGGCGCCACCCCCCTCCCCCCCAGTAAGCACATTTAAAGCCAAAAAGCAGCCCCATCAACCCCCAAACAGAGGACAGTGAGCCCTGGGGTAGGGAACTGTTGGCTTACCTCCGGAGGAGAGCCTGGGCTGAGGTCACATCAGTGCCTGGAGGTGGCACTTTCTGGCAGCAACCCGGGAGGCCACACAGGTGTGAAGCGTGACTCCCCCCTTCCCCTCAGGAGCAGGAATCCTTCAGAGATGTGGCCGTGCCGGCAGGGGTGAGTGTGGGGAGCTGGACTTGGCAGGGCCTGGAGGGCTGCAGGCCCTTGGCTCTGTGGCTGACACCAGATTCCCAGGCATCCCCGACAAGGGGGAGGGGCCGCTAGCACAAAGTCCAGAGAGGGCCTGTGGCGGCTACGGCGTCCCCGAGGCTTCCTTCTCCCGAAGTTCACGGCCTCCTGTAGGAAGGGGGAAAAGATGGGGGAGAAAAGGATCCCATGGGAGTCCGGGGCCACCTCTGGCAGCCCCTCACCTGATCCCGGATCCCAGAACTGGGCCCTCCTGGGCTGAACTGAGCAGGGGAGCAAGGTGGAAAGGCTGCTATACATTTGTTGCTCCGCCTCTTCTGGGTTTGTGTCCCTGGGCAAGTGACTCCATCTTTCCGGGCCTCCTTTCCTCACCAGTAAACGGGATGAAGCACTGCCGTTGGGAGTCGGCAGCGGCTGCCGGGAGGGAAGGCTTGAAAGCTTCTAGCACGGGTCTTTGTCTGGCATCTAATCCCCGCCCTCCATCTGGTAGCCTCGAGTAGGATACCTGCCTGATGTCACTGCGGAAGCACAATATGTCTCTGTTGTGACAGTTAACGTCCCCGATGTTGTTTCTGGCCACCTGCTGTGTTGAGCAGTATGAGGAAGCCGAACCAAGTACAAAATACAGACTCCTCCCTCCAAGAAAAATACAATCGTACTGGGCAAAACACAAGTATAACCTTTTTTTTTTTTTTCCATTTTTTAAAATGTTTTTATCTATTTTTGAGAGAGAGAGAGAGAGAGAGCACGTGAGCGTGAGCAGGAGAGGGGCAGAGAGAGAGGGAGACACAGGATCCGAAGCCGGCTCCGGGTTCCGAGCTGTCAGCCCAGAGCCCGACACGGGGCTCAAACTCACGAAGCCCGAGATCATGACCTGAGCCGCAGTCGGAGGCTCAACCGACTGAGCCACCCAGGTGCCCCCAAACTTCCTTTTTTGAAGTGTACATTTGATTTTTTTTTTTTTAATTTATTTCGAGAGACAGCAGGGAGGAGCAGAGAGAGAGAGAGAGAGAGAGAGACAGAATCCCAAGCAGGCTCTGCACTGTTAGTGCAGGGCCTGACGCGGGGCTTGAACCCACGAGCCATGAGATCACGACCTGAGCTGAGATCACGCATCGGACTCCTAACCGACTGGGCCACCCAGGGGCCCCCGCAAGTACAAACTTCTAAGTAATAAAACTAATGTCCCTCCGTGCAGACTATTGCCATTCAGAGGGAGAGCCTGGGCGGGGGGGGGGGGCTGGAGGGCTTCTTGGAGGAAGTGGGCAATGGTGGATTCTGAAGTGCTGGTAGGCTTTTTGCCAGGAGGGGAGGCAGGTGGCACAGCTTTTGGTAGAGAGTGGTCCAGGAACAGTGGCAGGAGCAAATCACGAGCGGTCACACAGGGAGGCGCGCGTTGTCTCAACAAAGACAGAGCAGAGCGCGCTCTGGTGTCCGAGGTACCCACTGTCAGCCCAAAGCCTGGCATCCCGTGCCATAAGCACCCAGAAGACACGGCATCTCCTGACCTTGTGCTGAGCCCGTCACAGTGAACTGGGGAATCTGGCCCTCAGCCGACCCAGGGGGCAAAGAACCAAAGCATGTAAACAACTCAACGCCCGTTTTTCTTTCCTGTACATTTGTTTATTAAAAAAAACAAAAACAAAAACAAAAAGTGTAGGAAATGAAGAAAACGGCACCGAAAAAGTATCTACCACAAAATAAATTATTTCCAGCGAAGGATTACAGATCCACACACACCGGTTCTCTAACTGTGACCAAGGACCGTAACCCAGACATATGCTTTTCCCCCTTGACTCTTCCTGGGCCTTTCTCCTCCTGGGCAAAATGACCCTAGCGCTACAGCCCAGGCCTGGACGAGCCGGGCTTCTTCACCAGCCCAGCAGACGGGTGTGGGGGCGGCCCCGGTGCAGGCAGTCCCAGCAGGGAGGGCACCGTGCCAGCACAGAAGGCATCAGCAAACATGTCCGACTGGTTTCCAGTGACCCCGAAGTACTTTACGTAAGTGGGGGTCTGGGCTTTCAAGAAAAGGGCCAGGGGTATGTTGGGCCGGCACCTGCAGGGAGGCAAAGCTTCAGAAAACGGTTCAATTCACCTGTGGTCTCAGGAAGAAGGCAACTGGGTCTGGGGCTTTGAGCTCTCGGTTAAAAAATGGCCACACGGGGCCCAAGGGTGGCCAGCCACGCTTCGTGGCTACAAGATGCAGGGCATGGGTTGAGGGGGCTTCCGCAGAGCCCAGGAGGTCGGGGAGGGCAGCAGGTGGAGGCTGGGGCTCCTACAGGGACTGGAAGCAACGATCCAATTCCAGTTGTGGGCAGGAAGCCCCAGCCCTCCGCTGGCCCCTCATGGGGGAGGTCGCCCGCATCTCAGGCCGAGAGGCCGAGGGTAACTGGGCAGGGGGCCGCCTTTCCGAAGGGAAAGGTGCCGGGGGCACCACCAAGGTCATCACTAAAACAACCGACTCTTCCTTCTGGAAAGAGTCCAAGAGGCCTCGGAAGATACACCAGTCCGGAGACTGCACAAGTCCTCATGGAGGCAAAGTAGCGAAGTCTAGGCCGGGTGTTTCCCAGGTGAATTCACCGAACACAATGAAGCCGGTTTACCTTTAAAGGAGGTCTGGCCACAGAAACACTGACCTCTGGATAGTGTTGTCAAGCCGGAACACCATCCCTCTCCTCCCGGAGGACAGCAGGGGCCACAGAGGCAAACGCCCACAGGAGCTCGGCTGGTCATTAGTGTGAACGAGGGACGCGGGGCTGTGTGTGGGAAAAACCTTTCCTGAAACACACACCAGCCTCGAGGCCTGTCTTCTCATTCGATGAGAGATCTAGGGCCCAAACTTTCCATTTCTTTATAAACAAAGCAACCCTGCAGCGGGGTGGGGGGACGCGCACTGATCTTTAGCCACAGACTCAGCATCAGTGTGAGAAGAAATGTGGTGGCAGGGGTGGGGGGGTGGGAGGGGGGGGGAGGCTGGGTTGAACCGGGACACCAGGTGTCCCACCTAAAACTGGACCTGCTTTACCAGCTCCAGCCAGCGGCTGCTGGGTGACAGCGTGAGCCCCCCAGGCCAGCCGCACGTCCCGATCCAGATTTTTACGCAAACATTTTAGAATTTTAAATGTTAGTGGCTAATTCTTAAAAAAAAAAAAAATAAAAAAGATTCTCAGGCCAAACCAAGCACACTGGCGGGCTGGGTCATTTTACAGTCTGTCCTGCACTGGCAGGGGGGTGTGATGGGCAGAACAATGATTCCCCAGAGATGTGCCCAATTCCCAGGGACCTGTGGATATGGTACCTCACACGGCAAAAGGGGACTTTTCAGTGTGATTAAATTAAAGAGCTCGACACGGGGAGATGATCCCGGATTATCTGGGTGGGTGGGCTTTCTAAACGAAAGAAGGAAAGAGGGGCATCAGGGTCACCCTGCCAGTGACAGTGCAGGTGCCACGGTGTGCCCAGCCCCATCGGAGGCAAGGAGTGTGAGCAGCCTCTAGAAGCTTGAAAAGGCAAGGCAACCGACTCTCCCCTAGAGCCTCCAGAAGGGGCTAACACCCTGATGCTAGCTGGCCCCGTGAAACCCATCCATGCCCTTCTCATCTCCAGAACCGGAAGCTAAGAAATTTGCGTTGTTTTAAGCCACCGGGTTTGAGATAATTGGTTACGGTAGCGATAGGAAAGGAACCCAGTGGCCAGTCTCCCCTGTGTCATTAAACACTTTCAGGGGATGCAAATCCTCTCTACATTTCTGCTTAAATACCGAAGTACGGCTGGAGCTGGGACAGCCACCCACGGCAACTCAAGGAAATTTCTCTTCCTTCTGGGACTGAAGGACAGTGAGGATGACCACGAGCAGAGCAAGAGAACCATGAAGCCTCTTGTCAAAGCAGGTAAGTGTCAATGCCCTCAAACATGCACACCCTTTCCTGGCTGGACAGATCGCAAATCATTCCCATCTTCCAGGGAACAGGTACATGTTTATCTAGTGGTCGGGAGAAGTCAAAACCCAGCCATCCAACCAGTGAGCGTGAGCTGTCACTACGTCAGGTGAAAAGAGCTGCGTGGTCATACCTTCGACTTCTTAAATACACAGGACCCCCAAATAAATAATAATAATAAGGCACATCGTCCTTTTCATCCAGGGGGCTCCAGGGGGAGCAGGGACCTTGGATGGGCTCCTAGGGATCAGTATTGTCGCCCTGAAGAGTTCCAAATCCAGATCCAGAGCTCATTACAACCTCGTACGGGGTGACTCACAGCCCTCCCCTCTCCTTACGGCTGGTTTACAACCCAACCTGGCTTCAGAAGGATACGGACTGGGACGACTGTATCCAGGTAGGCGTTCATCACTTTCAACGTCCCATTGTCGGAACAAGCCCGCTTGGAAATCAGGGGTTGGTGGCGTCCAGTAAAACCTCCTGCTGTTCCTTCCATAAAACTCCTCTTTAGGGTTTCTGCTGGAGACCCCTAAAGGGTGTCTCAGTGCCCCGCTTTCAGCAAAAGTCTTTGGGATGGGTCCAGGTTACTCCCCAGGCTCCGTGGGCTCATGGGTGTCCAGCAAGGGAATGTCTGTGTTCCCGTTGTTGGGGTGGGAGAAGGTATATGGTTCACTCTCAGACTCAGCAGGGAAGCTGGGGGATGGCTCGTCTACGGTCAGCTTTGCAGTCGGGGTCCTGGAGCCTGTGAGGGGTGGGGAGGGAGGGCAGTCCCCCGTGGGTCCCTGGAACGGCCGGTAGGTATCCACCTCTGGCTGTAGGAAGGAGCCGTTGGAATCTTGCAACAGATGGCCATATACCATGGTGTCATCGATGACTGCATACACGTGGGAGTCACTGTCCTTTCGTCCCTTCTGAAACTTTTTTGGCTGCATCGGCATCTGGGTGTTGATGTTGCCGTTGTAGATGCCTACAGATGGGCCTTTGCTTGTCTTCTTTTTCCTACCGGCAGAAAGGGAACAGGGCAGGAAGGAAACGACCTTAGCTGTGTTCCATTTGTAGAGCCCCTACCGGAACTCGGGCACTTTGGGGTTCCCACACGTCTCCCCCAAGTCTCTCAAATCCCTCGGTCCTTGAAGTGGAAACTCCTGTCCTTAGAATTTAGAGGGGACCAGTTTCTGGGGCGCCTGGGTGGCTCAGTCGGTTAAGCATCTGACTCTTGATATCGGCTCAGGTCATGATCTCACGGTCTGTGAGATCGAGCCCCGCATCGGGCTCTGTGCTAACAGTGTGGAGCCCACTTGGGATTCTGTCTTCACCTCTCTCTGCCCCTCCCCCTGCTCACATGCTCTCTCACTCTCAAAATAAATACATAAACATTAAAAAAAAAAAAAAAGGGAGGAGCTTTTGTCTCCAGTCTTCACAGTGGAAACAGGGTGGTGGAGACAGTGCCCGTTTTAACACTGTCTGTGCTTGGATGTGCTTCGGCGAATGCGCAGTAGCCCGGGGTGGAAACATCTGACAACCAGCTCCCCTCTGTCCTACGAGAAAGGGCCGTGCCCCACCCCGACCACATCAGGTGCGGTCATGCCCAGGCCAACCCTCTACGACTCAGTCCTTCCCGTAGCTTAAGGCTTCACCCCTCCTTTGCATGGGTAGAACTCTGACCGTCTGCATTCTCAAGGATAGGACATAGGAGACTCAGGATGGAAGGCTGTATCCTAGTTTTTAGCTGGAGCCGGGGACAATGGAAGTCAGTATTAGCAGAGGGATCCAGCCCTTCCTTATGCAGGAAGCTGCTAAGGGGAAAGAGCTCAAAAGAAAACAGCATTTAGGCCGTGACGCCAGAGCTCCTCGGTAACACCATTAACCTTTGGTTTGTAATGTTCTTTGGTCCTTGGGCGTGGACGGGCATTAGCACTCGCCGCCACGGAAAACAAAGCTTCGCCCTCCATCGCCACGAGCCAAAAGCAGGGGACGCTGGCTTTTTAGCTGACCAGTGATTCAAATGGAGGACATTAGCCCAATTAACATAATGGACCGTATAAAGCACAGGCTGGCGGCTCACTAACTGTGGACAGGCTCTCTGTCTTTTCTGAGATAAAAAAATAATCTAGTACATTTAGCTTGTAACACCGCGTGTCTGGCTGGACTGATGGGTTCCGAAGGCTCCACCCTGAAGCCCTGAGACGGACGCCCCTCATTCGTGCTTCGCAGAGCCTCGATGCTCTCCACGAACGCTCTTTTTAGGCAGTTCTGAATCTGGTCCTTCATTTCGTCCCTCTGCCCCCACACCGGGCGGTGGGAGAGACTCTGTCCTGCTCACTGTTGCATCCCCAGCACCGTGCACGGTCCCCAATGTCCAGGAGGCCGTCATTCTCACTGCAGAACCTCCCTGCCCTCCTACAGCTGGTGGCCTCCCCCACCGCAAGGCCGGGACTGGCGATTCTCAGGCCAGAAGCTGGACCCTCTCGTCGCCCGGTTCCCTCCTGATGGGCAGGGGCCCAGTGTTAACATGGAGCTTTCTGGTCTGGGTGGAAGAGACTGCACCCCAGACAAGGAAGCTTCCTAGAGAAACCATGAATCGATGATTCACAAAAAGAAGTCCTTTCTCCCCGTGCGATATATATACAATCCCATCTCATGGAGAAGAGGTGTTTCCCCGGATCGGCCGTGGGCAGCCCCCTCCTCATCAGCAGAGACATTTCTGGACAGTCTCACTGTTGGTCGGGAATTTCGGTTGTGTGCTCATGGCCCCAGTTAATAAAAAAAAAAATTTCGTTTTGGCTTGTTGGAAGGTTGAGTCGTGCTAAGGAAAGCAATTTCCCCCCCTTCCTCACGGCTTTCGTCAGAAATACGAGCAGAACTGATCAAATCTGGTAGCAGCGTGTATTAGGTCTAAAAAGGTCAACGCTTCCCTTTCGTGAAACAGCAGCCGTCACCCTGAGGGGGAGGGAGGGGAGACTGAGTCAGATAACTGGGTCTTCCTTCCTCTCGCCCACAGGGCTAGCTTTTTGGTGCCTGTCTGGAGTCCAATAAACAGACATAAAATAGTTTAAGAAACCGGAGGAGAACATGCCGGGGGGGGGGGGCAGCGTACGTTTGCTCTCAAGGGGACAGAGGACACAGGCTCAGAGGCCCGGTCTGGTGGGGCCGACGTGATGGTTTTCCTGCTAAGGTCACCCCGGTGATGGCCACCGTGTGATGAGCAGACAGTACATGATTCACAGCTGACTTGTGCTGAGGCAGCTGTGTAAAAAACTGCAGGCCGAAGTGTCACCAGCCGTGTTTTCTGTTTTTTTCCGCCCCGTCCCCTCCAAACAATATTATCTAACACCGATCCTCAGGAGAGAAACCGGGAGTAAGGAAAGAAATCCGTAATTCACGACAGCTCTGGTCTGTGGGATCTAAGGAGGCGTCAGGGCAGCTGAAGACAGTTTTGAGAAATTCCACCTACTTCTTTCTCACGAAGCAAATGATGAGTCCGAGGGCAAACAGCAGCAAGGCGCCACCTCCCACGATCGCCGTGATGATGACAGTCAGGTCTGTGAGCAGAGACACGAGGGAGAGGGATGAGGAGACGCGGGGGCGTCGGGTCGACGATCAACCGGAGGAGACAGTCTCCAGAGATGGCCGCCATCCCTTCCTTCCCCCCGCCCCCCATACACACACGCTGCTCCTCATAGTGAGAGGACCCTATTTCCCCCCTTCTCGACTCTTCTTGACTCGCCGGTTCTGAAGCCTTCTAGAGGCCTGGCAACATCTTGCACTTCCTGTCTGAGGACAAGCCAGTCAGACGCCACAGAAGAAGTCTGACGACGCTGAGGCCACCATGTTGTGAGGAAGCCCAAGCCAGCCATGTGGAGACTCCGTGAGGAACATACACCAGGGAACCTGGCCGAAGGTGACTACTAAGGCTCCAGACATCTGTCCCCAGGTGAACCATCCCAGACAAGAGCAGAGAAGAGCCACGCTGCCGTGTCCTGTCCAAATTCCTGACCCACAGGATTGCGGGCAAGCAAAATGGTGCATTGTCTCAGCTACTAAATCTCGGGGCTGTTTGTTACACGGTGATAGGTAACTAAAACAAACTGGGGGCCCTACCAGATCCACTCCAAAGGCTACGCTGGGCCTACCCCTGGGTGTATCTACCGGGTCGCCTCAGCCTATGTGAGAGAGGAGAGCAGAGGGGGTGGAGGGAAAGCAGGGAGTCAAAAGTCAGCAGTGAAGGTGTTCAGGACAGGGTTGTTTCATCTACGCTATTCTTTTCCTACAGCTGTATAAGAAGAAAGAAAATAAATCAGACAGGGAGACCCACGCTGAGCAGGGATTTAGCATTTCTTGCTTGTTTACCAAGAAAACGAAAGGTGAGGTTAAGAGAGAAACAGGAATAAATGGGGCATCTGGCGGGCTCGGTCAGAGGAGCGTGCAGCTCTGGATCTTGGGGTCGTGAGTTTGAGCCCCCCATTGGGTGTAGAGATGGCTTAAATAAACTTAAAAAAGAGGAAGAAATAGAAGTTAATGACAGAAAATGAATGTGAGAGAGTCAGCAAACCTGGGAGCTGAGCTGAGAGTATGACAGAGCTTCTCACTTGTGGTTTTTGGTTCCCCCGAGTTCTCCTGCTGCTGATCAGCCGTGTGGCTTGGGCAGACACGCAGTCTCTCTGACCTCCAGAGAGGGAAGGAAGGGGCCGGGAGAAACCACCTCCACGGTCCCTCCTGGTTCCAACACTCTGTGGTGCTCGGTGACTATCTTGGAATAAAGGCAAACGTGGCCCCATCACGTTGGCCGTGCCGCACATGTGTTTCCTCGCTGGGAACCCTTCAGCGGATTCTGCAACTCTGAGCATGAGACCTGCCCCTGAGGGCATTTTCCAGGGCTTCACCGGACTTGGAAAAAAATGCCAACACCAAACATCTGTGTCGCACTTTCCAGGTCCCTGCATGTGAATCCCCAGCGTGAAATTCCCACTGATATTTCTCTGAGGTAGTTATTACCATCCACCCTCTACAGACCAGGAAGGTCAGGGGAGTGAAGACACTTCCCCAGTTGTCAGAGAGAGATTAATGGTAAATGACCGTGACAGACGGACAATAAAAACGTACTAGTTCTCCCCACTCCCTGAACGATGTCTTTTACTATGTGACCCTTGCGGCTCCTCCCACAGAGAAGTGGAGTCGTTTGGTCCACCCCCTTGACTTTGGGCAGGGCAAAAGAATTCCAGGAGGGATGGTGTATGAGTTCCTAACCCAAGCATCAAGAGACCTTGTAGGCTTCCCCCAGACTCTCTTGGATCTCTCTGCTTCTGCCGTGAGAACAAGGCCCAGGCTGGAGTGAAAGGGACAGTGGGGAGGAGAGCCAAGGAACCCAAGCATCCCAGCTAATTGCGGCTGGGCCCCAGACTTGTGAGAGTGTGCGGCCAAGCTCGGCAAAGTCCTCTAGCTCTGTGCAGCTGCCCACGGGTGCATGAGTGAGTGAACCCGGATAAGCCCAGCTCAGACCAGAACCGCCCAGCCAACGCGTGAGCAATAACAAACGGCTGTTTTTAAGCCGCTGAGTGCCGGGGCCGTTTGTTACGCAGCACTGCTGATGCAAAAGCTGACAGAGACATGGACAGCCAGCACTCAAATCCATGTCTTCTGACTCCCTCCCAGGCTTGCCCCCCAGGCTTCGGCTGCCCATCTGCCGTCCACCGCCACCCGCACAAGACCTTGCAGGCCCTTACCCATAGTCCTTGGGGTAAGCAACACCCAGAAGAACAGGTCCAGCTGCTTGCCACTCACAGGGCTGCAGTTGGAGATGTTGACCCAGAAGCTGTGGTGGTGGAAGCTTGGCTTGGGGAGGACCTCGTCCTCCAGGCTGAAGATCTCCTCGGCCTTGGTCCGCTGCTCCTGGATGATCATGAATGCACGCCCCGTCTGGCAGACCACGCCGGTCCGCTCCTTGAGGAAGGTCAGGCAGGCCACCTGGCCGCTGGGCACACTGATGTTCCAGGACACTGAGGTGAGCGACGGCAGGCCCCGGTCCCAGTTAGGGCTCCTCAGGTAGACCTTGCTTTTTGTGTCTGGGGTCACCGTGAAAACGCCTTCCTCTGCAGGAAAGGGGAGAGAATCCACACAGATGTGTCACTGAACCCAAACAGAGGGGAAAACGACAGAGGAGAGGACGTTCAAGTGCCTGGACTAGTGTTGTCCAACAGAGCTCTCTGCGGTTTCTCACAGGCTCACCTCGTTTTGCTACACTTTGCGGATCCTGCGTTTTTTACAGATTGAAAAACGTGGCAACCCTGCGACCGGCAAATCTGTGGCGCCATTTTTCCAACAGCATGTGCTCACTCTGTGTCTCTGTGTCACATTTTGGTGATTCCCGCGACGTTTCAAACTTTTTCATTATTGTGTTTGTTACGGCGATCTTGTGATCGGCGATTACAACTTGCGGGAAGCTCAGACGATGGTTAGCATTTTTTTAAATGTTTTTTTTAATGTTTATTTACGTTTGAAAGAGATAGAGACAGAGTGCGAGCTGGGGAGGGGCAGAGAGAGAGGGAGACACAGAATCCCAAGCAGGCTCCGGGCTCTGAGCTGTCAGCACAGAGCCCGACGCGGAGCTCGAACTCACGAACTGTGAGATCGTGACCTGAGCCGAAGTCGGGTGCTTAACCGAGTAAGCCACCCAGGCGCCCCAATGGTTAGCATTTTTTAAGCAATAACTTTTTTTTTTTTTTTTTTTTGCTTACAAAAATCTTATTTTTATTTATCTTAGACCACAGTATGGTGTAAATATAACTTTTACATGCGCTGGGAAACCAAACTCATTTCACTTGCTTTATCGCAGTCGACTGGAACCGAACCTACAATATTTCCTGGGTGCCTCTATCTATACCATCCGGGGGCAGAGCCACAGCCATGAGCGTTGTGGACGGCCGGAAAAGTGCTTGATGTGACAGGACCTACATTTTTAATTTTGTTATTAATTTAAATATAAATTGCCACACGTGGCCAGCGAGTATTGGTCAGCACAAGGTTAGAGTCTCAGGTCAGGTGCTCAGATCTTGAACAAAACCAACCAACCAACCAAACAAACAAACAACAAAAAAAGAGGCTCCTTTGCCAAACCGCTGGTTGTCTCTGGAAGCTTCCTTTCAGAAACGCCCTCCAGCTA
Source organism: Lynx canadensis (assembly GCF_007474595.2). NCBI lineage: Eukaryota > Metazoa > Chordata > Mammalia > Carnivora > Felidae > Lynx > Lynx canadensis. Next base: position 14,890,937 of record NC_044304.2, read on the forward strand.
ACTAACGTCCACCCGACGCGCTGCTCCCAGCGGGACTGGTAAACAGCGATTTCTGTTTCAGAGACGAAAACGCTTCAGGTTCTGGGGCGCCTGGGTGGTTAAGCGTCCAACTTTGGCTCAGGTCGCGGTATCACGGTTCGAGCCCCGCGTCGGGCTCTGTGCTGACAGCTCAGAGCCCGGAGCCTGCTTGGGATTCTGTGTCTCCCTCGTTCTCTCCCCCTCCCTCGCCTGTGCCCTCTCTGTCTCTCTCAAAAATAAATAAATAAATATTAAAAGAAAAACCCACTTGGGGTTCTGGGAAGAATGGGAGAATTGCAAAGCTGAAGAGCCTCCGACACATAACTGGATTCATTCTTGGCCTTCACGTGAGATAAAACCCCAGCATTGACACTGCACGGAGTATGTCTTGTTTTCAAAGAGCCCCCAGAAGGGGTTTCTCGGGTAGCCTTGGAGAGATCTGGCAGCCTGGGCTGACCTTAATCTTTTTTTTTCTTTTAATTTTTAAAAAGGTTTATTTGTTTTTTGAGACAGAGAGATGGAGAAAGAGAGAGAGAGAGAGCGCACAAAAGTGGGGGAGGGGCAGAGAGAGAGGGAGACACAGAATCTGAAACAGGCTCCGGGCTCTGAGCCGTCAGCACAGAGCCCAATGCGGGGCTCGAACTTGCAGACCAGGACCTGAGCCAAAGTCGGATGCTTAGCCAACTCTGGATAAGCCACTTAAGCCACTCAGGTGCCCTAAGGCTGACCTTAAGCTTATGGCCAAAGATTCTTCTCCCTCCCCACTCAGGCCTCTGGGAACAAATTACAAAGTGAACTTCAGATAAAAGTCTTGGTTGGGGCGCCCGAGTGGTTCAGTTGGTTAAGTGTCCATCTGCCTCTTGATCTTGGCTCAGGTCGTGATCTCAAGGTTCAGGAGATTGAGCCTTCCAAGTGCAGAGCCTGCTTGGGATTCTCTCCCTTTCTCTCTGCCCCTCCCCTGCCTGCACTCTCTCCCTCTCTCTCTCAAAATAAATAAACTTTCAGACTTGAACCTGATGATTTGTTCTTCTGCCTGCCACCCGTCACCTCCCGCTGTCAGAGACTTATTTCTACCTCCCGGAATTTTCCACACGAGGCTAACGGTAGAGTCAGGAGGAGGGCTCCCCAGTCTGTCACATTTCTTGCGCCAGGACCTGGCCACTCAGCTGCCCCTTCCCTTCGAGTTGACAACTTCATGAAGGCGATCGCTCACCCAACAGAAGAGGGATGCCCAGACAAGCAAGGGGCAGGGAGATGGGGACACAGAGGGAGACGTCCTCACCTTTGAAGTAGGGGATAAAGGACACGGTCAGGCCCTGCCTGGAGGCCTCTTGTTGGAAGCTGGGGGCGAAGGTGCGGAGGGTCACGGAGACGTTCTGCTTCACCTGGATGTGCTGGATGGAGCCTCCGGGGCAGAAGGAGCCGAAGTAGAGGTCCTGGCCGGGGACCGTGCTGGCCACCAGGTAGCTGTAGCTGGTGTTGCAGACCTTCTCGGGCGTGTGTTGCTGCAGCTTCTGGGCCGGCACCAATGCCAGGCTGAGCCTGTCCTTGGGTACCAGCAGTTTCCAGGAGAAGTCGTGCAGCTGCACGGGCAGCTGGAGGACGTCCCTGGGCACCTGGAGGGAGTAGGGCCTCCTGGGGCAGTACCGGTGGTCCATGCAGCCTGGAAGAGAAGAGCTCGTGGCACCAGGCAGGGAGGAGACCAGCAGGTGCATCCTGCCCTGCCCTCAAGGCCGCCCAGGCTCTCTTGCTTTTCCCTTTGGTCTCTCCTCTCGTGCTCTGTCCTCCAGTCCTGGCTCCCTGATGCTCCTGTTCCAGCTGCCCCTCTCGCCCCCTCACATTCTTTTTAACATTTTTTTTTAATGTTTATTTTTGAGAGAGAGAGCAGGGGAGGGGCAGAGAGAGAGGGAGACATAGAATCCGAAGCAGGCTCCAGGCTCCGAGCTGTCGCCACAGAGCCCGACGTGGGGCTCGAACTCGTGAACCGCGAGATCATGACCCGAGCTGAAGTTGGACGCTTAAGCGACTGAGCCACCCAGGCGCCCCAGATTCTTACTCTTCCCTAAACCGGCAGACCCGCTTCTGGGGAGTATTCGGGGCGGAAATGTTCTGTTCTTGTTTGCCAGCGTCTCTTTTGTGGATCTGAGTCTCAGATGCTAAGTATGGGCAGGGCATATAGGTTCTCCCTCCACCCAGACCTTCGTCCCAGCGTCCATGACCGTGGGCGGGTAGTTTTGTGCAGTGGTCAGAGCAGGGCTGGAACTGGGGAGACATTAGCCCGTGTCCCAGCTCGGCCACCTCCTAGTGAGCAGGCTGCTTTGCGTCCTGTGGCCTCGGCTGCTGCATCTGCGGAAACTCGGAGAGCATCCACGTCGAAGGTCATGGTGGCCCAGCGGGGGGAGGGGACTATGTGTTCCGCTGCCCTCCAACCGTCAAACATTTATTAGGTGACTAGTACGTGTGCAGCACCACCAGGGGCTCAAGGGACCGAAACAACGGAATAAGCCACAGTTCTTGACCTCCAGACGCTCGGTCTCACGCAAGGGGTGCTAAGTGCACAGTGAGCGTGGAGGTGGGGACATGGGGATGGGAGAGGCTGGGGAAGGCTACACAGAGGAGAGGATCTCATGAGGGATTCTGGAAGGCTGGGCAGAGGAGACAAGCAGGGACGTGGGGATGTAGTGTACTTCTGAAGGACACCGATGCAGCAGAGGCTCTGGTCCGAGAGGGGCGCATCTCTACCTCTCCTGGTCGCCCCTGCCTATTCTGTACTGCAGGGGACATTTCTTTTTTTTTTTTTTTTTTTTAATTTTTTTTTTCTTAAGTTTATTTTTGAGACAGAGAGAGAGCATGAACGGGGGAGGGTCAGAGAGAGAGGGAGACACAGAATCGGAAGCAGGCTCCAGGCTCTGAGCCATCAGCCCAGAGCCCGACGCGGGGCTCGAACTCACGGACCGTGAGATCGTGACCTGAGCTGAAGTCGGACGCTTAACCGACTGAGCCACCCAGGCGCCCCTGCAGGGGACATTTCTGATCAGACTGTCTATAGCCTACCCAGTGGACCCCATGGAGAAGATGGGGAGGGGCAGGGAGAGCCACCCACGGCCCCAGAGGAGTGCCAACCAAGGGGACGTACTTATGGTCTTCTCGGCGTTCACCCACAGGCGAGTCAGGTCATCACAAAGGAAGGAGATCTTGTGTTTGGAGCCGGAGGTCAGGGTGAGGTTGGTGCTACAGGTCCGAGACTCCAGACACACGAAGCAGCCGGGGACAAACCTGCGGCTGAACTTGACGGGCCGTGGCTCGATGGTGAGCGACATGGCTTGCTCATTGCTCAAGTCGACCACGTAGATTTTATCTGAAACCGCAAAGAGAAAACAGGTCTGAGGCACGGGTCAGCGGCCACCCGGCGGACAGGGCAAAAATTAGCACCAAACCTCTCCTGGCTGGGAAGCATTGGAAACACGTTTTATTAAGTGAATACACAAAGGGGCGCCTGGGTGGCTCAGCCGGCCAAGCGTCTGGCTTCGGCTCAGGTCATGATCTCGTGGTTCAGGAGTCTGAGCCCCGCGTCGGGCTCCACGCTGCTGGTGTGGAGCCTGCTTGGGATTCTCTCTCCCTCTCTCTCTGCCCCACCCCCCCGTTTTGTGCTCTCTCTCTCTCTAAATAAATAAAATAAACTTAAAAAAAAAGAGAGAGAGAACATACAAGAACTCCAGGAGAAACTGAAAAAGAAAAATAATGGACTGAGTTTCTACCACTGCTTAACTACTGTTACTCCTTCAAGTTCATCTTGGTCCTGGGTCACGCACGCATATGAACGTTTTCACCTACGGAAAAGTACAGTATACGTAAAATTGTATACTCGGCTTTTCCTTTATTACTTTACACGGCTTTGATTATGTTTCCAGGTAGTTTTCATATTCACGAATCTTTGAAAATATTCGGTCATTTAGTGGCTGCTTGATAATGAACAAGTGATATTCACCATCATTTATTTAAATATTTTCCTGCGTAAATATTCTCTTTTTTTTTAAGTTTATTTATTTTGAGAGAGAGAGAGGAGGGAGAAGGGCAGAGAGAGAGGGAGAGAGAGAATCCCAGGCAAGCCCCGCACTGTCAGTGCAAAGCCCGATGGGGGGCTCGAACCCACGAACTGTGAGATCATGACCTGAGCGGAAATGCTTAACTGACTGAGCCACATGGGCGCCCCTCCTGTATAAATATTCTCATGTGTAGTAATTAGCAGCAGTGTGCCATTAGTTCAGGGATAGAAGATTAATAGATACAATATTTCTTCATAGATATTATCATTATTCATAGATTTTATACCCATTGATATTATAATGTGGTCTCTAATAAATGCTATTATTTCCAACAAGTGAGAAAAAGATGAACCACTCCTGGCTGGGCCAGGAGAACAGTGTCTCCCATTAGTAAAAGAATCAAATTAGACTGGTACTTCAAAGCAAAGACAATATCCTTATAGATGTGGAACAAACACAAATTATGAAAGAAAAAAGAAACGTTTAGGGGCGCCTGGGTGGCTCAGTCGGTTAAGCGCCCAACTTCCGTGATCTCACGGCTCGTGAGTCGGAGCCCTGCATCGGGTGCCGAGCTGCCTGCTTGGGAGTCTCTCTCTCTGCGCCCTGCCCCCCTTTCTCTCTCTCAGAATAAATAATAAATAAACTTAAAAAAAAGTCAGCACATCAATCTTTTATTCAAGCTCCCTGTGTTCAGCTTAGGACCTCCCTATTCATGCAAATAGGATCTCTGGTTCAAAACCTTCCCTTTACCAGGGAAGAAATTCCTATCTTCTGTTGGTCTGGGGCTGGAGTGGCTACTCCAGCTTTTAGCCCTAGTTCTGGAGGTAGTTACCTCCAACTGCCAACTCCTGGGCCTTTGAAAGTTTCTTCTGGAAGTTTCCCCACTGTGGGATTAGATTCTGCACTTTCGGGTCTGCTGAATCAGTTACCCGTCTACATCTCACTTTGGGAAATGTGAGCATATTGTTTCCTTTCCATTAGTCATTTCCCTTGGGATTTATGCTTTTAGAAATGTTTTAAATGCCATGACAGGGTGGCTGAAGAAGGAAGCGGATCTCTCTTTAATGGGAAGTCCTCATTTTCCAATTGCTTGCCTGTTCTTCCCGTCAGAGAGTGAACTTCATGGATCTCCATGACCTGCATATCTGGCACATGGCAGAGAGTCCCTGACGTGTTAGGTTAAGCCTCATGATATCCTTGAGAGGTAGTGTGTCGGTCAGCTCGGGCTACGTTATGCTGCGGTAACAAGTGGTCCCGAAATCCAAAGGGTTAGAATACCAAAGATTTATTCTGCATTCAATGTATACATCCATCGTGAGTTGGCTGCAGTTCTGGTGCCTGTCTTTTATTATTTTTTTTTAAGTTTATTTATTTATTTATTTAGAGCCCGTGCGGGGGAGGGGTAGAGAGAGAGGGTGAGAGAGAATCCCAAGCAGGCTCTGCGCTGCCAGCTCGGAGCTCTATGCGGAGATCCACCTCATGAACCGTGAAATCATGACTCGAGCTGAAACCAAGTGTCAGAGGCTTAACCAACTGAGCCACCCAGGCACCCCTCTGGGGCGTGTCTTTTTAATTCTGAGATCCAGGCTGAAGGAGAGGCCTCTGCGACACCCCGGTCTTATGACGGTGTTTGAAAGGTGAACCACAGGACATGTGCTGAAGCTTCTGCTTGGAAGTGGTACCCGCATTTCCCCTCACATCTCATTGGTTGAAGCAAACTCACATAGCCAAGCCTGTACCCAATGGGGGGGACGCCTGGGTGGCTCAGTCAGTTGAGCATCAGGACTCTTGGTTTCTGCTCGGGTCATGGCCTCGGGGTTCGTGGGATCGAGCCCCGCGTCGGGCTCTGTGCTGACAGCTCAGAGCCTGGAGCCCGTTTCGGATTCTGTGTCTCCCTCTCTCTCTCTCTGCTCCTCCCCTTGATCACATTCTGTCTCTCTCTCTCTCTCAAAAATAAACATTAAAAAAAAAATAAAAAAAAAAAAAGGACCTTCCCTTTGGGAAGTTCAAAGTTGAGATGTGTTTAAGGTAATACTGCTTTTATTACCTCCATTTTATTTTTTATTTGAAAAATGTTTTAATGTGTATTTATTCTTGGCAGAGAGAGAGAGAGAGTGACAGAGTGTGAATGGGGGAGAAGCAGAGAGAGAGGGAGACACAGAATCTGAAGCAGGCTCCAGGCTCTGAGCTGTCAGTACAGAGCCCGACTCAGGGCTTGAACCTGTGAACCGGGAGATCATGACCTGAGCTAAAGTCGGCCACTCAGTGGGACTGAGCCACCCAGGTGCCCCTATTATCTCCATTTTATAAACTACAACTTTGAAGCTTAGAAAGGTTAAGTAATTTTCAGAGAGGCCTGGGTGACTCTGTCGGTTAAGAGTCCTTTTGGTTTCGGTCACGATCTCACGGTTCGTGGGTTCGAGGCCCATGTCGGGCTCTGTGCTGATAGCACGGAGCCTGCTTGCGATTTTCTGTCTCCCTTTTGCCCCTCCCCCACTCACCATTTATATGTCTCTCTCGATCTAAAAATAAATAAATAAACTTAAAAAAAAAAAAAAAAGGATTTAAGGGGAGCCTGGGTGGCTCAGTGGGTTGAGCGACTGACTTCAGCTCAGGTCGTGATCTCGCGGTTTTTGAGTTCGAGCCCCGCATGGGGCTCAAACCCCCTAACCGCGAGATCACGACCTGAGCTGAAATCAAGAATCAGACGGTTAACTGACTGAGCCACCCAGGCGCCCCTGTTACATATTCTTTTACAGATCTTTGCGCAGACTTACGGTTTTGTTTCTCTGGGCTAATTACCCTGGAGTGAAATTTCTGGGTCATAGGTAGGTATAAGTTTGTGAGAAACTGCCAGATTGTTCTCCTAAATGATCGCACCCTCTTACCCCTCCTGCCAGCAGCGTGTGAGGCTTCCAGTGCCCCTCGTGTTCGCGGACCCTTGCCGTTGCCACAGCGGCACAGCTCCTCTTTTCTTTGAGGAAGAGACACCCACTGTATACTGAGACACCCAGCGGTTAAGCCAAAACAGAGAGCGGAGTTTGTTGGGGAGAACAATCCTGATTCCGGGGCAAGACAGACCTTGCATCGTGGGGAGCGTCAGGAGACCCCCGGCCTCCGTGCTAACACGCTGCGTGCAGCCGGTTCTCTGGTTCTGCGTATGCCTTTCATTCATTAGTCCTCTGACGCGCCTTCTTTCCACACTGAGTCTGGTTGGCTCTCAAAGTAAGTTGAGGGGTTGGGGTGCCTGGGTGGCTCGGTCAGTCGAGCGTCCGGCTTCAGCTCAGGTCATGATCTCGGGGTTCACGGGTTTGAGCCCCGCATCGGGCTCTGTGCCGACAATTTGGAGCCCGGAGCCTGCTTCGGATTCTGTGTCTCCCTCGCTCTCTGCCCCTCCCCTGCTCGCGCTCTGTCTCTCTGTCTCTCGCTCTCAAAAATAAACATTAAAAGATCTTTTTTCAATGACTCGAAGGGCAGACACAGTAAATTCACGTGCTGCCTCAGGCACGTGCTCCCAGGGGGCCTCAGCTGTCAGAGCAAGATAGACGTGCGCACCCCTCACCTCTCACAGATGGGAGAAATGGAAATGTCACTATTTACATTCGCAATTCTTGCCTCACCCCACCCTCACCAGGAGGAGGAGGGGTAGGTGTGACCTTGGCCAACTTACGGCTGAAAGAGACCTCCGATTTGCTCAAGGCTACATCCTGATGGAAGGTTTCCTACCGCAAGAGAATCAGCAGGTGCTTCCTCTCGGTAAAGAACACCGGAGCTGGAGATTTGGAAAGACACCTCCCCCTTAAGAAAAAAGACAACCTTTCACTACCTGCTACTTACGGACACCGTGGAAACCCCTGAAGGGATGAGCTTATTGACTGAAGTTTCATAAAGGCCCCTCATCATTTTTGTGGAATCTGTAGAGATTTTTTTTTAAAGTTTATGCACGTACGTTGAGAGAGTGGGGGAGGGGCAGAGAGAGAGGGAGAGAGAATCCCAAGCAGGCTCCATACTGTCAGCACAGAGCCCGACGCGGGGCTTGAACCATGAGATCGTGAGCTGAGCCCAAGTTGGACGCTCAGCTCCCTGAGCCACCCAGGCGCCCCTGGGCATCTGGCTCTTGATCTCAGCTTAGGTCTTGAGCTCAGGGTTGTGGGATCAAGCCCCGCGTTGGGCTCCATGCTGGGCATGAAGCCTACTTAAAAAACAAAAACAGGGGCGCCTGGGTGGCTCAGTCAGTTAAGCGGCCGACTTCGGCTCAGGTCACGATCTCGCGGTCCGTGAGTTCGAGCCCCGCGTCGGGCTCTGTGCTGACAGCTCGGAGCCTGGAGCCTGTTTCAGATTCTGTGTCTCCCTCTCTCTGACCCTCCCCCGTTCATGCTCTGTCTCTCTCTGTCTCAAAAATAAATAAACGTTAAAAAAAAAAAAAGATTAAAAAAAAACAAAAACAAAAACAAAAACAAAAGGGCCTGGAATGTGCCAGAAACTGTGGTGGGTGTAGGAAGACGGAGGAATGAGACAAGATTCCTGATTGGGAAGAGGTTAGCGGGACACAGCTGTGCGGACGGATAAATACAACATTGTGCTGAATGCAACCCCCCCCACATGTGTGTTCTTGGGGCGCGGGCTCTGCTCTGGGCAGTTGTTTCTTCTACCGGGGCAAAGGGCGGTCAAGTGAAGGGCAGAGGCTCCTACCGAGGGACTCCGTGTCTTGAAGTCAACCCCACAGCTTCTTCCTTCTCATTTCCAAGGCCAAGAAAGAGCAGAAACAAACAGCACACAGACTAGACTCCCTTCCGGAGGCAACGAGAGGCAGCAACCGTCCGGGGGCCTCCTGCGTAGACGGGAAACGCCAGGCTCTGCCTTGAGTCTCCCCCCAGAAATCCTGCCAGCCTGCTCTGCACTCCCCGCCTTGAGCCCCATGGCACACACACCCCCGAAAACTCCTGGGACGTGACCTCCTGCATCCTGCAAGTCATGTCTCTTCTGGGTTACAGGCTGTCTCTGAGGTCAAGCGCTGGGTCTTTGATCTAGAACACGTAAGGGCGCTGACCACCTGCCAGGCACTGTGTTACCTCCTTTCATCCTTAAAACATCCCCACGAGGGCGGGCCCACCCTCTCTATTTGAAGTTGAGGAACTGAGTCACACAAAGGTGAGGTGCTCTGTCCACAGTCCCACGGCACGTAGGGAAACTGGGATTCAAATCCACGGAGGCAGATCCCACTTTATGTGAAGCCGGGACACCGCTAAACAGCTTTAAACCGCAGCTTAGCGACTCTTTACTTACCTCGAAACTAAAGCCAAACCCTTCTTGATGATGGTGAAGAAAGCGTGTTTAATAGTCTGATTCGTTGTAGAGATCAACTCAGCTGACGTTCCAGGAAATACAAGAAATCGACAGCACTTAACCATAGCTGAGATGATAAATCTCTCTGTCTCCTAAACTCAAACCCACACCATTCTTGGGTGGTGGTTTTTAACATTCTGATGATAAAATTGTGACAGTGGGATCATGGAAATACGTCGGTGGACACACCACACGCACACACCTTCTACACCTTCTACACGGTTATTATAAATCAGAAGTCATCTTGGGTCAGGACACGGTGGGGCTGGGGCACCTGGGTGGCTCAGCCAGTTAAGTGTCCAACTCTTGGTTTCGGCTCAGGTTATGACCTCACGGTTCATGAGTTCGAGCCCCTGCATCGGCTCTGTGATGACAGCACGGAGCCTGCTTGGGATTCTCTCTCTCCCTCTCTCTCTCTCTGTCCCTTCCCTGCTTGCTCTCTCTCTCTCTCTCTCTCTCAAAATAAATACAAAAACTTAAAAACAAAAATGGATGTGGTGGTGTTGCATCTTCCAGAGACGCCCAGAGGCAGCCCCTCGGGCGGGTCCCACACTGTCACTTTCCAGACGTTTATCAGCTCTACTAAAATAAACACCATGCTCCCATTTAATTCCACTCTGAACTCATCTTGTACCTTTTTTTTTTAAGTTTATTTATTTATTTTGAGAGAGAAAAAGCACAAGTTGGGGAGGGGCAGAGAGATAAGGGGAGAGAGAATCCCAGGCAGGCTCTACATGGTCAGCTCAGAGCCTGATGTGGGCTTGAACCCATGAACTGTGAGATCATGCCCTGAGCTGAGGTGAAAGGTTTAACCGACTGAGCCACCCAGGCTCCTTTTATTTCAACAGCTGCGCCCCTCCCCGCGGAGCAAAGTTGAAGGAGGCGCTCGCTCTCAGGGGCTGACCTTGTACTTACGTGACCCTGAGGGTGAGCACCTCCAGAAGGGCAAGTAAGTGCCGCAGAGCAGGTGCTTCCTTCAATGTCGCTACCTGGGCACCTGGCCTCCCCCTACTTCCGGCCCTGACTCCCCTTTTCTAGGTTCGTGGCATCTCAGTAACTGTGTGTAGAGCGATGTAAACCCCCCACTCGGGGTTCAGCATGATCTAGAGCACAGGCTCTGGGTTCTGGGCTTGCTCTGCTCCAGACAAGCTACGTGACGTTGGGCTAGTTCTATAAGCAATCTGGGCCTCTTGGTTTTCCAGCAGTAATTGAGGGTAATTCCCGCCTCCCCTCTGGGGTTGTAATAAGGATTAGCTGAGGCGGTGTAAGTGGTTGCTTAGGTCAGGGCTTGGCATGGAGTGTGTGCCCACAGTACGGATGGGGCACTCAGCCAATAAAACTGGGTTCGTTAATGCTGACGGTGGCCGTGCAATGTGAATCCTGATTCACATCGAGGGTCAAGACATGTGATACAGAAAGTAACCTCCCAATACTTTCATTAAAAACAACTTAGCCTAGGGGCGCCTGGGTGGCTCGGCGGGTGAAGTGTCCAACTTCGACTCAAGTCGTGATCTCATGGTTTGTGGGTTCGAGCCCCGCGTCGGGCTCTGTGCTGACAGCTCGGAGCCTGGAGCCTGCTTCGGGTTCTGTGTCTCCCTCCCTCTGCCTCTCCCCCACTCGTGCTCTCTCTCTCTCTCTCAAAAATAAATAAACATTAAAAAAAGTGAAAACAACAACAACAGCTTAGCCCGGGGCCACCTGGGTGGCTCAGTCGGTTAAGCGTCCGACTCGGTTTCAGCTCCGGTCGAGCTCTCGCAGTTCTTTGAGTTCGAGCCCCACATCGGACTCTGCGCTGACAGTGGAGAACCTGGTTGGGCCTCTCTCTCTCCCCATCTCTCTCTGGCCCTCCCACCTTCTCTCTCTCTCTCTCTTTCTCAAAATAAATACACTTAAAAAAACAAATAACTTGGCCTGAATGCAAGTTTGCATTTGCTTCTCGCAGTGGGTGTTCACCAGCGAGCCCGTCCTAATGCCTGGCAACGCACGTCCTGAAACTCTTACAGGGTCCAGAGTTCAGGTGTTCCAGAAGCCACAGGTGAGAAACAGAAAGGGAACCTCACGCCAAGCGGACTATCCAGAAGGGAAAGAAAGAGCTGGAGGGGGAGGGAAAGGAAAGCGGGGCTCACTTACTGCTTTCATTCTGTGGATGTTGGACCAAAACTTGAAACTGCAGCCGGAGGATCCCTGGGTTTTGGGCGTCTTGGTCACAGCCCTGGAGAGACAGGTTGAAGTTCCCAGCCATGTTCCCGGGCTGCTTGTCCCCCAGCTTGAACACCTCGGGGTTGGTGGTGGAGCCCGGGATATAGTATTCAACCCGTTCCTCTTTCTTCTCGCAGTTGGAGACGTTGAAGTGAAGGAAGGAGACGCTGGCCCGCAGGTGCGGGGGAACGACGAACTGCCAGGTCATGAGCTCGTCCTCAGGGAAGCCATCCGGGTAGTTGGCAGACATCAGGGTGGCGGAACCTTCACCTTCGAACACGGATTCGATGATGCACAGCCCTATAGGGAGCGGGGCCCAAACGAGACAAAACGGGAGGCGATGAGACCCCTGTCCTGGCTGTCGGTGGCCGGTGGGCAACGGGGTCAGGAAGAGGGGAGGGCGGCTCTCCGCTCCCGAGCTCTGGGTCTGGTCTCATCCTCGCTAAGGATACATCAGTGGCGGGTGAGGAGGTGTTTACCAACCCGGCAGGGGGAGAAAAGCACCCTAACGTGGGGCGCCTGTCCATTTCCTCGCACCGTGGCTGATTTCAAGCACGAATGTGGAGTCGGGAGCAGACGTGCAGTAGCTTGTCGCCGTATGGTGTCGCCACCGTAGAGGCACAGTCAGCGTAAATAACCTCAGGAGCACAGAGAACCGTCAAATGTGGTGAAATCATTAGGAAGTGATGAGTTCTGAGCGCATATTATTACCTTTGTTTCTAATTTAACTGTGAGTTTGCGTGATTTTATTTTCATCAGCAGCTACGTTTAAGCCTCAGCTCACAAAATTCCCGAGCAGTTTAGCACCCTCCTCTGGCAAGCCACCGACACAATTACAGAAAACGTGACGGGGTTAGAAGACAGGACAAAGAAATGAGGGACCGGGTCATCAAGAGAGGTCTGTGGAGCCAATCCCACTTCGTGTTGTGCAAAAACCTCACAGGCAACAAAGGACCAAGAAAAGAGAGTGGCATCACGGTTTGTTTATGAGGGAAGGGTGACGGGGCGCCTGGGTGGCTCAGTCAGTTAAGCATCCGACTTTGGCTCGGATCATGATCTCACGGTTCGTGAGTTCGAGCCCCGAGGCGGGCTCTGTGCTGACCGCCTGGAGCCTGGAAACTGCTCTGAGTCTATGTCTCTCTTTCGTTCTCTCTCTGCCCCTCCCCTGCTCACACACTGTCTCTCTTTCAAAAATGACTAAACATGGGGCGCCTGGGTGGCTCAGTCAGTTAAGTGGCCAACTTCGGCTCAGGTCATGATCTCGCGGTCCATGAGTTCGAGCCCCGCGTCGGGCTCTGTGCTGACAGCTCAGAGCCCGGAGCCTGTTTCCGATTCTGTGTCTCCCTCTCTCTCTGACCCTCCCCTGTTCATGCTCTGTCTCTCCCTGTCTCAAAAATAAATAAAATGTTAAAAAAAATTTAAAAAAAAATGACTAAACGTTAAAAAAAATTTTTTTTAAATAGAGAAGGGTGACTTCACACCAGGAGATCCGCACCACTTACAGAAGAGTGAGATCTTCCTTCAAGACATTCATACCATACTGCCCAACACCTGACCGTCTAGAGCAACGGGCATTTTTTGTTTTGGTACGTTTCAGCCTCAGCAAACGGTGGGGACGGAGCAGGGGGAGGTGTGCTCACGTTTTATAGAAGACCGGTTTGCGATGCTGAAGCCAGAGACGTTTCTCCTGTGGAACCACGGCAAGTGTAAGGCCATTTTCACCCCTTCTTGCATTTTGATGCGGGACACAGTGCCGTTGCTGCAGAAGGTTCCGATTCTCACCACGGTGGCATCGATGCGGCCGCTGATGTTGTAAGTGACTCCGTCTGGGCAGCTCGCTCCCGGCCCGACCTGCCTCAGGCGAGGGACCGAGAACTGCAGCTCTAGACCAATGCTCTTGTGAGCCTTGACGTCCCAGATGAAAGTTCTGTTGACGGCGGGCAGCACCGATGTTGACGGCTGAAGCTGGACCTCCCCGAAAGGACACGGGCCTGACATGCAGTCTGAAACACACCCACAAGAGCAAGCTTGGTCACAGATGCTACCAGGCCGCGCACTGTGCCTCTCGACCCCTGTGGGAGAAGCCGGGGGGCACCTCCAGGCAGAGGCGTGATCTCCTGGCTGCGTGGGTGTTGGTGGCCAACAGCTCACTCTTCTCTGGGGAGTCGCCTAGGCCGGGGGAGCCCCCTTTGGCCAGAAAGCCTGAGAGTTGTCCTGCACCTACCCCTGCCCCCCAAGGTGGGTAGCAGCCCACGGCCGATCGCTGCCCAAGGCTGGGGGGAGCAAGCCTGACCTCCCTGTCTCATGTGACAGCCTGGGGCTGCCCTCTGACACCAGCATCAGCCTGTGGTTCCAGTAGTTAAAACCACACCTTTGCTTCCTTCTTCCCTTGGCTCTACCCTGCTTTTCTCACTGCTTTGTAAGTGTCCTCCAAGGGTACTCTCTCGACAAATGACTTAAAAAAAATCCCCATCTCGGGGTGCCTGGGTGGCTCAGTCGGTTAAGCTTCTGACTCCGGCTCAGGTCATGATCTCACGGTTCATGAGTTTGAGCCCGGCATTGGGCTCTCGGCTGCCGGCACGGACAGAACACGCTTCGGATCCTCTGTCCCCTCGTCTTTCCCCCTCTCTTGCTCATTCTCCCTCTTTCTCAAAAATAAATAAACATTAAAAAGAATTAAAAATTTGTTTTAACGTTTTATTTTTTTTTTTTTTAATTTTTTTTTCAACGTTTTATTTATTTTTGGGACAGAGAGAGACAGAGCATGAACGGGGGAGGGGCAGAGAGAGAGGGAGACACAGAATCGGAAACAGGCTCCAGGCTCTGAGCCATAAGCCCAGAGCCCGACACGGGGCTCGAACTCACGGACCGCGAGATCGTAACCTGGCTGAAGTCGGACGCTTAACCGACTGCGCCACCCAGGCGCCCCGACGTTTTATTTTTTTTTTTTATTTTTTATTTTTTTTTATTTTTTTTTTATTTAAAAAATTTTTTTTTTCCCAACGTTTATTTATTTTTGGGACAGAGAGAGACAGAGCATGAACGGGGGAGGGGCAGAGAGAGAGGGAGACACAGAATCGGAAACAGGCTCCAGGCTCCGAGCCATCAGCCCAGAGCCCGACACGGGGCTCGAACTCACGGACCGCGAGATCGTAACCTGGCTGAAGTCGGACGCTTAACCGACTGCGCCACCCAGGCGCCCCGACGTTTTATTTATTTTTTTTATTTTTTATTTTTTTTTATTTTTTTTTTTATTTAAAAAATTTTTTTTTTCCCAACGTTTATTTATTTTTGGGACAGAGAGAGACAGAGCATGAACGGGGGAGGGGCAGAGAGAGAGGGAGACACAGAATCGGAAACAGGCTCCGGGCTCCCAGCCATCAGCCCAGAGCCCGACGCGGGGCTCGAACTCACGGACCGCGAGATCGTGACCTGGCTGAAGTCGGACGCTTAACCGACTGCGCCACCCAGGCGCCCCCCGACGTTTTATTTTTTGAGAGACAGAGCACGAGCAGGGGAGGGGCAGAGAGAGAGGGAGACACAAAATCTACAGCAGGCTCCAGGCTCTGAGCTGTCTGCACAGGGCCCGATGCGGGGCTCGAACCCACAAACTGCAAGATCATGACCTGAGCCGAAGTCAGAGGCTTAACGGACTGAGCCACCCAGGCGCCCCCCCCCCCCCCCCCGGGCTTTTTTTTTAAAGGCTAGCAGCTGATGACATCCTCTGATGTACTTTTGTTTCCCAAGACTCTTAAAACAAAGCAAGAACGCTGTTCTCGAGGAGGAAGGAAGCATGTGGAAGAAGGGACAGAGAGCAGACACAGAATAGTAAGGCTTCCGTCGTCTCCCGTGCAGGGAATCTGAACGGTGCCTTGGCTTCCGGCCACTCTAAGGGGACCCTTCGAACCCTTACTGCTGCTCCAGTGGGGTGTCGAAGGCACCGGCAACGTGAGGCGGGATCATGGGAGTCTTTCAGAGCTGTCTGAGGACCCCCCGAGGTCGTTCACGCCCAAACACCCATTTTTGCAAAGCAGTCCTGGAACCTCGGTGACAAGTGTGTTTGCAACGCACAGCCCCCCCAGGAGGAAAGCCCGGGCCGTGGCTGGTCCGCCCGAGTTCACGCCAGCACAGTGTGCTGCCTGACCGACGAAACAGGGTTAGATAACAAGGTGACGGAGTTGGCTAAGATCAGATTTTGTGTGTGGGTAAGGATAGTACCTGTTTTTAGGAGCTCGGGGAAACTCCACTCCGTGAAGCCGTTTCTTTCTGGGCTTTGCAGCCACGCCTCCAGTGTGCCCAGGGCCCCACGGAGTGGCTCCTGCTGGGCTCCTGTGGGATCCCTTCACCCTATTTAGACAGTGGTTTTCTTTTTTAGGCTCTGGCGCGTTTTGATATGAGGGTTGGAAGAGCTTTATTCCATGAATCGGGAAATGCCACCTCTTTCTGTGCTCTAGAACAGGGAGGGGGTCAGCAAATCCCAGCTCGTGGGCTCAGTCCAGCCCAATACCTGCTACTGAGAAGAGACACGTGGGATGGCGCTGCCCATACGTTTAGCTATTATCCGTGGCTGATTTCGTGCTGTCCCAGCGCGGAGCTCAGTGGTTGGGCGGAGACGCTCTCAGATATTTACCATCGCGTCTTTTACAGAAAACGTTTGCCAACCCTCTCCTAGAATGTTCTTTTTTTTTTTTTAATTTGAAGAGGACACGGAGAGAGAGAGAATCCCAAACAAAATCCAAAATCAAGAGGCGGGTACTCAACTGACTGAGCCACCCAGGTGCCCCTAGAACGGTTTAAATATTATAGAAATGATCTTCTCCTCGATGTATTATAGAATCCTCTATGAAACCATCTCTAATTAACCCAAACCCCACTTTCCTCCATCTTGCACATTTTTTTCCAACCTCCTCCTGGGTTATTTATTGATTTGGGTTTCCTACCTTTCTTTTTAAAAAAATTTTTTTTTTTTCAACGTTTATTTATTTTTGGGACAGAGAGAGACAGAGCATGAATGGGGGAGGGCCAGAGAGAGAGGGAGACACAGAATCGGAAACAGGCTCCAGGCTCTGAGCCATCAGCCCAGAGCCCGACGCGGGGCTCGAACTCACGGACCGCGAGATCGTGACCTGGCTGAAGTCGGACGCTTAACCGACTGCGCCACCCAGGCGCCCCACCTTTCTATGAGTCAATCTGGCTCACTGAATTTTCCCTGAAAATTATTCCTTTTATTCAGATTTTCACATTTCTACCATAATGCTGTACACAGTCTATTTTAGAAATCGCCTCTGTAAATGTCACGAAAGCAACATTTAGCCTTTCAAAGCTGTACATTTGTATTTTCTCTGTCTTTTTTCCAGCAGACTAGTCAGAGATCTGTCTATTTAATTAGTCTTTACAGAGAACCACACCTTAGCTTTAGTTACCAGATGGAGTTTCAAAAGCTGCTGGTAAGCACTTTAATTTCTTTTCTTTTTCTGAATGCCTTCTTCCTAGGGTTTATTTCGCCCCTTTCCTTGCTTATCTATTGCCTGATTCATTTATTTTCAATGGAAAGCAAAGAAATTTAAAAAAAACTTAATGTTTATTTATTTTTGAGAGAGAGAGAGAGAGAGAGAGAGAGCGTGAGCAGGGGAGAGGCAGAGAGTGAGAGAGAGGCATAGAATCTGAAGCAGGCTCCAGGCTCTGAGCTGTCAGCACAGAGCCCAGTGCGGGGCTCGAACTCAGAAACCGTGAGATCATGACCTGAGCAGAAGTCGGACGCCCAACCCACTGAGCCACCCAGATGCTCCAGCAAAGACATTTTTTGAGTATGGCTTTGATTGGATCCCAAATAGTGCTCTCCTTGATGTTACGACATCAATGTTCCTAGCTGACATGCCCACCTTAAAACGATTAGGAAATTACACATTTAATTCTTTCTGCCTGGTTATTATATCTTATGTTAATCTCTCATCCCAAGTTCAAGTTGTGAGTAATAGTAATAATGTCAGAGTCATCGTTTGTTGAATCCTTGTGTGTCAAACATCATCAGTGTATTAGTTTATTTCACCCTCATGAGAACCCTACTGGTTGGTACAATGACTTATTTCACAGACTAAAAAACTAAGTCACAAAGCAGTTAAGTGACTTATACAAAGCCATGTGATGAGCTCACATGACCAGGAGCCTGAAGCTTGAAGCCAGACCAGATCCCTCAGCCTCAAAAATTCTGTTTTTCCCCCATCGTGCTTTGCGGACCCACCTCTCAACCCTCCAATTCCTTTTCTCAACCCACCTCTCAACCCTTATGTGCTCAACCCTCCAATTCCTTTTCTTTTTTTAAAAAGATTTTATTTTTAAGTCATCTCTATATCCAACATGGGACTCAAACCTACAACCCTGAGATCAAGAGTTGCACGTTCCACCCGACTAGGCCAGCCAGGCGCCCCTCCAATTTCTTTGTCTTCCAACTCCTTGCTTTTTGCTCCTTGTCGGCAAAATTTTAGCCTACAATTAAATTAGTTTAAATTTGAGGGGCGCCGGGGTGGCTCAGCCGGTTGAGCGTCTGACTTCGGCTCAGGTCATGATCTCACGGTTCATGAGTTCGAGCCCCGTGTCAGGCTCTGTGCTGACAGCTCGGAGCCTGGAGCCTGCTTCGGATTCTGTATCTCCTCTCTCTGCCCCTTCCCAGCTCACGCTCTGTCTCTCTCTGTCTCTCCAAAATGAATAAATGGTAAAAAAATTAAAAAATAATAAATTAGTTGAAATTTGAGTTAAATTAGCTTTAAGGTTTTCGTTTAAAAACTTTGAACCTCAGTTGAAAAACACTTTAGCACATCAGCTGGAGCATCCCAGACCTGAAGATCTGAAGTTCTATCAAGAAACAGTGTGGTGGGGGCGCCTGGGTGGCGCAGTCGGTTAAGCGTCCGACTTCAGCCAGGTCACGATCTCGTGGTCCGGGAGTTCGAGCCCCGCGTCAGGCTCTGGGCTGATGGCTCAGAGCCTGGAGCCTGTTTCCGATTCTGTGTCTCCCTCTCTCTCTGCCCCTCCCCCGTTCATGCTCTGTCTCTCTCTGTCCCAAAAATAAATAAACGTTGAAAAAAAGAAACAGTGTGGTGGGGCGCCTGCGGGGGTTGGGTGAGGCTCAGTCTGTTTGGCGTCTGACTCTTGATTTTGGCCCAGGTTACAATCTCATGATTTGTGAGACTGAGACCCGCCTTGGGCTCTGCCCTGACCAAGGGGAGCCTGCTTGGAATTCTCTGTCTCCTCCCTCCCCCCTGTCTGCCCCTCCCCTTCTTGTGCACTCGAGTGCATGCTCTAAATGAATGAATGAATGAATGAATGAATGAAAAGAAACCATGCAGCACAGTGGTGGCAGGCAAATCCTGGGGCCAGAATACCTCAGTGCTTGTCCTGCTGCTTTAGTCGCTATGTCATTTTAGGCAAGTTACCGTCTTGGTGAGTTTCTCACAGGGCTGTTTTGGAGATTCAAGACCTTAACCTGGGTAAAGCACTCAGAACCATACGTGGCCACATAACAGCTAAACAGAGTGTGGAGTTTCAGAACAGCTCTTACCTCCCTAGCATTAGAGACCGGCTCAGCACCGGAAAGAGAGGCAGGGAGGCCAAACAGGTCACGAGTGTGTACTTACCAATATTCTTCTGGATCTCGATGACAAAGTGCTTCTCTGGGTCCCGGCAGTTAAAGGAAAAGACCGCCTTTTCTCCGGATTTGATGGTCAATGTGGTTAAGTGTCCTTTAGTACTGATGATGTAACAGGGTTTCACCGGCAGCGTGGGGGTCCCAGGTTTTATGAGAACCGTAATGCCACTTCCGTGTGGCAGAGCAATCTCGGAAGCTTCTGGAAGAAGGAAGAAAAATGGGAGTGAGCAGGAGGCTTTACATCTCCAAACGTGCTGCCCTCCCCCACCCCCCCGCTGGTCCAGGGAGCCCCCCACTTTGACACCTTTGTTCCCTCCCTCCTGGTCTGAGAAGGAGAGTGATGTAAAATAAAATGTCAGTGCTGTCCTTACCGATGGGAAAGTGCCAGGCTATGGCCGATGGGGTGCCAACAAGTATCTCTTGTTTGCTTTATTGAAAAAAAATTTTTTTTAAGTTTATTGATTTTTGAGAGACAGAGCATGAGCGGGGGAGGGACAGAGAGAGAGGGAGACACGGAATCCGAAACGGGCTCCAGGCTCCGAGCTGTCAGCACAGAGCCCAATGCGGGGTCTGAACTCACGAACCGTGAGATCATGACCTGAGCCGAAGTCGGATGCTTAACCGACTGAGCCACCCAGGTACCCCTCTTGTTTGCTTTATTAATGTTTCTAAAAATTAAAAACACTGTACCACATCCTAGATGCCTTGAGCAGTATATATTCACGTACCCCATCTGTGCAGCATTAAACAGCAATCAGAGACACTGTCACACCTCTTCTCAATATGACCAGAGACGAAAGTCCACGTACAGTCTATGTACACAGGGACATGTTTGTTTGCAACGAGCCGCTGTCTCCTGCCCTGAGCGCTTCACATGCCCAGGATATGCCTATATTCAGTAGTGGAGGCTAGGAAAATGTTTGCAGAAATTAGATACAAACATGTTGTGTCAACCAACTTTGAAAGAGCTGAAGAGCGCTAATACTGTAGACTGGGGTTCTGCAAAATGATCTGAATGGACAACACCAAGCCGGTGAGACGGCGGTTGATCACTGAACAGAGGGGTACGTACCGGTCAGGACGGGGCCCTGATTCATGAACAAGTGCCATCTCGGCCCCTTCTGTGACTTGGATCCTGATTTGGGGTCACTGAGTAGCTGACGGCCTGGGGGCAGTGGATGATGGGGCAGTCATGTGTAGGGGAGTCCCGTGGAGGGAACCCAGGGGCTCGTGGAGACGTGCGGGGCTGATGTAGGTGTTCTGTTCCACCACGTTCTGGCACAAAGGACGGTTAGTACCTGTTATGGCACCTGCTCATGGAAGGTGCCCAGTAAGTCTTCAGCCAGTGAATCAATAGCAATC
Source organism: Lynx canadensis (assembly GCF_007474595.2). Classification (NCBI taxonomy): domain Eukaryota; kingdom Metazoa; phylum Chordata; class Mammalia; order Carnivora; family Felidae; genus Lynx; species Lynx canadensis. The sequence goes on from NC_044304.2 coordinate 14,911,550, forward strand.
TAACCAGCTATGCTTTTCCCACCCTTTTAAAAAATTTATTTTGGGGCACCTGGGTGGCTCAGTCATTTACGCATCTGACTTTAGCTCAGGTCATGATCTCACGGTCCATGAGTTCGAGCCCTGTGTCAGGCTCTGTGCTGACAGCTCAGAGCCTGGAGCCTGCTTCGGATTCTGTGTCTCCCTCTCTCTCTGCCCCTCCCCTGCTCTCACTCTGTCTCTCTCTGTCTCTCAAACATGAATAAATGTTAAAAAAAAAAAACTTTTTAAGAGCAAATTTATTAAGGGGCGCCTGGGTGGCTCAGTTGGTTAAGCGTCCGACTCTTGTTTTCAGTTCAGGTCATGACCTCATGGTTCGTGGGTTCAAGCCCCCACCTAGGGCTTGGTGCTGAACGTGAAGCCTGCTTGGGATTCTCTCTCTCCCCCTCCCCTGCTCACGTGAGCATGTGCTGTGTCTCTCTCGGGCACTCTCTCTCTCAAAATAAAAAATAAATAAAATCAACTTTACTGAGCTGTAGTTTACGTACATTAAAAAGGACCCACTCATTTTAAGAGTTTTGACAGATGTATATACACATGACCACTATCACAATCAAGATCTAACAAATGTTCGTGGTCCCTAAACGTTCCTTTAATGTCCCTTTGCAGTCAACTTCGGCTTCTGGTCCCAGAAAACTTATCGGTTGGTTTTGCCCGATCCAGACCTTCATATAAACAGAATCCTACAGTATATTCTCTTTGGTACCTGGTTTCTTTGCTGAGCACGTTTGTGAGATCAATCCACTGTTCCCTACTCTGTTTCTTTTTATTCCTAAGTAGTGTTGTATTATCTGTGTAGACCACGGTGTATTTATTTCCATGCACCTGTTGGGTGACAAGTGAGTTCCTTCCAGTTTTTTGACCAGCCCCTTGCTTCATTTGGATCAAAACTGCTAGCCTGCATGAGGGCTACACGCACTTTCCTCCCATGGGAAGGTATGAACCCACTTGCGCTCCCCAGGCCAGCAGCTACGTGATAAAATGTTGGGACTTCCGTCAGCCTCTTCTGAACCTCTCTCCCCCTTGTTCGCTCTGCTCTGGCCTGACCAGCCAGCCGCTCTTGACGTAGTGTGGAAGTTGATCCCTCGGTCTGTGATAGTGAACTGCAAATATCTTGTCCATTTTTATCGGTAAGAACTTTACCCTCTTTGGGCCTCCGTTCCTCCATTTATAAAAGGAGGGGGCTAGGCCGGAAAAAATCAACCATTTCCTGCCAGCTCCCAGTCTGTGATCAGTACCTGAGAAAGAAGTGACCTTGCAACTGTACGCATTCCCAGCTACTGCCCGGCAGCGACACATGCCTCAGGGCGCCAGGACACCAGCTCAGCTGCCTTCCTGACTTTGCTTTCAAGACGGCCTCGGTTTGCATTTTTGGAGCAAAATGTCTTAATCTCTCCAACTTCAGCTTGTACCCCTGTCTGCTTTGGTCACCGTGCTCAGTGACCACCTTTGCCTTCTTTCTTGACCACACGAACCTCTTTCCCACCCCCAGGGCCTTTGCGCGTGCTGGTCCTGGTTTCTATGAAGCTGTTTCTCTAGCAAGAGCTGGGTCCTTTTGGTCCTTTCAGTCACAGCTCAAAGGTCATGTCTTCAGAGTGACCTTCCCTGACCAGCCTCCTCCAGTGCTCCCCTCCTCCCCCACCCCCAGTCTTCCTGCTTTTATGTCCCTCCCTGCTCTAGTCTTTGAGAGTGTTCATTTGTTTTCGCCTCCTATGATCAGAACGGGAGCACCTTCCTACTGGAAGGCAGCAGGAATTGCCCTGTCCTTTTCGGTGGCGGCCTCGGGATCCAGACAGTGCCTGCTGTCCCCATGGAGGCTGAAGTGACGTTTAAAATCTTCAGGGACGGATCTGAAGGCTCGGGGGCTCTCTAAGACATCAGGTTAAAATGAATCCAGGGGCACGTGGGAGGCTCAGTCGGTTAAGCGGCTGCCTTCGGCTCAGGTCATGATCTCGCGGTGCGTGAGTTCGAGCCCCGCATCAGGCTCTCTGCTGTGTGTGCAGAGCCCTCTTCAGATCCTCTGTCTCCCTCTCTCTCTGCCCCTCCCCCGCTTGTGTGCACCTGTGCGTTCTCTCTCTCTCTCAAAACTAAATAAAAACTTAAAATGAATCCAGATGCGTGTTCGGAAACCCAGTTGCCAGGCTTCCACGCAAGCGGTATATGTCAACCTTGTGTTCTTTTTCTGTAGTCGTGAAAACGTCTTACCACGTTATTGGTAAAAAAAAAAAATTCCTGGGACACCCAGTCCCGGGAGGCATGGCATGCTCTCTACGGCCTCCGACCCCGGGTCTCTGGTGGGGCTAATTCATTGCACCCAGTGTCTGGACTGCAGCCCAGCTTAGCCAGGTTATCACCTTCCTCCCCATTCTCACTTCTCTTCTGTCTCTGTTTACACCCTTTGGCCACAGCATTATTTCAAAATTCCTGACTCCAGGGGCGCCTGGGTGGCTCAGTTGGTTAAACATCTGATTTCGGCTCAGGTCACGATCTCGAAGTTTGTGGGTTCGAGGGCCGCGTCGGGCTCTGTGCTGTGAGCTCGGAGTCTGCTTTGGATCCTCTGTTTCCCTCTCTCTCTCTCTCTCTGCCCCTCCCCTGTTCCTGCTCTTTCTCTCTCAAAAACAAACAAGCAGCAAAAAAACAAATCCTGACTCTACAATTATTACGGTTATTTTAATTAAGTGTTAGACCCTAAGCAGCCCAGCAGTTGCCTAATGCTGGAGGTGGGGGCAGGGGCTGGGGTCCTGGGGGGCAGAGGAGTCTTTGCAGGATGGGAGGACCATTCTGTGTCTTGACCATGGAGGTGACTGCACATTGCACACAAATGCCACAACTCATCAAACTGTACACTTAAAATTGGTGAAGTTTATTATATGGAACTTATGCCTTAATAAACTAAAAAGAGGAAAAAACGTGTGTTAGGAAGATTGTCTTACTGCATAAAGTAGGCACTTAATAAATGACTAAAGGAGTAGTCGTGACCACAGTTAAAATATTACTTAATAAAATCTTGGGGGTGGGCCTTGTTTCTCTCGTGGCATGTGTAATATTTTAAAATATCCCTAAATTAGATTTGGAGAACAAAGCTGATCTCACTACAATGCCTCCACTCAGCTTTTCTTTTTCTTTAAAAAATTAAAAAAAAAATATTTATTTATTTTTGAAGAGAGAGACAGACAGAGTGTGCGTGGGGAGGGGCAGAGAGGGAGACACAGAATCCGAAGCAGGCTCCAGGCTCCAGCTGTCAGCACAGAGCCGGACAAGGGGCTCGAACCCACGGACCGCAAGATCATGACCTGAGCTGAAGTTGGATGCTTAAATGACTGAACCACCCAGGCACCCCATCAGCTTTTCTCTCCTGCTTCCAGGCAGGTCAGTACCCCCAACTAATTCTGGGTATACAACAATCTGTTTTACTATTAGTGACAGTCCGGGAAAAGTGGACAATCTTTTTTAGCAAAGTTTTTTTCTTTCAGAATCTATGAAATCACGTATTCATTCAACAAACATCGTCTGGGTTAATAGTATGTTCTAGGAAACCATACTTGGTACACATGATTTCATGACAAAAATTGCTGGAGTTCCTGCCCCCAGGGAGTTAACAGTCCAGACTGGGGGTTTCTAAAAGGCCTCTGGAGGGCTTTAAGAATGATGAAGTCCCAATCGGACCTAGGGATTTCTACTGGAAACACTTTTTTTCTGTCTCTGCTGGGATTCACTTCTATTTTTTTTCCATATGGAAAGCCAGCTCTAATTATTGAATACACCAATCCTTCCTTCACAAATCGCTAATGCTACCTCTGTTACGTGTACATATCATGTTTATTTATTTTTGAGAGAGACACAGAGTGCGAGAAGAGGAGGGTCAGAGAGAGAGGGAGGCACAGAATTGGAAGCAGGCTCCAGGCCCTGAGCTGTCAGCACAGAGCCCGACACGGGGCTCGAACCCACGGACCGTGAGATCATGACCCGAGCCGAAGTCGGACGCTTAACCGACTGAGCCACCCAGGCGCCCCTATATTTTTTATTTTGGGTCAAAATAACGTAGATTTACATTCTAACTCATTCTGCAAACAAAGAAGATGAAGCTTTGAAAGGGTTAAATGACTCACTTCGGTTGTACTTTATCATCTCACAATGTTTCTTTGTTCTGCCTCCCAGGTGACCCCGCCCCCTGCCCCCCCAGCACATTCTACTGCCCAGCAGTGGTTCATAGCTCTCCTTTAGTACCCCAGACCAGAGAATCTCCACTTGGCTTCCTCGCCCACAGGAAACACGTGCAAGAAAGCCAAGGCCCACCCACCTTTGCAGCAGGAGGGGACGATTTACATGACAGGCTGTTTCCTAAGGTCACAGCCAAGGACACATTACCCACAGGACAGCCCTCCTCATCTTCAGTGATGAATATATTAGCAGAAGGGGGAGATGGGGAGCGAGAGGCTGATGACCCAACTTTGTACCCACTTGAAATCCAGAATCCCCCCCTTCTCCGCCTCCCCCGCCCCCAGCCCTTCCATTCAGTGGCAGAGAGACCCCTCATTGCTTGAGTGAAATCACTTAAAACTCATCACAGATGCTCGGAGTTTGAGAACGTCATGTTGCGTGCACATTTCTGTCTTCTGCATTCCCCACCATTAATCATACCATGAAATCGGAAATTCCAACACCGCGGAATAAATCTCAGCCTCCCACCCCGGCCACTGCCCACCGGGTCAGCACATCTGAGTGTTTGACAGACGTGCTGTAATTTACAGAAAGTGGTTGGGTGGGGTGGGGGTGGGGGCGCCTGGGTGGCTCAGTCAGGTGAGCGTCCGACTTCGGCTCCGGTCATGATCTCACGGTCCGTGAGTTCGAGCCCCTCATTGGGCTCTGTGCTGACAGCTCGGAGCCTGGAGCCTGCTTCGGATTCTGCGTCTCCCTCTCTCTCTGCCCCTCTCCTGCTCACACTCTGTCTCTCTCTGTCTCAAAAATAAATACACATTTAAAGAAAGTGGTTGGGCTTTTTCTTCTTCACCATCTCTTTCTTTTGCCTCCCCAGGAACTTGGTATTTCTCTGGTGTAGTAATTTTGGAAGATCTATTATTACCCAGGTTCACAGAAACTCAGACAAAGCTCCAGATTCTGGCGTGATTTCCAGGTCTTCCGAGTGGAAAGAAATCCAAGCCAAGTCAAGCCCAGCCTCGTGGAAAGCAGCGAGTGGGCTCGCGGCCTCCGGGCATTCGGGAAAGCTTGTAGGCGACGGGCTTGGGGTCATGAATCACACTTCTCTTCACTCTCCTGCCTTCCGACCACTCCTTATTAGGATAACTTCGTTAGTTTCTGCCTCACCAGCGGCATCTCAGGCGGGAATTTCCAATTGTTTTAATCACCATTCATTAATCACCGTATCACAGGATATTATACAAACACCCCTGTTCTTTCTTCTCCCTGCCATCCTATCTCTTTGCAAGGGAAAGACGAGGCAAGGAAAATAAACCCAAAGAAGGGGATTCCACCAGATACACATCAGGGGACTTACCTGCTCCCAGATTTGTCCAATACAGGGTTTTTTTGTTTAAAAAAATTTTTTTTAATGTTTATTTATTTTTGAGAGAGAGAGAGAGAGAGTGTGTGAGTGGGGAAGGGGCAGAGAGAGACAGGGAGATACAGAATCTGAAGCAGGTTCCAGGCTCTGAGCTATTAGCACAGAGCCTGACGTGGGGCTCGAACTCACCAACTGTGAGATCACGACCTGAGCCGAAGTCGGATGCTCAACTGACTGAGCCATCCAGGCGTCCCTGAAATAACAGTTTAAAAGACTGACGAATGTGATTTAAAACTTTTTTGATGGGTCATAACCAGCTGCCTCAATTCTGGGTGTGGTTCCCAGGGGGGGTTTGACTTCCACTCACTCTCCGTCCGCCCCCGACACCAAGCAGCTCCCAGCAGGGCCCGGGCCCAGCCTGGGCACCAGGAGACACCTATGATGCCCGGCAGGAGAGCCCGGGATGTCGAGGGAGACAGAACGCAGAAGCCAAGTGGCATAATCGTGAATCAGCATGGCTGATCAGTCACAGCCTGCGTGGGAGTCCGATTCCCAAGCAAGCCCATAATGGGAAAAGCACTTCCGGCCACCACAGCCGTGTCCTCTCTGAGGAAGGTGTCACATTGCACGTCAACATCCCTCCCTCAAGTCTGCTGGCTGCGGCCGGCGTTTGCTCATCCGTGGCGCGGATCCCTGCCTCTCAGGTCGAGCACCAGACAAAGCAGCGATTTGGTCTTAGGGGCCGGGTTTGCAAAACACGTTTTGTTAAATTGTGGGTGATCCCTCAGGGCATGGGATCATGGGAGCCCGAGGAAATGACACCAGCAGAAGGGACACCTCGCATCCACCCTGTGGGGACGCTCACACCATTTGTACAATCTCTCCTGCTTTTATTCCCTGCAGGAAGCAGTAGCTAAATTCATGTACGTTGAATATACATTTGCTTGTCTGCCCCACCAGACCTTACCTGATAGTCAGTAACCTTAGGCACCAAGGAAAGTCAAGGTATTCTGGGGACACTGAGGGTCAGCTATTAACTGTCTAGGGGTGGTGGTCCGGGAAGGCTTCACAGAGGAGGCGCGACTTAAGATGGGTCTTGAAAAATAAATAGGAGTTTGCCAGTCAGGGACAGCGAGATGGGTGTCGGGAAGGATCGGGGGAGGCCAACAGCAGGTGCGAAGACAGAGGTATGAAGAACGTGGCTCCCTTGGGGCCACTCCATGGAGATTGTTTTGGCTGGAGGCCCAGGGAAATGTGGGTAGAAGCGGCAGAGAAGACAGAGGCAGGGGACAGGCTGGGAAGGGGCGTGGTTGCGGCCAGTGAGTTTGGGCTTCCCCCAGTGGACCAGCATAACTTAGCAGCTTTGCACAATGGTTAAGAGTTTAGATTCTAGAATCTCCCTGCGTGGGATGGATTCCTGGCTCTACCGGCTGTGTGTCCTTGGACAAATTCCTTAGCTTCTCTGTGCCTCGCTTTCCTCATCTGCCAATGAGGATAATACAAGAACCGTGGTAAGGATGAAAAGAAGTATTAATGTGCCAGGTAGTCGATCAAGGTTAGCTGCTATTGCTGTTGACAGTCTAAAGCCCAAGGCTGGGCGGGGGGGGGGGGGGGGGGGGGCGAGGGTGAGGCCGGTAAGGCACCTTGGGGCAAACCTGAAGGAGGCATTCGCTCTCAGGGCTGTGCAAGCACGGAAGCCTCCTTAGATTTTCCACGCCTTCCCTGCCCTGGCCTGGCCCTATTCACTGCTTATCAAAGCCTTTCTGTAGGTGTTGACTCATTAGATTTCTGCAACACTTTGCAGCTCAGAGAAGTGACTTTCACTTCCCCATGTTTCCCAGACACCGGAGGCAGCTGGGACATGCTGGTCGGACCCCAGCACCCCTGCCCCGTCCATTCTACCACACCGAGCTGCCCTCCTGGAGGCTGTCAAGGTTGGTCAAGTCAACCAACAGAGGGGAGGAGGAACTGCTGTTTTCCTCTCCTCCCCTCCTCTCCTCTCTTCTCTTTCCTTCCTTTCTTCATTTATTTTTGAGAGACAGAGACAGAGAGAGAGAGACAGAGACAGAGCATGAGCAGGGGAGGGGCAGAGAGAGAGGGAGACACAGAATCGGAAGCGGGCTCCAGGCTCCGAGCCGTCAGCACAGAGCCCGACGCGGGGCTCGAACTCACAAACCGTGAGATCGTGACCTGAGCCGAAGTCGGACGCTTAACCGACTAAGCCCCCCAGGTGCCCAGGAGCTGCTGTTTCTTACAACACGCAGTGAGTTGCTGATCGACACCAAGGAGCTGGGCATCACCACCAACATAACCTATTTAGTGGGGTCCGCTGTAGGGAGGGGGTGCCAGGCTGTCATACCATCAAATTCAGAGTCTTACTAATCGGTGGACCCGGGGCAGTGAGGCCCTGCAGACAGTGGAGGGGATAACTGGTTTAGAACCCCCTATGTCCATCTGGCAGCAACCTGGCCAGGTCTGTTTACATACTGGTGAACTGAAGGGACTGTCTTCCCAATGGCAGGAAGTCACCCACCTGCCTACCTGGAAAGAGCGAATCTCTCACATCCACATAAAACAGGACACAACCCAAGGAACTCATCAGTCTCTCCTGAGTGAGAAGCCTCTGGAATCTAGGCACCTGGCTTGCCCAGGCGATGATTACAAGGAATATTCAGCGACTGATTAGTACGGGCAGCCTTCGTGCTCGTATTCGGTGTTTAAAAATCTCTGCAACCACCCCACAGAGTGGGTGCTAACATCATCCCCCATTCTCCAAATGAAGAAACTGAGGCTCTGAGGGATTAAGGGATTTGTCCAGGTAGGGGTGGGGCCGGGTTTTGTGGCCACGTGGTATGACCCTGGAGCCCAGCACTTGCCAGATGAGTACTCTGCAAACCTCGTCCTGCCCAGGGAGTTCCACACACGGCCAGGAACCTGGTGATGACAATGGCTTGTTCTCACCGACAGAGTCAGGACGGAGTAGAACATGTCCCAGCTGCTGTCTGTCCGGGGGGGAGGGATCTCCAGGATGTCAGAAGGGAAAAGTGTTTGTTTAAAACGGCTAAATAGGCACCCTGCATTATTAGAAATCATTCGTCATGTCAAAGTACTTTGAAACTGTAGTCTGAATTTGAACTTCAGATTTAAAGTTCCCCAGGGGCGCCTGGGTGGCTCAGTCCGTTAAGCGTCCAACTCTTGATTTCAGTTCAGGTCACGCTCTCACGATTCGTGAGATCGAGTCCCACGTCAGGCTCTGCTCAGACAGCTCAGAGCCTGCTTGGGATTCTCTCTCTCTCTCTCTCTCTCTCTCTCTCTCTCTCTGCCCCTTACTGCTCTCTCTCTCAAAAATAAATAAATAAACATTAAAAAATAGTTTTGGGGTGCCTGGGTGGCTCCGTCAGTTTAAGCATCCGACTTTGGCTCAGGTCATGATCTCACGGTTCGTGGGTTCGAGCCCCACGTTGGGTTCTGTGCTGACAGCTCAGAACCTGGAGCCTGCTTCCGATTCTGTGTCTCCTTCTCTCTCTGCCCTTCCTCCGCTCATGTTCCCTCTCTCTCTCTCTCTCTCTCTCAAAAATAAATAAACATTAAAAAAAATAATAAAAAAAAGTTTACCGTTTCCATGGGTCTTAGAGCAATCCTAGAGGACACAGTAAACTGAAGTTCAAAGAACAATGTTACAGGGAACCTGTGTGTACTTCGAGTCAACTCGACTTGGGGAACAGTCTATCAAAACAGGGGGCTGTTGTGCCCACCCATCCATTTCCTAGTCTTAATTCCTAAACTCTTCAGGAAAGAAATTTATATGCACCGATGCAAGTTGTCTATTTTCTAAAGTAACTGAATGATCCTCTAAAGGGGATGCTAGCCATCGACAATCTTCAGGGCTTGTGTTTTGAATTATTTTTCTAACGTGGTGATCAGTGTGCATATCCAAACCTTTCTGCTGTATCCTTCTCTGTCTCTCTTTTTTTAACGTTTATTTATTTTTGAGACAGAGAGAGACAGAGCATGAATGGGGGAGGGTCAGAGAGAGGGAGACACAGAATCTGAAACAGGCTCCAGGCTCTGAGCTGTCAGCACAGAGCTCGACGCGGGGCTCGAACTCACGGACCGTGAGATCACGACCTGAGCCGAAGTTGGACGCTTAACCGACTGAGCCACCCAGGCACCCCAATGTTTATTTATTTTTGAGAGACAGACAGAGAGTGCAAGTGGAGAAGGGGCAGAGAGAGGGAAACAGAGGATCCGAAGCGAGCCCCACGCTGACAGCAGACAGCCCGATGCGGGGCTTGAACTCACCAACCGTGAGATCGTGACCTGAGCCGAAGCGGGACGCTCAACAGCCTGAGCCTCCCAGGTGGCCCTGCATCCCTTCCCTTTTATGATCAAAGATGCACACCGTATTAGAGATGCATGTGAGAGACGCACCACCAGGCTGTGGACGGTCTGGGCCCCGGTCTGGAGCAAATGCACACATCTATGTATAAATCGCTCTGGGACCATGGCCATTTTAAGGCTTCTTGCCAACCCAAAACATGGACTTTCACATTTAACTCCAGATTGAGTCAAAGCGCACTGGGCGAAGGAATGATTTCAAAGAGGGCCACAGAGGGAGCAAAATGATAACAGACTGTGAACATGGGAATTGCAGAATTAAGTAACACACATAACTCAGCTTATAACCTCTGTAAATAATTCATGATGGTCTGTTCCAATGCCATAAGGCCAGTTTGAACCACATTTCCATTTTATGAAATGTTAAAAAGATTCCTTCTGTCAGACCCTGAAGTGTGAGCTAGCACGACTGTGAAAGTCAATAAGGATCAAAGGATGGATGGGGAAGAATCAAAGAAGCAGATTCTAAAACTCATCCGTATGTCTGCTCACGGACATATTCAGGACAGGAGGCCCATCGTTCCCTTTTCCCAACTGCTAAATGTTTACAAGTTGCTGAATCTCCAATTTCTTCGGTGTTCCCGCCCTAAAGTACTTTGTTCCACTGGCCCCACCTAACCACCAGGGATTAGCTGTTCGGGTTGAGCGGCCGACTCTTGGTGTCGGCTCAGGTCACGATCTCACGGTTCGTGAGTTCGAGCTTCATGTCGGGCTCTGTGCTGGCAGTGTGGAGCCTGTTTGGGATTCTCTCTGCCTCTCTCTGCCCCTCCCCAACTCCCAGTCTCTCTATCTCAAAATAAATAAATAGACTTTAAACCAAAACAATCTCGCGGTTCGCGAGTTCGAGCCCTGCATCGGGCCCTGTGTGGACAGCTCAGAGCCTGGAGCCTGCTTTGAATTCTGTGTGTGTGTGTGTGTGTCTCTCTCTCTCTCTCTGCCCTCCCCCGCTCATGCTCTCTCTCTCTCAAAAATAAATAAACATTAAACAATTAAAACAACAAAACAAAACAAACCAGGGGCACCTGGGTGGCTCAGTCGGTTAAGCGTACAACTTCGGCTCAGGTCATGATCTCTCTGCCCCTCCCCTGCTGGTGCTCTGTCTCTTTCTCTCCCAAAGATAAATAAACAGTAACAAAACAAAACACAAAGTGAGCAGCAAGATGGTTAAACAAGAATCCACACACAAAAGACTACATAGTATATGATTCCGGTCATATCAAGTTCCAGAAGACAAAGCCAACCTATGCTGGCATAAGTCAGAACAGCGAATGCCCGGCGGACAGATATTAAGTAGGAAGGGGGAAGAGGAAAATTCTGGGGTGCTGGAAGGGCATACACACACGTATAAATGTGTATGTATAAGTGTATATACATCTGGAAAATGTATCAAGCTGTATACTTAAGATTTACGTATCCTCATGTGTGCCTCAATAAAACAGTTTTGAAAATTCAGAGAAACAATAGCTAACTGTTTGGAACGTGCTCTGATGAGAGCCTCAACCCCCCCCCCCCCCCCCCCCCCCGTTCTATCCTTCCAGGCGTGCACTAAACCCTCCTGAGTCCCTCTTTGTGACCGCAGGGTGCTGGGCACGGGGTCTTGTCCACACAACCAGGAGCTTAGCGAGTTAGGCTTGTGGAAGGGGGGACGCTGTGGGGTGTGTCCAAGATTTCCTCTAAGGCCACCGTTAGAAGCAGATACATCCGTCGGTACATTTACCAAGCAAGCCTGGGGATCGTAACGTGTGCTCCACTCTTTTTTCTTCATTGTGGTAAAAAAATAAATTAGAAAGAAAATGGAAAACGGGGCGCCTGGGTGGTGCAGTCAGTTAAGTGTCCGACTCCTGGGTTCAGCTCAGGTCAGGATCTCGCGGTTTGGGTGTTCGAGCCCCACGTCGGGCTCTGCGCTAACAATGCCAAGCCTGTTTAGGATTCTCTCTCTGTCCCTCTCCCTCTGCACCTCCCCCACTTGTGCTCTCTCTCTCTCTCTCCCGTCTCTCAGAGTAAATAAATAAACTTTGAAAATTTTGGGAAAAGAGTATTCATCCTTCTGCTACCCATGAATAAATCCCACACACTTTTCCCCCCCTTTTTAAAATTGTGGTAAAGTACGCATAACAGAAACTTTACCATGGTAGCCATTTAAAAAAATTTTTAATGTTTACTTATTTTTGAGAGAGAGAGAGAGAGAGACAGACTGTGAGCAGGGGAGGGGCAGAGAAAGAGGGAGACACAGAATCTGCAGCAGGTTCCAGGCTCTGAGCTGTCCGCACAGAGCCCGACGCGGGGCTCGAACCCACGAACCGCGAGATCATGACCTGAGCCGAAGTCGGACGCTTAACCGACCGAGCCACCCAGGCGCCCCTGGTTAATCACATTAAAGGGTACAATTCAGTGGCATTAAGTCTATATATTCACGTTATTGTGAAACCACCCCCGCCATCCATCTCCAGAATATTTCCATCTTCCCAAACCGAAACTCTGTCCCCATTGGACACTAACTCCCCGTTCCCCTCCCCCAGCCCCTGGCGCCCACTGATCTTTCTGTCTCTATGGATTTGACTCCTCTGAGGACCTCGCATAAGTGGGAGGGGGACACTCACTATTTGTCCTTTTGCGTCTCGCTCATCTCACCGCGCGTCACGTGGTAGGCGGGCTTTGCTTTTTCAACCTGAGCATCGCTGACCGCTGATCTGAGTAACAACCCAAGAGTGAGCAAAAGGACACAGGCTCAAACTCATAGCTACACACGATATTCGCTTTGCGAGAAGGGGGAGGAAGTTTTCTCTGAACCGAAAAACGGTGTCAATAAACTAGGAGACTCAGAAGATGGGAAAAGGTTATGAAAAAAAGAAGCAGGAGTATTTCTCTGAAACGCGGCCGGTCAGAGCGTCCCTCAGCCTGCTAGCCACCCGCACTCAGCGACCCTGACCTTCCCGGTGCCGCAGGCCCAACAACGGGCTACGGTGACCAGTGTTCTGACAGGCCCGCATTCCTCGGCGATTAGCAACAATATCCATGAAGACGCTCTTACTTGTCCGTACAGAAGCCACGCGCTGGTTAATCTTCAAGTGAGTTTCGTTTAAAATGGGCTTTTCCAGAAGGTTATATCAGCCTCTTTCCATCTTATTATTCACTGTCCCTCAAAGATAACGTGAAGAGATGGGGGTAGGGAGGCAGCAGGGAAATGCCTCATTATGGAAACATCCACCTTTGAGGGGCGCCTGGGGGGCTCAGTGGGTTGAGCGTCGGGCTCTTGGTTTCGGCTCAGGTCATGACTCAGGGTTTGTGGGTTTGAGCCCCGCATCGGGCTCCATGCTAGTGGAGCCTGCTTGGGATTCTCTCTCTCAGAAATAAATAAATAAACTTAAAAAAAAAATCCGTCTTTGATTTAGGTTGGCCTGCAGCTTAGCAGGTCCGTCATGAGGGAGCAGGGAGGGGCAGCAGGAGAGAAGGTTCTATTTGGGCCTGACCTATGCTGGGGGCCACTAGAGTCTTGACCTCTGTCCCTCAGTCTGATGTGAGTAACCCTCCCTGCCTCATGAGCCCAGTCTCTGCGGTCATCGCTGGGGCCACGCTTGGCTGGGCCGCTTTGGACAAGCCACCTTACCTCCTTATTTTATTTTATTTTATTTTATTTTATTTTATTTTTTTAATGTTTATTTTTGAGAGAGAGACAGAGTGCAAGCAGGGGAGGGGCAGAGAGAGAGGGAGAGACAGAATCCGAAGCAGGCTTCAGGCTCTGAGCTGTCAGCCCAGAGCCCCACGCGGGGCTCGAACTCATGGACCGCGAGATCATGACCCGAGCCAAAGTCTTGCTTAACCGACTAAGCCACCCGGGCGCCCCCCATCTTACTTCATTAAACTGCAGATTTCTATCTGTAATATTTGGCCACAAACATGAACCACACGGGACTTCTACAAATACCGCAGTGAGACCACATGTGTAAGTGCAAAGAATATCACTTCCATACACACAGACGGGACCAAGCCCCTGAGCCTCTGAACCTTGTGGTAGGCAGAATCTCAAGGTGACCCCAGAGACCCCGTGCCCTGTAGGTACCCCTCCCCTTGAGTGTGGAAAGGACTCCAAATATCAAGGCATATCATTCATGTGATTAACTGATGTTGTAGGGCCAGGTCAACTTTATCCTGGTGGGCCTGACCTAATCAGTTGAACCCCTAGAAGAGTTTGGGCTTTTCCTGGAGAAAAAGGAATTCGCCTAGAGGTAGATTCTCTGTAGCTGGTTTTGAAGACGGAGGGGGCCACATGGTGGGAAGTTTGAGTGGCCTCTAATTGCTGTGAGCGGGAGTTCCTTGGACTTACCCGCCACAAAGCACTGAATTCTGCTACAACCGTGTGAACGCAGAAGAGGAGCCGGGCTCTAGATGAGAACACAGCCTGACCAACATCTTGATTTTAGCCTGGTGAGACTGAGCCAAGAAGCCGTCCACATCTCATCTGGACTTTGTCATAAGCCACTAAGTTTGTGACAATTTGTTATGTGGCAGTAGAAAACCCGTGTAGAACTTGTAACCAGATAGGGTACCAGGCAGGACATGCTGAGCTGCTCAAGGAAAGGGGTTTGGATAAGTATACGGTACTGTCTAGGGCGCGGAACCTTCCCTTCTGAGCTGAGCTGCCGTTGTGATGTGATGCCAAGTGGACAGCTTTGATGGAAGGGTACATCAGTGAGGATGTCTAAACACACTGTATTCACCGTAAAACCTTAGTATCCAGATGCTAGAAGGTGACAGGGAGGGTGGGTCAGAGTCAAGGGGGCGCTGTGGTCAAGAGGGCTCGCGGCTGCTCATCTCACCTGGTCTTGTGGGCAGAGCCAGAGCAAGAAGAGGGTCCTCAGATGCCAACCAGAAATCAGGGACAGATCCGGTGGGAAGCCTGGCCTTCATACCCCAAGAGCCCAGAGGCGTTAGGCTGTGTAGGGCTGGCCAAACGGAGCTGGCTTCTGGGAATGACGGCAGTAATTTACCACCCCATCTGTTCGGCACCTGCTATGTGCCAGATACTTCCTGTAGGTATCCTTTAGGTAAACTGTTCACGTTCACAGCTGGGAAGATGCATGCCTGAGATTCAAACCCGGGACTGCCTGACGGCAAAGCCCACGCATGGCTGCTACTTCAAGACGTCCACCCTCAAGGTCACGGGCTGCTGGGCAGCCTGGGCCCAAGCGTCTGCCTCCACCCCCACCCCCGTGAGAGAGGGGGCAGCAGTCAGAGGGACCTGCTTCCGTCTGTAGCACTCAACACCGCCAACACAGAGAGAAGTGTGAGCAATCCACCCTGCCCTCTGCCCTAGTGCAGAGCAATCCACACAGCCTGACTTGGAGAACAAGTCTCTGAATGACGCTCTCTCAAACGACTACAGGCCAGGTCAATGAAGCGATTCCTCTGGTAGGCCGGGTAGGGCCAGAGTGAAACTGGCCAGCAAAGAAAGGCTGCACACTGCAGGAAATCTTTGGGGCCAGACAGACGCGTGCTTTCCTCCCCAACGGGGGCTAGTGCAGGAGGTGTTACGTCCACAGGGAGGATCGTTCTGGAATACGTTACATCAGAGGATGGTGATTCTGGAAGGTGTTATGTCAACAAGGTCAACCACCACCGAAGGTGTCTCACCAACGAGGAAGGTCGTTACGGAAGGTACTATGCCAACACGAACTGTTGCTACGGAAGGTGTTATGTCCATGAGGGTGGATGGTATGGAAGATACTGGCACGGAAGGTCTTAAATCAGTAAGAATGGATATTATAGGGGCCCCGCCATCACACAAAGAGTTACATCAACAAGGATGGTCATACTGGCCAGTAGGGGACTAGCCAGCGATCTTAAGATAATTACGCTAAACATTCAGGGACGTAAAAAACAAGGTTGAAGGACCATGAATGTTGAGATGAGGCTTTTGAGGAGCCTGGTTCCCAAGCACATCGCGTCGGCAGGTGGAAGAAAAGAGGCAGATGGTTAGCACTGAAAAGGAGGGAGAGACTGTGGTTCAGAGCACTTCCCTTTTCGTGAGCCATACTCCTTACATCTGGAGTTGGTCCTACTGCTAAGTGCTATTTCCAAGGAAGGAAGGAAGGGGGGGGGGGGTGGAGATGGGAACAAATCCAGATAAAATCCCAGAGCGATGAGGCATTTAATCTTCATTTAACTGCATTCGGTTTTGCTCCTATAGCTGGTCTCCAGTTGTAAATCACACTTTGAAGGATCACTCTTTTTTTAAAGTTTTAATTTAAATTCCAGTTAGTTAACCGGGGTCACCTGGGTGGCTCGGCCGGTTAAGCATTTGATTTCGGCTCAGGTCACGATCTCACGGGTCGTGAGTCTGAGCCCCGCATTCAGGCTCTGTGCTGACAGCACGGAGCCTGCTTTGGATTGTCTGTCTCTCCCCAGCCTGCATGCGTGCATTCTCTCTCTCTCAAAAATACACAAACATTAAAAAAAAATAAATTCCAGGGGTGCCTGGGTGGCTCAGTTGGTTAAGTGTCTGACTCTTGATTTCAGCTCAGGTCACGATCTCACGGTCGTGACGTCAAGCCCCGCGTCTGCGGACTCTGCACTGACAGAGCAGAGCCTGCTTGGGATTCTCTCTCTCTCTCCCACCTCTCTCTGCCCCTCCCGCTCCCCCCCCCTCAAAATAAATAAATAAATAAACCGGAAAAAAATAAATAAATTCCAGTGAGTTAACATACAGTGTAATATTAGTTTCAGGTGTACAACGTAGTGATCCAACAATTCTATACAACAGCCGGTGCTCATCACAGCAAGTGCACTCCTTTTTAAAAAATGTTTTATTTCTTTTTGAGACAGAGAGAGACAGAGCATGAGCAGGGGAGGGGCAGAGAGAGAGGGAGACACAGAATCCGAAGCAGGCTCCAGGCTCCGAGCTGTCAGCACAGAGCCCGACGAGGGGCTCGAACTCACGGACCGCGAGATCATGACCTGAGCCGAAGTCGGACGCTCGACCGACTGAGCCACCCAGGCGCCCCGCAAGTGTACTCCTTAATATCCATCGCTTGACAACACAGTGGGATTACTGGTAACGAATGACAGAGCCACACTTTCACTCCAGGGCCAGCCTCATGGTTTCCTGTGATGGCCCACAGACCTCAGACACCAGGAGAACACCTTGTCTTCTGCCTTCTCTTTTCCTGTCTATGAAAGCTATTCTCCATCCCGTATCTTTACTGTGGTTTTTATACATATATATCTTTGAAGAGTAGTTATCACATTGGACAGTGTCTCAGACTCCTGCTTTCGGGGACCCAGGCAAGCAACATAAACAAGAAAAGCCAACACAGCGTCTTTGCTGAAACAGAGGGTGCATGCTTTACTGAATACTTTGTAAGTCAGCTTTTTTTCCAAAACACATCCAACAGAACTGGGCCAAGACCTCTAGGCCACCATGGGAACCTCTAGTTCCCATGTTTGAATCCCTTCTGCATGATGAGTCCCTGGAGAGCAAGGGACTGGTGGTTCCTACCTCTGAATGTCCACCGTCTAGCATAGGGGGCCTCCAAGATCTGTGGATGGATGGGGTTTATTACCAAATGGCCTAAGATTAGACTGGAACTTTCAAAGATTTTCTAGGCAGAAATCAAATTCTCTAGGCCTGCTCAGTGCTATGCTCTAAAAGCAGACAGGAGGGAAGAGTAGCAATTTCCTCTTCTAGAAATGTCGCTCCAAGTGGAGAAGGCAGCTTGGGTCATCAGTTCCCCAATTCCTAGTGACTTAATATTTCTCCACAACCAAATTCCTGCAGGAAGCAACTGTAGACTTTTTGAAGACAGTATCTACATTCACGATATCTGTGTTTTCACAAAGCAGAACTATTGATTGCTATACCCGTACCTGCCTTTGGATGTTTTCTTAATTTAAAACTACTTTTTTAATTTCAATTTTTTTAATGTTTACTTTTGAGAGACAGAGAGAGACAGAGCACGAGCAGGGGTGCGGTGGCCGGCGGCGGCGGGGGGTGGGGGGGAAGCAGAGAGAGGGAGATACAGAATCCGAAGCAGGCTCCAGCCCCTGAGCTGTCAGCCCAGAGCCTGATGCAGGGCTCGAACTCATGAACGGTGAGACCACAACCTGAGCCTAAATCAAGCGTTGGACCCTTAGCTGACTGAGCCACTCAGGTGCCTCTGTGCATCTTCGTAAAGCTGAAAAATATGGTTTACATTTAAATTAAATAATACACGAAGCACAAGGTAAAAAAACAAAAAAACAAAAATGAGTTTTGACCGGTAAAAAGTCTCACTCTTATCTTCAACCTGGTGTTCTTGCCAGGGGCAATCCCTGACACCGGTTTGCATGTCCTTGTACAGGAAATCTGTGAATACGCAAGTGTATATCTATATGCCACCCCTATTTTATTTTATTTCATTTCCTTTGGCCAAAAGGCAACATGCTTTATTCACTGTTCTGAACCGTATGTTTTCCTCTCCATAATATATCTTGGGGGTCACTCCCCATCAGTACACCGAGAGCTACCCAGTGACCTTATATGGCTGTGTAGCATCCACTGCTGGGATTTGCCATCATTTATTTAACCAGGCTTCTAATGATGGATGTTTGGGTTGTTTCCAGTCTCCAACCACCAGCACAAGGAGCAAACCATGCTTATCTAGGGTTTCAAGGCGCTGGTGGGGTACGCCTTCCCTGGGTCCCAGGTTCCTGGTCACGACTCGGGCTGTACTCCCCACACGGGGAGAGACCAGGGAGGCTGGGAGATGTTAATGCCAGGGGTTCGGCTACACTGGGTTGTGACGGGCTTCTGCAAGACGACCCAGCACCGTTCACAATTTGAAAAACATCTTCTGTGTTCTGACAAGTTGAGAACTTGCTCCCGACAGGTTTAGCCCAAGGCTGAAGTGCCTGATAAGATTGTCAGCAACTTCTGGGCCAGTTGAGCAATCCTCCATCTCTCGGAGAGGATTAAAGGCAGGGGTCCAACTCGGCTTTTGCGGCCTGGCACCCTCCAGCCCAGGCTTGGAGTATGACACCTGCTCACGAGAACAGCTGTAATCCTCAGAAGCCTCCTGGGGTGTTCACATTCATGTCTCAGAATAATTGGGCCTGGCATTGAAGTCACAGAAAACTGGTCTGGTCAGTTCCCTGGTTAACAGGAAGTGTGTGTGTGTGTGTGTGTGTGTGCATGCGTGTCTGTGTTCACTTGCAAACAGTTTTTTTTTTTTTTAATTTTTTTTTCAATGTTTATTTATTTTTTGGGACAGAGAGAGACAGAGCATGAACGGGGGAGGGGCAGAGAGAGAGGGAGACACAGAATCGGAAACAGGCTCCAGGCTCTGAGCCATCAGCCCAGAGCCCGACGCGGGGCTCGAACTCACGGAGCGCGAGATCGTGACCTGAGCTGAAGTCGGACGCTTAACCGACTGCGCCACCCAGGCGCCCCCACTTGCAAACAGTTTTTAAAAACTTGTGCTAGTATCATTGAGGACAACTTCTTGCAGTTTAAAAAAATGCTTATTTATTTTGAGAGAGAGAGAGAGAGAGAGAGAAAGAATGAGTGGGGGAGAGGCAGAGAGAGTGAGAGAGAGAGAGAGAGAGAGAGAGAGAGAGAGAATCCCAAGCAGGCTTTACACTCGACGTCGGCTCGATCTCACAACTGGCTCGAGACCTGAGCCGAAATCAGGTTCCCCAGCTAAGCCACCCTGGTGCCCCAACTTGTTGCAGTTTTTAATCCAGCAGCTTCTCTTCTAGGAACTTCTCCCAAGATGTCTTCACACGTGCCCAAAGTCAACTGCACCGGGAGAGTATCCAAAGCACCGTGTGGTAGCAGAAGCCCGAGAACAATGTCAGTTGTCTCCCACGAGCGACCCAGGGCAGACTCTGCCCTGGCAGTTTGGTCCAGACTGCCTGCTGCTGCAAATCTCCAAGTTCTTCCTGGGCTCAGCTCAAGTTATCGAAGAAAATGGCAATTCTCATTCACCGAGGAATGCGTTTCAGGTCCGACCTTAGTGCTGAGGGGTTTACAGCCGTGATTCCATTCGACCCACCCACGAGGTGCTGCGGTGTCCTCGTTTGGAACTGAGGACACAGTCCTAGGGAGGCTAAGTGACCAGCACAAGTTGTCTAGTTAGCAGGTGGTGGAATCAGGACACCCCGAAGCCTCTGATCTTCTGTCACTGAGGGTCAGAAGTATCCACACTTCACTTAAAACTTCAAGAAAGCTACGCTGGGGCGCCTGGGTGGCTCCGTCGGTCGAGCGTCCGACTTCGGCTCAGGTCACGATCTCGAGGTTCGTGAGTTCGAGCCCCACGTCGGGCTCTGTGCTGACAGCTCGGAGCCTGGAGCCTGCTTCCCATTCTGTGTCTCCCTCTCTCTCTGCCCCTCCTCCCGCTTGTGCTCTGGCTGTCTCTCTCTTTCTTAAAAATAAACATTAAAAAAGCAAATTAAAAAAAAAAAGAAAGCTATATCATCTGTGCTTATGGGACAGTTTTAATTTATTCTGGCAAGATGTTTCCAAATTTATTACTTACACACGTTCACACGCTGCAGCGACGTGTTTAATGGCCTCAGGGTCGTGAGCTGTGTGTCCATCTAGCAGGATGGGCAGCTGGTCCAAGAGGGCGGCCCCTCCCTGGCAAAGTCAGACCAGCAAGGTTTCCAGTGGTGCCCTTGTCTTGGGCTCCACTCGGGAGAGAACTGAGACCTGCATATTATTTTTTAAGTCCAGTACCCGAAGAAAGAACCTCTAATTTCCTACAAGCTTGTGAAGTGACGGCCAATTCTAATATTCTATTGTCTCCTCTTGCAAATTCAGCATCACTATGTAGAGAAAATCAAACCAAACCAACCCGGTTAGGAGACGGTGGGGCAATGGTGGCTCAAATGGGGAGAACACGTGGGATAACATAGAGTCCTTGTCACCGTCCTTACTGCTACCGACGAACTGTCCTTTGTACAAGAGGACTCTGCTGAGCCACCCCAAGAGGCCAGACCCTTTTGGTGGGGCGTCCTTCCCGTCTTTTTTCCTGAGCTCCTATGAGATACAGACAGAAGGACAGCAAGCTGACACGAGTCGCCCTGCACACACATGACTTTACTCCCTGCTTCCTTCATTGTATCACAAGCAAGTCCTCATCGTTTCCTGGCGATTCCCTTGAAGGTTTCTAGAAGCGGGATTGCATTCCTGCGGACCCACCCACACCCCCATCCGCTGCCTTCTGAGCACAGGTTTTTGGGGGACGAGCAGAGACTTAGTGAAGACCCCAGGTCCTGGCCTGAGGTAGAGACCCCGGCCGGATACCAGGGAGGTCTCCCCCACCCCCTGCAGGGACACAGAGAGCTGCGGTTCCCTCTGTCCATCCGCATTCTCTTTTTTCTACTTTCCAGGACCCAGCTTCCCTCCTCTTCTTCTTCTGTCTGATTTGCATCAGAGCTGGGGCCAGAAGATCTTGGAGTTAGCACTTCGGGTCCTCAGCCCCTTCCAACAGTGCGACTTAAAGAAGTCATCTCACTTCTTTAAAAAAATTTTTTTAATGCTTTTTATTTATTTTTGAGAGAGCGCGAGAGAGACAGAGTGGGCGGGGGAAGGGCAGAGAGAGAGGGAGACACAGAACCTGAAGCAGAGATTATGTCTGTCAGCACAGAGCCCGACGTGGGGCTTGATCTCACGAACCGTGAGATCATGACCCGAGCCGACGTCGGACACCCAACCGACCGGGCCACCCGGGTGGCCCAGAAGTCCTCTAACTCCTCTGTGCTCATTCCCTCCTAAAAAGACTCGCTTTGATGGCTGACCCGGAGCACCTATCTGTTCATTCCACACGCAATTTATTCAATGCTAGCTATGTGCCAGGCACAGTTCTAGCCAGAAACTTCACGGGGGTTGGATACGAACCTGCCTGAGCTGTTCCCTCAGCTCAGGGGTCTCCAGCAGGTCCACAGATCAGCTTTGGCAGAAAAGATTAGGGCTGGTACTTCCTCTGCATGGTCCAAGCCCCTATGTCAAAGACCGGAAAAGCGAGGCCCAGAGAGGCGAGGCGACTCTCCCAAGTCTTAAAGCTTGCTGTCGTTAAGACTTGAGCTTACAGCCACGCGTCCTCACTCTTCAGTGGGGGTGCTCTCCCCACTTTGCCCACGGTCTTGCCAACTGGACAACGCTAACTTCTTCCGGGGTCCCATCTAGACGACATTCCGGTCTCCCTTCCACCGGGATGGGGCCAGGCCACTGACCTGGAGCCAAGAGAACGGCCACACAAAGGATGTGAAACGGCTTCCGTGCTCAGGCGTCAAGACTCCCACGGGAGCCCCTCTGCACTCTTCTTCCTTCCGTCAGCGTGACGTGGATGAGCGCGGAGGACAGGACACATGCTGAAGACAGCAGAGCCAGGAAGTCAAAGGACCCTGGGTCCTCATCACTGCTTGGAGGAGATCCCCTGTTTGGGGTCTCATCTGAGCAAGAAATAAACACCTGTCGTGTGTGAGCCATCGCACACGGTTGGGTTTGCGGCTTAGTCTGACACCGCTAGACTCGCCGATGTCAAAGTCAGCAAGAACGAACGAACGTGACGCAGTGCAACACGACGTAGACCCGGGAGGAGCTCCCAGGGCCCATGCCTGTCCTCAAGTCTTCTTGAGCATGTCATCAAAAGTCAATATTTAAAAGGAAGTTCAAACCGTTTCTCTGACTAAAACTTAGGGTTAGTTTCACCTGGAAGGAAGGAAGGAAGGAAGGAAGGAAGGAAGGAAGGAAGGAAGGAGGGAAGGAAGGAGAAAACGGCAGTGTGGGGAGGGACAGAGCCTGGGCTCTGAAACGAGTCTGCCCAGGTTCACGGATGGCACCCCCGCTTATTAGCTGTGACCTTGGGGGAGTTGCCTCACTTCTGTGACTCACTTTCCTCCATTTGTTCCCTGACACTTTCTGTACAAACTCTTTGACCCAGTAATTCCCTCATCCTGGTCTATATTCCTAAAAAAGACAACTGCAAATATGGCAACTGAAACTCTCTATAAACACAAAAGACTGGGGGCGCCTGGGTGGCTCAGTCGGTTGAGCGTCCAACTTCGGCTCAGGTCATGATCTTGCGGTCCGTGAGTTCGAGCCCCGCGTCGGGCTCTGTGCTGACAGCTCGGAGCCTGGAGCCTGCTTCGGATTCTGTGTCTCCCTCTCTCTCTGCCCCTCCCTGACTCATGCTGTCTCTCTCTCTCTCTCTCAAAAATAAATACACATTAAAAAACAATTTTAAAAACAAAAGACTGGAAACAACCCAGCAGTAAGAGGCTGGTGACACCACACGGCGTGCCCACGGCCAGGAATATTACGTGGCCGTCGAAAAGAACGGCAGCCCCCATATGTTCTGATACGGAGCAAGCGACAAGATGGGTTGCTAAGTGAGCAAACTCCAGAAGCATATGAGACGCATCCCATGCCATATACCATGGTTATGGTCTGGCTGTGTAAAGAAGGGACGTACGCACATTTATGAGGTTGTGCTTGCGTAGAATTGCTCAGGAACAATGCACAAGAAACCGTGGCTGCTTCTGGGCGAAAGCCCGGGGTCAGAGGTGGAAGGGGGCATACTTCTTCCCACGTACCCTTTTGTACAACTGGAATTTTTGTTACCACGTACAGGGGTTTCGAAGCACAGTCTTTAAACTGTTTGAGTATTAAAAGCACGTACACATCCGCAGAACAAATATGAACACAACACTCAGTGTTTTGTTTTAAACATTAAAAAAATTTTTTTTCATGTTTATTTTTTGAGAGAGAGAGAGTGTGAGCAGGGGAGGGGCAGAGAGCAAGGAAGACACAGAACCCAAAGCAGGCTCCAGGCTCTGAGCTGTCAGCACAGAGCCCGATGGGGGGGCTCGAACTCATGAACTGCGAGATCATGACCTGAGCCGAAGCCGGACGTTTAACTGACTGAGCCCCCCCAGGTTCCCCTGTATATATATGGCTTTTGGAAATGCCATATTTCCAAATGGGGGTGGGGGTTGTTACCATGTCTCCCGTAGGAAATCGTGAGACGCAGGGCATCGGTTAGTGTGTTTATGCAGCACGTGTGGTTTTAAAGAAAACATCACTGACGGTAAACGGGAGATGCTTGCACATAAAACACTCAGAAGGGCGGCTGCCGCAGAGCAGTACGTGTTCGCTATTACAAGCAGTGGTTAGTGATTTTTAAAAATGATGTCCTGAAATACAAACCCAAGGCTACAAAGGGGTGAGGTAGGAAACCTGGCTCTCCCGGCCCGATTGTCTAGAACGTTGCCAGCTGCCTGGGAGAAGGTGACGGGCTAATTACAAGGCTGTAGGAAGTGGTTTGAAATAATTTGTGGGAGAATTTTTATCACTTAGAATGATAATTAAAGGGTATGAACTGTTCTTCATCACTCAGGTGGACAGCCTTAGCCATGGGTCTTCCCTAGCAGGGGTCCTGACCTCCCCCGCTGCCCCACCCACCTTGACCGCAATCATGAATCCTGACCAGCAAACCCCACCCTCGCCCCCGTCCAAACCCGCAGGTGAGGCTTGTTATAAGTCAAGGGGCTCCATTCTGTTGCGTGTGTGTGTGTGTGTGTGTGTGTGTGTGTGTGTGTTTCAGCAACATAATCGCTTAGCTGGGGTGCTCCTAAGATTCTCGAACATCCACCAACACCATTCAGACCCAGCTTGCTGCACTAGAGGGAGGAAAAGCCTTCTTCCATAGATGTCACTGACATCTATGAGGACAGCCTGATAGTGTGGGAACCAGGGACCGGCACACGCTGGCCCGAACGTACGCCAGGACCACAGGATGAGCTCTCCAGAGGGCCACAAGGCGGGATGTCTCCAAAACCTGAGCATTTTGTCTACTCTCCATGCCAGCAATTCGATTCCCAGAGTTTCAGTCGGACAAGATCGTCAAGGAAGTGTGCAGAGCGATATAGCCGACAAGAATTCATGCTCGGATATATCAAAATGTGATAATCCAGCTTTTATTTTATAACCTCGGCAACACAGAGACGACATCATCTGATGTCATTATAGAATCCGCACCACGTCACTTTCGATGTCTTTTCACTGAACAGACCTATCAAAATGGACACAGGCAGTTCCCTACTGTTGGACACGTTCTGTTTTTTTTAGCAGGAAAGTGGGAAGCCGCCTAAATGTCCACCTGTGGGGGGCTGGTTAAAGCCATATGATGGATGGTCCCAGGTCTGGTTTTGGGCGCACACACGCACACGATAAGACTGTACCAAAGTGACCAATGTGCTTTGCTTACAGATTATTATTTTTTTCATTTTGGTTATATTTATTACCAATTTTTCTACAGTAACTATACTACGTGAGATATTTTAATTGTTGCTTTCGACCTTCTTCTCCTACGTTGATAGCCCGGGAGAACCCCCCAGAAGAGCATCTGAGGTGAACCCTGAGGCTGATGGGCCAGCATCAGAGCACATCCTCCGGGTCAGCAGAGTGGCCCTCTCTGACTCTGAACCACGAAAATCTGTGGGGGTGAGGGAGACTCATCACTCCTACCAGTTACACATTCCAGACAACAGCTACCAGCTGCTCATTTGAATCCAAAGAATGACGAAGACGCAGGCTCATCCGGGGTCAGCGAACACATCATTTGATGCTTGCTCACATTTCTGGTGAAACACGATGGCGGCAAGAATGGGGTCACCAAACCCAGACTCTGGTGTCTCAGCAATTCTTTTTTTAAAAAATTTCTTTTTAAATGTTTGTTTATGTTTCAGAGAGACGGAATGCAAGTGGGGGAGGGGCAGAGAGAGAAGGAGACGCAGAATCCGAAGCAGGCTCCAGGCTCCGAGCGGTCAGCGCAGAGCCCGACGCGGGGGCCTTGAACTCGTGAACCGCGAGATCATGACCTGAGCCGGAGTCGGAGGCTCAAAAAACCGAGCCGCCCAGGAGCCCCACTCAGCAATTCTTAAAAAGCCAGTAAGTTGAGGTTTTACCACGGTTCTGATTCCAACTTAACCAGTCCTTCGCTCTTGGAAGTGGGGGAGCGGGGGGTTACACCACACTCACCCCAACACATCACACCAAGACATTAACTTTCCCTTTGCAGTTCAGTTCTGCAGGGACACCAACTTCACGTTCACTAGGCCGTCTTCATTAAGAGAGCTCAGGGATTTAAAAAACAAATCCATTGTGCCGGGCTCTCCGGCTTTTTCCATCTTCTCTGGATAGACTCCAGGAACTTCTCAAAGACCCCTACCTGTTAGGCCAACCCCAAGACGTCAGGCAAAGCGGCTGTCCTCTGAAACGGCTCCAACCTCCAAGACGCAGCCCCCAGTTCAGGCCAGCGAGGTGGCCACACACAGCCAATTCCGGAGACCACAGGAAGATTTTGGAAAGTGAGGTGGGAAGTCCCTAGGCTTCCCCGTATTTATACCTGAACCATGAGAGCTCGCTCCGACAGTCAACAACTTCCTAAAAGAAAGCGACTATGCTGTAGGCCAAAATGGCAGCCTCTCCAGGCCAAAGGGAGAAATCAGTTAACAGAGGCCCGTTCAGGCCAGCCTGTCATCCTTGGCATTGGTAATGCCTTGATTTACACCATATTCTTACTGGGGGACTCCTGGTCATCACAGACAACCGGAAACACCTCAGACAATTCCGAGTTTCAGTACAGCTCCCAAGTGTGATGGGCACACATTTTTCTCTCACACACATTTACATGCATTTTCACCCGCGAAATCACTCTTTATTCTCAGACGGATTTTTTTTTATTTCTTCAAAGAAAATCTTGAAAATGCAGTCTTCCGGTAAATTTGTATTACAAGAGATATGCATACGGGCACAAGGCTTTAAATGTGGTCTTAAAATGGTCTAGGGAATGTACAGTAAGTAATATGTCACCTGATGCCGTTGGAGAAAGGAACCAGGAAGCTTTCCTGTAGGTTTGCAATGACGGCAGTTGCCAGAACGCCAAAGTCCACCACACCCGCTTCGTTTTATTCCTTAACTTAATTTACCCTAATCTACCTACCCGCCGAATACAAACGCCCCCTTAGGGGCACCAAAGAATAATCCAAGACCCCACTCGCCTCCCGGATAACTCTTTAGAAATCACAACCTGGGCTAGCCTCAGGAAAGGCTTCGAATCAAGTTCTTACACGAAGAACCCCGGTTATTTCTACGTTTCGATCTACTTCCAGAGCCCACGGGAGCGCGCACCCGCAGCGGGGAGGCGGCGGTCCCGGCGCACAACGGTATCAACTGGAAATTCACACACCTCTCCGGAACGTCCCCTCGCCGACCCCCTCGCGGGGTCAAAGTACAAACACTACCCTGAGGCACGAGGGGCGGGAGCTCACCGCCCCCGTGGCAAGAACGCCGGGACCCTTCTCCAGCCTGGCGCTTCCATTTTCAAATTAATTTTCCGGAACTTCGAGAGAGCTAGAATGGGGCGTGCGGACCGGGAAAAGGGTGATCCCGTGCGCTACCGGGCCAAACCGCTGTTTTCTTGCCCCTTCTTCCAGCCCCAGGTGAGGAGGTAGAGGGTGGGCCGAGAGAGGAAAGCTCCCTCCCCACGGCCAGCCCCGGCGCCCCCCAAGCACTCAGGTAAAGCCCCCGATGCGCGGCAGATCCCCGGGCCTCAGCTGGGGCGCGCGCTTTTCTCCTCCTGAGCCGTCGGCGCCGGGCTCATCCCCGCGACCGCCGGGCTCCCAGCTCGGGGACACTCCCATGTGCCGCGGCCTGCGCCCAGGGCGAGGTTGCTCGGAATCCAGGAGGGCACGGCCACTTTGCCCGACGCGGCGCGCCCAGGCGCCGGGCGGTCCCGGGGACCCCGCGCCGTCCATGCATCCCGACTGTGTCGCCCCCACCCCGGCTCAGCATCCCCCGCACCTTGCTTCCTTCTGCGCCCCCGCACCCTCCGCCGGGCGCCCGCTCTCCGGCCGCTTCCACCGCCCAGCGCCACCCGCTACCGCCGCACCGCACTCACCAGCTCCCGGGCGCACGGCGCCGAGCAGCAGGACCCCCAGCAGTGCGATTGTGGCCCCGCGGGACTGGCCAGCCATGGCTCCGGGGCGCCTCGGCCTCGGCGGGGAAAGTGGCTGTGGCCAGTGGCTCGGAGCGGCGGCCGCGGGCGCCTGAGCCTGGCACCGGCTCCTCCCCGGCTAGCTCACCTGCGGGCGGGCGGGCGGGCCCGGGCTCCGCCCTGCGCGGGGGAGCACGAGTTGGGCCGGCCTGTCCCCTCCTCTGTCTCCTCCTCCTCCCCTTCCTGCCGCAGCCGCCCGCCTCTCCCTCCCAGGGTGCCGGGACTTGTTGCCACTTTCCCGCGCTAGTCTTTCCTCCCAAGGCCGAGAGTGCTCAAGTCTTTGTGCCTACAGGCGCAAAGGTCGCCTTTGGAGAAGCCGATCCGCTTTCCTTTCACTGTCCAGGCGACAGGGAGGCCCTTGTGAGCCCTGTTTTGCACGGGAATCCTATTTGTGCGTCACCCAAGTCCTGGTTTCTCGTGGGCTCGCTCCTCTCCTACCTGCTTTGGGCTCGCAAGACTTTAAAGCCGGGCCGCCGTTCCTGTTTGCAGAACTGCGAGTCTGCAGCCTCGGGCTCTTCACCTGCACAGGGTCTAATGCTCGCAGCACCCCCGTCCTCGTTGCACATGAGGCAGACTGCTGAGTTCTGCTACCTGCCCAAAGGCAGTTAGTCATCTACAGAGGCAGGATTCGACAGCACAGGAAGGGTTTTCTACAAACGGAGCTGCTTTGAAGAATGCATGAATGGGTGCATGAATGCATGAGGCTGGAAAGGGCCAAGAGGAGACAGTGTGGAGCAGTAAATGTGTGACCTGGGCATGAAGCATTCAAGCCAGTCTTTGGGCAGTAAAAGTCGATGGCGCTGGGCTCCTTGCCTCCTCCCAGCTGCCTGTGTGCGTCCTGTGTCGGGCTTCCGAGGTCCTGTAGGTTCCCCCTTCCACCCTGTAGGCTACACACCAAGTCTAGGACCACAGATAAAAGCAGTAGACAGTTCAGGGGCTCTCAGCCGGCAGACTAGGGGTTCACCAAAATGACTCCATGGGCTACCTGTGCCTGTGGGCCGCCAGAGGCTGAGCCAAGGTCACCCAGAACAGCCAAGGAGGGCTGGGCCAGAAACCTGAGTACATGCGAAAGCATCAGCCCACTGTCTGGCCCCAACTTCTGTCTAATTCTTGGGGGGCACTGAACCTCTCCCACTGCAGCCCCTACTCTCCTTGTGAACAGGCTGAGAAGTCATCTCTTAGGAGCTTCCTGCCCTTCCTTTTCTGTGTCTTCACGGATGAGAAGAGCCCATAGGAGCCCTCGGGAGCCCACAGTCCATGGGGGAGGCAGAGACGTCCAGACTGAGGGCATGACCCAACCTTTCCCCTCCCTAGAAGGGCTTGGACTGTGAGCTCGTGGGGACCTCAGAGCTTATCCTCTGGTTCACTTCCCTCATCAGGCAGACAGGTGGGGAAACTGAGGCTTAGAGGGAGGGAGGAAGACGAGAAAAGTAGGGAGGCTCTTGGGTCTCCCCCAGTGAATGAGTGAGGACACTCCATCAAGAAGAAGAAATCTTGAGAAAAATCTCAGCAACCTTTTAAAATGTTTACGCTGACCCAGAGAGCGAAAGCAGATTTTGTCTGGTGTCCTGATTCTAAGCAGGAATATATACCCCAACATCTTTTCCTAGCATCCATAGCACCATTGTCTCCCATATATAATAATAATAATAATAATAATAATAATAATAATAATAAATTTTGGAATGGCAGTGTGTTGAACTCAAAATATCAGAATTGCTGCTCGACAAGTTTAAGCCTAAGGAACAAGTTATGTCGTTACTGTCTTCTTTCTCTAAAGTTTGTTGAACTGTCTTCCCTGGGATAGTGACACTGACTTTCTGTAAATGATGTCAGAAATTCTCAGATGTGAAGGATCGGTGACGGTCCCAGACAGAGGCAGCGGCGGAGGCAAGGAGACAGAGATGAGGAAAGTAGGGAGGCATTTCTGTATCCTTTGCGTGACAACCTAACTACATAGTGGAAGTCAAGATGTCCTGATGTCATGTGTTGGTTCTTGGAGCGGAAGGTGAGCAAAGCATTGTCAAGGTATGGAAATGTTTTGTCTTACAAATGTGCTGGATGGAAGGAGTCTGTTGTTATTTCTGAGCTGGAAAGAAATGCAGGCGGTTACTGTCTATTGCCAGAGAAAAATGACAGATGGAAGGGTGAGTTTTAAAATAGACTGTTCCTAGGGGCGCCTGGGTGGCTCAGTCGGTTAAGCGTCCAACTTCGGCTCAGGTCATGATCTCACGGTCCGTGAGTTCGAGCCCCGCGTCGGGCTCTGTGCTGACAGCTCAGAGCCCGGAGCCTGCTTCGGATTCTGTGTCTCCCTCTTTCTCTGCCCCTCCCCTGCAATCTGACCAGCCCAAGAGGAAAGAGCTAAAGATGGGGACATTCGTCCCCATCAACAGAATAACCAGAGCACGATTATGAGGCTCCCAGTTGATAACCTCCACCAACTCAGCTTTTTAATCTCTTTTAAATATGACTAGACAATTAGGATTTCAAGACATCTGAGGAGAGCTTCTAACATGATAGACGCAGAATCAACCAACTAGCCAAACACAAAAAAACAACTTGGAGGAAAGAGACTATATAAGGAGAAGAAAGCAAAACAAAGCAGAACAAAAACAATTACTAAATTCCTTAAAGAGATAGCAGACAACATTATGTCTATGAAACAGGAACGGGATGTTATAAAACATGAAGATTCAGGGAGCCACAAAAGAGTTCTTGGAAATTAAAAAAAAAATGATAGTTGATATTAACAAATAAATAGAAGGGCTGGAAGACTTCCCAGAAAGTAAAGCAAAAGGACAAAGAGAAAAAATAGAAAAGTTGAGAAATTAGAGATCCAGTATAGGAGATGCAACATCTGAATAATTTCTCAAATAATAATAATGCCCTCTCTTCTCAGAGAGAGAGCAAATGAGACAGAGAAAGCATCATCAGTGATATAATTCAAGAAATCCCCCCAACCTGTATGATATGAGTTTCCAGATTTAAAGACTCATGGAGTGTCCAGCACAATGGATAAAATAGGTCACATCAAAGCATAGAAACCTATGAACAAAGAAGAGTCTATAGTTTCCAGAGGCAAGAAATTGGTCTCACGCAAAGGAACAGAAATCAAAATGGGTTTGGATTTCTCAACAACAGCCCTGGAAGCTAGAAGATAGTGAAGCAATACCTTCCAAATGCTGAAGGCTTAATAACTTCCAATCAAGAATTCTATACCCAGCTACACTACCAATTGAGTATAAGGTAGAAAAGGGGCACTTTTAGATATCTAAGATCCAAGACAAGTAAAACAAACAAACAAACAAACAAACAACTAATTCCAAACATCAAACTCCCACACTTTTTTTTTAAGATTTTGTTATTTTTGGGGGTGCCTGGGTGGCTCAGTCGGTTAAGCCTCTGACTTTGGCTCAGGTCATGATCTTGTGGTTCGTGAGTTTGAGCCCTGTGTCAGGCTCTATGCTGACAGCTCAGAGCCTGGAGTCTGCTTCAGATTCTGTGTCTCCCTCTCTCTCTGCCCCTCCCATGCTCATACTCTGTTTCTCTCTCTCTCTCTCAAAAATAAATAAAAATTAAAAAATTAAAAAAAAAAGATTTTGTTACTTTTAAGTAATCTCTATATCCAATGTGGGGCTCCAACTCACAACCCTGAGATCAAGAGTCTCACACTTTCCCAACTGAGCCAGGCAAGCATCCCCTCCCACACACGTATTGCCAGGAAAATACTGGAGGATGTGTTCCATTAAAAGAAGAAATGCAGGGGCACCTGGGTGGCTCAGTTGGCTAAGCATCTGACTTTGGCTCAGATCACGATCTTGGGGTTTGTGAGTTCAAGCCCCACATCAGGCACTGTGCTGACAGCTCAGAGCCTGGAATCTGCTTCGGATTCTGTGTCTCCCCCTCTCTCTGCCCCTCCCCTGCTCATGTTCTATCTCTGTCTCTCTCAAAACTAAACATTAAAAAAAATGTTTTAATTAAAAAGTGCATAGGGGCACCTGGGTGGCTCAGTCAGTTGAGCGGCCGACTTCGGCTCAGGTCATGATCTCGCGGTCCGTGAGTTCGGGCCCTGCGTCGGGCTCTGTGCTGACGGCTCAGAGCCTGGAGCCTGTTTCAGATTCTGTGTCTCCCTCTTTCTGACCCTCCCCCATTCATGCTCTGTCTCTCTCTGTCTCAAAAATAAATAAACGTTAAAAAAAAAATTTAAAAAAAAAATTAAAAAAAAAAGTGCATAAATCAGATGAATCAATACAGGTTTGTGGGCTGAACTTAATAACCTTAAGAAAAAAAATACAGAGTTACAAACAAAATCAGGTGTGAAAAATGACTATTATTTAGAACAAAGAAAGAAATACCCACAAACTACAAACTTGAAAAAAAAATGGGAACAAGATCCGGAAAGATATGGTATCTTTATTATTAACTCATCGGTACAGCTCAATATCATTTGTTCCTTCAAATGATTTTGCTTCCTTGATGTGTGTGCAATTTCTTCAGGAACGGCCAGACTTCATGACGAGATACATCAGATGAGCTAAGATGCCATCTTGATTTATTGGGTTGAATTCACATAGAAATACTCACTGTTCATAGAAACCCTACACTGCCGTGCCCTACGAATACAGGAATTCTTACAAATTATGTTTGTGTGACTTCTGTTAAATACAGAGAAGAAAGTAGTATGGTACACTTATCATTGTAAGTGCTGCCGTAATCCATGTATTTCTGACCGAAAGAAAAACTTTTAGTTTTTTGATAAGATGATAAGAACTGAATATTCTGCTTAAAATTGTGGTTTTGGGAATTGGAAGAGTGTTCTGCAGAGGGGTTTCTGGCTGTGTACGTGTCAAACTTGGCTCCTCCCGCACCATCCACGTACTGCTGGTTGGGCACCGTAGGACAAGTGAGTAATAGGACACCACCTCTGACCTTACCCCTTCTGGTCACCTCACCCCTTGAGTCAGCCAAGTGGGTGGGCATATTCCTGGAAGCCCCTGCTGCATGAGAGTAAGTCATGACTTAACTGTATGGGGAAGTGACTGTGAATTAGTTACGTGCCTTTCATCAAACCCCAATTAGATATATCTCCAATTCAACTTTTCCTTACCGAGATCCCAAAATGTCCACAGCTACTCAGCGCCGCATTGCCTAAGGGGAAGCGTGATGAAGGGGACGTGGGCGAGAACTTTTTCTGCGGTTGACATATGTGCCTTTGCAAATGGTTCAGGAAAAACATATGGCCGGGCGAGTACATACATGCCCTTGGAAGGGGCTGCACAGTGACCTTCGAGCTTTCTAAGCTCCTGTGGTATATTAGCCAACGGACACAGAAAACACAAGATCCAGCTGGCGGGAGAGTCAAGAAATTCCCAGGCAGATGTGCACCAGGCTTACGGAGCTCAGAGTTGAGTCTAGCCTGAGTCAGGCTGTTAAACGTATGGCCAAGGATGGTGGGGGTCCCTCTCAAGGGAATAGACGGACAGGGTGAAGTCAAACGGCGTGTTACTTTTATGGATGAGATCCTCAAATAATAATGGTGGTTGGCCACTGGGGCACCTGGGTGGCTCAGTTGGTTAAGGGTCCGACTTCGGCTCAGGTCGTGATCTCACGGTTCGTGAGTTTGAGCCCCGCGTCGGGCTCTCCGCTGTCCGCTGTCAGCACAGAGCCTGCTTCCAATCCTCTGTCTTCCTTTCTCTGCTCCACCCTCAAAAATAAATACATATTTTTAAAAACGGTGTTTGCCCGAGATGCATACCCCTCGTACCTCAGCATACCCGTGCTTTCTAAATGCACCTAAGCCACATACAGCTGAACAGTGAGACAAGGAGCCAGCACCATGGAGTGGCACACCAGCCTAGGACACTGACCTGGATTTTTGACACGAGAGAGGCATAAAGTTCTCTTTCTTTTTCTTAAAAAATTATTTATTTATTTTTTAAATTTACATCCAGGTTAGTTAGCATATCGTGCAACAATGATTTCAGGAGTAGATTCCTTAGTGCCCCTTCCCCATTTAGCCCATCCCCCCTCCCACAACCCCTCCAGCAGCCCTCTGTTTGTTCTCCATATTTAAGAGTCTCTTACGTTTTGTCCCCCTCCTTGTTTTTATATTACTTTTGCTTCCCTTCCCTTGTGTTCATCTGTTCTGTGTCTTAAAGTCCTCATATGAGTGAAGTCATATGATATTTGTCTTTCTCTGACTGACTAATTTCACTTAGCATAATACCCTCCAGTTCCATCCACGTAGATGCAAACGGCAAGATTTCATTCTTTTTGATCGCCGAGTAATACTCCATTGTATATGTATCCCACATCTTATTTATCCATTCATCCATCGATGGACATGTGGGCTCTTTCCATACTTGGGCTACTGTTGATGGTGTTGCTGTAAACATGGGGGTGCATGTGTCCCTTTGAAACAGCACACCTGTATCCCGTGGATAAATGCCTAGTAGTGCTATTGCGGAGTCATAGGCTAATTCTATTTTTAATTTTTTGAGGAACCTCCATACAGTTTTCCAGGGTGGCTGCGCCAGCTTGAATTCCCACCAACAATGCAAAAGGGATCCTCTTTCTCCACATCCTCGCCAACATCTCGTTGTTGCCTGAGTTGCTGATGTTAGCCATTCTGACAGGTGGGAGGTGGTATCTCACTGTGGTTTTGATTTGTATTTGCCCGATGATGAGTGATATTGAGCATTTTCTCATGTGTTGGTTGGCCATCTGGATGTCTTCTTTGGAGAAGTGTCTATTCATGTCTTTTGGCCATTTCTTCACTGCCTTATTTGTTTTTTGGGTGTTGACTTTGATAAGTTCTTTATAGAGTTTGGATAGTAACCCTTATTCTGACATGTCGTTTGCAAATATCTTCTCCCATTCTGTCGGTTGCCTTTTAGTTTTACTGATTGTTTCCTTCGCTGTGCAGAAGCTTTTTATTTTGGTCCCAGTAGTGCATTTTTGCTTTTGTTTCCCTTGCCTCCGGAGACGTGTTGAGTAAGAAATTGCTGCGGGCAAGATCAAAGAGGTTTTTGCCTGCTTTCTCCTCGAGGATTTCGATGGCTTCCTGTCTTACATTGAAGTCTTTCATCCATTTTGAGTTTATTTTTGTGTCTGGTGCGAGAAAGTGGTCCAGGTTCATTGTTCTGCATGTCGCTGTCCAGTTTTCCCAGCACCACTTGCTGAAGAGACTGTGTTTATTCCACTGGACCTTCTTTCCTGCTTTGTGAAAGATTAGTTGGCCATACGTTTGTGGGTCCATTTCTGGGTTCTCTATTCTGTTCCGTGGATCTGAGTGTCTGTTCTTGTGCCAATACCATACTGTCTTGATGATTACAACTTTGTAGCATAGCTTGAAGTCCGGGATTGTGATGCCTCCTGCTTTGGTTTTCTTTTTCAAGATTGCTTTGGCTATTCGGGGTCTTTTCTGGTTCCAGACGCATTTTGGGATTGTTTGCTCTAGCTCTGTGAAGAATGCTGGTGTTATTTTGATAGGGATTGCGAACTTCTCTTCCTAAAGCTTCTGTGACTTTGGGCTTCGGGTCTCTTGTAACCGAACCTCGTCCTGAGGCAGGCATCATAGATTTTTCTGGTGCTCTGGCATGTTTCAGGGAGAGCAGACCCAAGTGATTCACTCCAAAAAGGAACCTGACCTAAATGGGTGAAGTTCAATATCCCCGAGACTGCCAGTGTGGATTCTCCAGTCGGACGGGTTCAGATACGGGCCCTGCCAGTTACCAGCATGTGCAAGTCTATATGTGCCTCAGTTTCCTCATCCATACACTGGGGCTAGGAGAGGGCACCCTCCTAGGGCGTTGTAAAGATTCGTGAGATACAGCGTGTGATGCATCTAGCCCGGAGGTTGCCTTCGCCACGGGAGTCGCCAGGAGAGAGGTATCTGCTTGGCGGGAGTGGAAGCCATGGAGGTGGAAGAGAATGCTCTGGAAAGAGAGGTCTGGAGACAGACATCTTCACGGTCTCATTCAAGCATGAAAGTGTCAGCTCCCCCACGGGAGGGGGCGGTCTCGGCTTTATTGATCTGGATGTGCCTGGTGCCCAAAAGAGTGCTTGGCATCTAGTCGGCGTTCAGCAAATAGCCGGGGAGATGAGTGGACTCGTCAAGCCGGCCGGTGCGCGGATTGCCCCGCCGACGCAGCCGGCCGAGCCTGGGGAGCTCCTGGAGACCGGGACCCTGAGAGGGTGAATGCACAGTTCATTTGAAAAAAGGGGCGGGGCCCCCGGCTTCCAGAATGAGGCCACTGTGGCTCCCGCCAGGTGTCTGGCAGCCTTGTGGGAGTGACCAGTGTCTGGTGAGCCAGGACTTTATCTGCTCTGAACACAGGGTGGGAGGAACATCCGTCTGAATCAGGCAGGCCGTTTCTCTGAGACTTTGCTTTCCAGGCCACGAAGCACGTTCACTAAAGTGGAGATTCTTTCGGGGCACCAATGGCCCTTAGTGTCACTGCGATACCGACTACTGTTTCCGGGGAGAAAACCGTCCAGGCCCAGTTTGGGGCAGAAGACCCTTTGTGAGTCTTGAGACAGAGGAGCTCGCTGTGGTCTTGGGATGAGGTGGGGGGTTGGGGTTGGGGTTGGGGGGTTGGGGGTGGGGCATGACTTAGCCGGCCAAGTAATTTGCCTCAGGGTAACCACGTGGTACGATTGCAGTCCTGGGATGAGTAAGACAAAAGAAGGAAAAGAAGGAAGATCTTGCCGGAGCAGGTCGGCTGCTGGGGACGGACTGGGGGGGGGGGGGGGGCGGGCCTGGGTGATCTCGGGTCTGCGTGACTCAGGCACGGGCCAGCTCTTCGATGCTCACCCCAGAGTTCCCCGAAGCCCAGGGATACATAATTCTGTCACCTCCCCAGCCAAGCCGCTTAGAAGGTCG
This sequence comes from Lynx canadensis, assembly GCF_007474595.2. Classification (NCBI taxonomy): domain Eukaryota; kingdom Metazoa; phylum Chordata; class Mammalia; order Carnivora; family Felidae; genus Lynx; species Lynx canadensis. Next base: position 14,948,424 of record NC_044304.2, read on the forward strand.
AGGTAAACGACAGGTGGCAAAAAGAGAGGAAGGTGGACCGGAGACGGTGCTCTCTTCTCCGCCCTTCTCAAAGCTTGTGAAAGTGGGTCCCTGTAAGTCACTTGCCCTGCAGGGCGAAGAAAGGCACCCTGCCCTTCCTCGGAGAGCACCGCCCTCGGATATGACCCATACCCACGTCGAGCCCGTGCCTGCCGGCCTTGCTTCTTTCTTTTCTACGTTTCCGCTTGGAGTTTCAGAAGGGAAGGGCCTCTCTGATGCTTTCAGGAACCTTCTTGCCCTTGGAGAGGGAATTGAGTCATGTACTCATTGAGCTGGAGCCCTTGGAGCACATCTGGTTGTCCCCTCCCGCTGGATAGAGTCTCAAGAGAGGGGATGTGACACAAGTCAAGTCACCCAGCAAGTGACCTTCAGAGCAGAAGCCAGATGTCTATCCAGGAGCACATGAGTCCTGCCCTCTGTCCCATCAGCATGCTGTCACCTGCCCCTGACACTCACCCCTTGGCCTTGGCTTCCACCCCCAGTGCTCTGCAGCCGCTTTTCTCCCCAGAAGGGCCAAAGCCCCTCCTCTTGGTGCTCCCAGGTCTGAGAACAGGGAGATGGCTTTAGAAGGAGGTGGGGGTGGGGAAGGGTTGTGGGCTGAGGCTCTGAGGGTCCCGCTGCCGCATCCACGACCCCCCAGGGAGGTCACACGATGTCTCCAGGCTTCTCTGCCATAAAGTTACCATCTTTCCCCTTTCCCTGCTCCGTTCCTTGAAAGCAAATCACTAAGTCCACGATATGTCTTTTAAAGTCTTGGTATGTCACGATATGTCTTTTAAGTCAACAGGTCCCCCCATCTTTCTTGTTTTTTTTCTCAAAAGTTATTTCTGAAGAAACCCAGTCTTTGTCCAGTGGTATTTCTCAGGTCGTAACATGTTCCTTTGCTTTTGATAGTTGCTGGAAATGGATATTTGGATCGAGGGGCCTGATCCGATTCTCGGCTGGTTTTCTCAGCAGGACCGCCTCACCGGTGGGGAGGGGGACTTCGGTCAGGAGGTACCGGTTGTCTCCTTTTCGTGACGTGAGAGGCTGTTGGCGCCCAGCGTGTTACCTCCGTTCTAACGCCTTCTGATTCTCAGGACTTCCCTTATCAAGGCAAAGGTATTTCCTAAACGAAGACAGCTCACTTTCCACCCTCCATCACACATAGTAGATTCCAGCAAATCAAAGACATCTTACCACTTGGAACTTCTCCGCTGTCAGTACGATACCAGGGTCGAGTGAGCGTTTTTCTTTTTCACTAACCCAGAGGATTATCGTTTCCTCCGTTGACTTGCATTTGCAGGGAGTTCAGTCAAAGTCGGCGGGACGCCTCTGACGGCTGCATGTCGAATGTGCCTAACACTCCCCAGGTCTTTGTGGCATTCTGCTCTCCATTTGCACACTTCTCTAATTTATTTATTTATTTATTTATTTATTTATTTATTTATTTATTATTTTAAACAATATTTTTTAGGTTTATTATTTGGAGAGAGCGGGCCCGTGTGCGCGTGAGCGAGTGGGGGAGGGGCAGAGAGCGAGAAGGAGAGAGAGAATCCCAAGCAGGCTTTGCAGGTGCAGGTGCCGAGCCCGTCCGTTTGCACACTTCTTAGTGACAACACAGGCTAATCTAATTCTCTTTCTTCTGGGTACATTTCGTAAGACCCACAGCACTTGGTTGTAGCTTTGCAAGAACCTGGGGAATCGTAAGGGCAAGTATTTGCTACTCCACTGTTTAATTTGTGCCCCACTGCCCTATTTCCATGCCTTTCTGTGCCTACACCAGCTTTTTGCGTCCATACTGAATCGTGTTGCTATCTTTTGGATGTTGTTAAAAAATTTTTTTTCTTATTTATTTTTGAGAGAGAGAGAGAGCAAGCAGGGGAGGGGCAGAGAGAGAGGGAGACACAGAATCCGAAGCAGGCTCCAGGCTCTGAGCCGTCGGCACAGAGCCTGACGTGGGGCTCGAACTCACCAACCGCGAGATCATAACCTGCCCCAAATTGGATGGTTAACCGACTGGGCCACCCAGGCGCTCTAGATGTTATTTTAAACGGTAAGTAAACTCTAACCAACCATGCCTGTCATTCATTCAAAGGTGACACACACAACATGAACAGTTATGGCCAAATGTATGGTCACGGCCATGCCAAGGCCGCCATTGGTGGGCAACGGGATGCCCCCTCCCCCCCCTCCCCGTTTCAGAGATACTAGAAATTTTCAAAATATGTGACTTGGAATCGGTGAAATGCAGAGTTCTGGCTGTGTGTCTGGCTTGCATCTCATTTCATTTATCTGGGTAACCTCCTCATAGAACTTAGCTCAGTGCTTATGACTATTGCAAAAATATTTACCAGAGGAATGAAGCCAACAGGCAATCAATATACATTTACAGAGCATTTACTGGGGATGAGGTCTCGTCACGATAAGCGTTTGAGAACCCAAACCGGTTCCCTTTCTCAGCATGTTAATTTGCTCGTCCTGATGCTCTGATTCTCGTCACATTCCTGCAGCTGCTCCCGGCCAAGCTGAAGCCTCTCGTGGCTATACCGGTGGCCTCTCTCTTTCTTTTCCACTTGAGTAATACGTACCCCCAACTGCCCACCTTAGATTTTCTACAGGAGTCCTGATTTTAAATTTTGTTTTTCAACGTTTATTTTTGGGACAGAGAGAGACAGAGCATGAACGGGGGAGGCGCAGAGAGAGAGGGAGACACAGAATCGGAACCAGGCTCCAGGCTCCGAGCCATCCGCCCGGAGCCCGACGCGGGGCTCGAACTCACGGACCGCGAGATCGTGACCTGGCTGAAGTCGGACGCTTAACCGACTGCGCCACCCAGGCGCCCCCAGGAGTCCTGATTTTAAAACATTCTTGTTTTGGGGCGCCTGGGTGGCGCAGTCGGTTAAGCGTCCGACTTCAGCCAGGTCACGATCTCGCGGTCTGTGAGTTCGAGCCCCGCGTCGGGCTCTGGGCTGATGGCTCAGAGCCTGGAGCCTGTTTCCCATTCTGTGTCTCCCTCTCTCTCGGCCCCTCCCCCGTTCATGCTCTGTCTCTCTCTGTCCCAAAATAAATAAACGTTGAAAAAAAAAAAAATTTAAAAAAAAAAAAAATAAAAAAAAAATAAAACATTCTTGTTTTCAGGGTGTCTCCGAACGGATTTGGGGATCAGAAGGTGTGCTCATGGTAGTTCAACCCTCTGGTTCCTTTTCCTGCGTGGACTTCTGATGGCTCAGCCAGGAGATGTGCCTGAACCACAAAAGATACACACTAGGGGCGCCTGGGTGGCTCACTCAGTTGAGTGTCCGACTTCGGCTCAGGTTATGATCTCGCGGTTTGTGAGTTCGAGCCCCACATCAGGCTCTCTGCTCTCAGCGCAGAGCCTGCTTCAGATCCTCTGTCCCCCTCTCTTTGTCCTTCCCCTACTCACTCTCTCTCTCCTTTTCTCAAAATTAATAAAATCTTAAAAAAAAAATCCACACCAGAGTGTGTGATTTCCAGTTATATGCATGCAGCCCTATCATTTCTTTTCCTTCCCACAGGGCAGATAATCGT